>NC_067478.1:83406874-83740624 GCF_947179515.1 Apodemus sylvaticus | reverse complement strand
GCATGGTTCTATCCCTGGTATTCTGTGTGGCCTCAGAGATACCATGTTGCCTCACAGACTTCAAGATCTTTCTATCTGCTCCCTTCCTCCCTCTGATGAAAGGAGATTCCTCTGGCTTCCAAGTTGTGGTGGTAACTTGGAGCTCCTGGAAAGGGACATCTGGTCTACCTTACTCTCTCACTAGGCTCCAAGGCGAGGTGATATAGCTTAGTTCTTCTGAAGAAACCCACTATGTGGCATGATAGAGACTTCTTTTTTTTTCCTTCCATGAACCCACTGGGCAACATAAGCCCCCGTCTGTCTTGCAGAAGATATGGCTTCAGTTACCCACTGCCCAGCAGATGCATCAGGAGCAGCCCAACTCTGGGTTCTCCCAGACTCTCTCTTTCCCTGAGCATCATACATCTGACTTGTCAGGCCAAGGCTGGGATTGTGAGAGACTACTGGTGAAAGTACAGCCTCAGTAGTAGTAAAAGTTCCAACAACAACAACAAAAACCAAAGTAACCTTCCTGCCCTGTGCTTGCTAGCTAGCCTACACTGGGCCATGGCACACCCTATTTATAGAAAGAAATCGCCTTGCTGGGTTAATTTCGTCTCCTTCTGGCATTTCTTTGTGTGACACCAAGGATATTCTCTCTCTACATTTAGGAAGTTGCATTTAAACTGGATTCTACAGGAGGTGGGAATGAGAGGGACACCACCTTGGGTCAGCCGTTATGGTTAGTTCAAGGGAAATCATTTAATTTCTTTATTTGTTCCATTTTAAGTTTTGTTTATACAGATGTGAGGCCAGTTGGCACTTCCTGAACCAAGACAAAATGGCTCAGAACATCTTCTCTGCACCTTAGCAATGCCTTCCTTGCTCAGAAGGATAGAGTCCAGGACTGAAAACAGCCAGCCCTGTGTCCCTCAGAAGCAAAGGTCTCAGGGAGTGAAAGGGGCAAGAGCTCAGGTCCTTTCCCTGGGACCATCTCTTGAAAAACAAACACACAAACAAAACAAAACAAAATGAAACCCAGTGGCCCTGTAGCTTTGGTGTTAATTTTCAGAGAGAGAGAGAGAGAGAGAGAGAGAGAGAGAGAGAGAGAATCCAGAGAGCCAGAGCTACACAATGAGACCCTGTTTTAAAACAAACAAAAAGCCCCAGGATTGAAGGGATTAGGTTTGTACTTTGAGTCCCTTCCCTGATGTCCCTTCTTGATGGACTGTGATGTGGACCTGTAATCAAAATAAACTTTTTCTTCCTCAAGTTGCTTTTAGTCATGGTGTTGAGCACAGCAATAGAAACCTAACTAAGACAAGATGCTTAGAGGAAGTGGAGGCGTTGACTTGTCTAGATAGAGGAAGAGACTGGGGGCTGCTGGAAATGGCAGATCCGTAGAGTGTGGGAGAGGCTCAGAAAGGCCAGGCTGACACACCTTTTGCAAGCCCACTGCCCTCCAACCTCCAGCTCCACCCCTGCTCCTATGCTGATCTTCCACCCCCCACACAGCCTTTTCACTCTCCTCCTGCCTCTGCAGAGGGCCACCGGCCCCATCTATTATGCTCTCATACCAGTTCACCCCTATGATAATGATATTCCTATTTAAAAATAAATCGTTGCAATCTTTAATTGCAGACTAAATAATTGCCCCATTTAATTTCAGTGTAGCTCTTGGAGGCTCTGGGAACAATTAGAAGAAAACACAGGGCAGTGCTGAGTGCATGTTTTAAAGCATATATATATATATATATATATATATATATATATATATATATATATATATATAGTTATTGTCATACCAATGCTCATGGGATCTAGAAAAAGAAAGCGGGTCCTTCCTTCCTAAGTTAGTCATGCAGAGTTCATACACACTAATAACAATGGTAATGGAAATAATAACAAATCCTGGATTGTTTTTTTTTTTTTTTTTTTTGAGATCCATTTGTGTTTCTCAGAAACCTAGGTAACTGACATATGTTGTCACCAAGTAATGAGGGAACATCTGTCCCTGCTGCCACTTTGTGGTCCATCCTGTCTAGGTGCTGGGTGTGGTGTGGGCTCAGAGTATTCTAAGTATGGTCTAAGAAGTGAGGAACTCTTGCCCTGCATGGAAGTTGTATTAGTTTGAGTTCTTTAAAGTCACAGAATGTATGAGCAGTCTCTATGTAGTTAGGGAATTTGTTGATGACTTACAGTCTATAGTCCAACTATAGCAAAATGGGCAGCAGCAGTTGTGGATGGAAGTCCAAGGATCTAGCAGTCGCTCAGTCCCACAAGGCAAGCAGGCAAGGAAGAGTAAGTGAGTCTTCCTTCTTCCAATGTCCTTAAATAGATCTCCAGCAGAGGGTGTAGCCCAGATTAAAGGCTGCAGGTCTCCAGCAGAGGGTGTGGCCCAGATTTAAGGCATGTTGCCTCCATGCCTTTAGTCCCAGATGATCTTGAACTCGGAGATCTCCTTGTCTTAATTTTCTGGAATTCATAGCCACTATGCTTCAAGATCTCCATGCCAAGATCCAGGTCAGAAACTTATATCTCTGAGCCTCCAGATTAGGATCATAGTTGAGCCTTCCAATTCTAGATTGTAGTTCATTCCAGATATAGTCAAGTTGACAACCAGGAATAGCCACTGCAGAAGTCCACCCTCTTTCTACTGTCAGAGTAAGAGTTGGATGTGGTCTCCCACTTTATGTAACAGAGACATCTAGGCACCCCCCAAATAGTGACCTCCCCTTCAATCCCAGAGAAAGTCAATCAATGGCAGAACCAGAAATAGGAGGCCAAGGTGCTCAGAATCAGCTTTAGACTGCTGCCCCCTGCCACGTCACTATCAATGCCAGCTTGGGCATCTTGCTGTCTGTTTTTATTTCAAAGATAGTGAGTAATAAGGGCTCTTGCTTATTGTGAGAAATACAGCATATATAAGATGTACAGGAGCTTCTCCTGAACCTATGCACAGTAGATACATAGTCAGTGAATGTTAGGCTATTCTCCTCTGCAAAATTCTTTACCCTGCAAGTCTCCTGTTTATTGAAGTCTGCTGTTTATCTACAGACTTGGGAGGGGCGTTATTTTTGATCCCGTGCTACAATAATTCTAGACACGGGCTCCTGAGCTTAGAGAGAGCAGGGTTGAGGTGTGGTTTTCGCCTGACTTTGCTGCCCAGATGGCCTTGCATGGACTGTGTGAGTGTGAGCTCCCCCACCCCACTTGTCTGGGGAGTTTCCTTAATGCTTTGTGTAGCTGACTCCCCTCAGCGAGAGGCTAGAAAAAGAGCCTGCTAGCCAGTTTAATCCATCATTCACAAGCACCTACTAGGTACCAGAAACCCCTACTTATTGACCATTCCCAAACACTGGGTGTCAGAACCTACAGGGTACTGATGGCACAGTGAGAAGTGCTGGGTGATTTCTACCCTTGAGGCATTTATCATAATGGTAAGTGGCAAGCTGTTGACCTCCAAGGAGCTGTGGGAGTCTGAGGCAGCATAAGCAAGGGCCAGTGCCACTTGGAGAGCCACCTGAGTGGGGCCTTGAAAACTCTCTAAGAACTAGGACCAGGAAGTTTGCAGGGATAAGGGGTAAACTCAAACAACAAAGTTCTTTATCATTTAGTTCTGAAGTCAGGAGTCTCAGGACTCCTGTGAGACTGAAATTGAGGTGTTGGCAGGACTGTTCTTTCTGGAGGCTTGAGGAGAGGATTCTGTTTCTTTGTCTCTTCCAGTTTCTTTGAGTCACCCACATTCCTTGGATCAAGGTCCCCTCCTACTGTAGAACTAGCAATTGTATCAATCTGACCTCCACCGTCATCAAGTTTCATTGTCTCATTTGGGGCTCTGATTCCTGTTTCAAAGGCTGGGGTGGGGTAGGAGTGGGGCCAATGGACATGGGTGAGGTGTGGAGTGCCAATGAACATGTTTGATTTCTTTGAGTGGTGATGGTTTAAAATGGATTGTGTTGATGTTGCAGAACTCTGAGGATATACTGATTTGAAAAATATTTCCCTGGCTCCCCTACCATTCTTTTCACTGAGAAGGACCCTTGTGGTTATACCGGACCCAACTTGACTATCTAGAATAGCACCTTCCCCTCAAGATCCTAATGCAGTCACATCCACCAGCTTCCTCTTGCTAACAAAGGTAACACAGGCCCCAGGAGTCTAGCATGATGGGCCATAATTATCCTGTCTCCACTGTGGCGGGTAGGAAGCAGTACCCATTGGTTTCAGCATTTGCTTTCCTGGTGTTCAGCATTTTTCGTAGACTTATTGGCCAGGAAGTGTCTATGCTGATCTTTAACCCACCTTTCCTTTCCTCTCCTCTCCTCTCCTCTCCTCTCCTCTCCTCTCCTCTCCTCTCCTCTCCTCTCCTCTCCTCTCCTCTCCTCTCCTCTCCTCTCCTCTCCTCTTCTTCTTCTTCTTCTTCTTCTTCTTCTTCTTCTTCTTCTTCTTCTTCTTCTTCTTCTTCTTCTTCTTCTTCTTCTTCTTCTTCTTCTTCTTCACTGAAAAGCCTTTTTGTTACTGAATTGTGAGAATTCTTCATATGTGTTTTAAAGACAAGTCTCTTACCAGGTGTTCACTTTGTAGAAATTTTGTCTTGTTCTCTGGCATGTCTTTTTGCTTTCTTGATGGTATCTTTTGAAGCAGAGACCTCTTCATTTTGATGAAATACAGGTTGTCTGTTTTTCTGTTTGTTGCTGGTACTTATCCAGGGGGCCACATCACCTAATCTGAGGTCTTGCAGATTTACCTCTTTGTGCTCTAAGGATCTGTACTTTTAGATGGGATATGTGGGTTTTTGATCCATTCTAGGTCAGTTTTTTTCGATGGTGTGAGGTTGGGGTCTACCTCCATAAAACATCCACTTGACATTGCCCTTTCTTGTTTTAATGGTCTGGCATTCTTACTAAGATTGTGAGGGTTTATTTCTGGACTCTCACTTCCATTCTATTATTCTAATTTTGTTATCATTGTCATTGTTGCTTTGAGACAGGGCCTCAGTCTATAGCTCCAGATGGCCTAGAATTCACTATGTAGATCAGACTGGTCTCAAATTCATAGAGATCCACCTGCCTCTACCTCTTAAGCACTGTGATAAAAGGTATGTGCCACCATGCCTGGCTGTTGCCCTGTTACTCTAAGTATGTCAGTACCTTGATTGCTATAGCATTGAATCAGTTTTAAAATCAGAAAAAAAAATGCCTCCTCTAGCGTTTGGCCCTTGTTGTTCTTTGGTAGATGATGATGGTCTTTGTGGTTGTTTTTCAGGATTGTTTGGGCTGCTCTGTATGTAAGTCTTCTTTTTTAAACACACACCCTGCTTTTAAAAAATTATTTTACTTTATGTATGGGAATGTTTTGCCTGCATGCATGTCTGGACACCATGTATGCTTCTGGTACTCCAAGAGGCCGCAAGAGGATATTGGATCCCCACAAACTGAGGTTATAGACATTTGTGAGCCCCTGAGTGCTGGGAATCCAATCCTGGTCCTCTGGAAGAGCAGCCAGTGCTCTCAACTGCTGAGCCATCTGTCCGTGACCTCCAGGGTAAGTCTTCATAAATTGTCAATTTCCACAAAGAAGCTAAATGGAATTCAGATGTGGGTATCTGCTGTTGAATCTGCAGATCCATTTGGAGGGTATTTTCTTAATTTTAGGACAGAGTATGTATATAGGGTGTCTATTTTTTGCAGCTTCTTTAATGACTTTCTTCTTTTCTTTTTTTGTTTGTTTTTGTTTTTTTGGGTTTTTGGGGTTTTGGTGTTTTTTTGTGTTGATGTTTTGAGACAGGATTTTTCTATGTAACAGAGTCCTGGCTGTCCTCGAACTCACTCTAGACCAGGTTGGCCTCACTGCCTCTGCCTTCTAAGTACTGAGATTAAAGGTGTGTGCCTCCATCTCCCTCCTTCCACTCCCCCCCACATTAGTGACTTTCAATAATACTTTGTACTTTTAGACATTATTCCTAACTATTTCATTCTTTCTGGTGTTCCTGAAATGGAGCTATTTCTTATCCCATTTTAGAGTTGCTCATTGCTGGTGTACAGAGATAAAGCAGAGCTTTGCACACTGACATTGCACCTCTGAAACTTTGCCAAATACATTTAGTGTAATATTCAGCAGGTCCCTTAGGGTTTTCTACATATAGGACCCTGTCACAGGCAGATGGTGAGTTTCAGTTCTTCTGTTCTAATCAAGATGTAGTTTATTTCATTGTATGTTACCTATTTACCCCACCTAGAATCTCTGCACAATGCTAATGGCAGTAGTGAGAAGGGCACAGTTACTTTTGGTTGTAAGGGGAATGCATCCTATCATTCGCTGGCCAGTAGGGTGTTAATTAAGGCCTTTTCAGATTCCTTCTATCAGGCTGATAAAATCTCCTTCTACTCCTAGTCTACTGAGTAGTTTTTATTAGGAAAATGTGTTATTTTGTCAAATGCTTGTGTGTGTGTGTGTGTGTGTGTGTGTTAAGATGATCACACAGCTTGTGTCCTATATTCTCTTGATGCTGAGTTTTACATTAATTGGTTTCTGGTGTTATACCAACCTTGCATTCCTGCAAGGCAGAGGGCTACTTGGTCTGGTCTGTGATTTTTTGTATGTGTCACTGGATTCCATTTGCTAGTATTAAGCAGCCATTCTGCTGTCCCTTGGTAGCTTATCCTCCTAAACCATCCCACAGCTACAGTGCGTAGCTTTGGTTGCATCTGATCCACATCATTACCCAGGCTGTAAGTGATGATCATGGAAGTGGTCACTGCTGAACACTGTTGTCCTCGCATGACCCCCAGTGACTCCCCTCTGCCCATCTAGCAGCAAAACCACCCCACCCTGCCCTGTCATATGATATGATATGGCAGCGCCTCCTCTCCCTGTCGTTGTTACAGAACTCTCTGCCTGCTCTGATGGGGTGCTGGCTCCCCAAAGCCTGAGGTCCTTTAGTCTGGCAACCTTCTTAGTTTTGACTCAATGACTTGTGTCCATATGTCCAATGAGATTTGGGAGCTATAGAGATGAATCAGTATCTTGCTATGGTCGTTTTTCTTTTTCTTTCTGAGGTAGAGTCTCATTATTTAGTCCCGACTGACCTAGAACTTGCTAGGTAGACTACAGTGACCTTAAAGTCACAGAGATCCACCTGTCTCTGCTGCTCTGGTTCTGGACTTAAAGACACCACCAACAGTATTTTAAGGCAGAAGATTTCTTGTTTTGATGGACTCTGACACAGACTCTTTATGTATAAAACACAAAAGGGGGGCTGCCTGAGCTGAAGCCGTCAGTAGTGGGGCCCTGACTGTTGCCCACTAGGTCTCTTTCTTACTTCTGTTCCCTGTTCTGTGGCAGAGCCTTAGGGAGCTCCTTGGAAAGCCCACAATTTTACAAGACAGAATTTACAAACCACAGCACTGTAACACTGTCCCCCTTTCAGGGACCTTGGGTACTCTGCCTGCCCTTCCTCGACCTGGTTTCACCCACCTTGCAGGGAAAGCCTCTGGTCACAAGGGATGTGATGTGGCAGGAATGAAGCCTTTGCATGGCCCGTGTGGCCTGTCCTCATATCTCGGTCTTAGCTATAGGAATTCTCAGTCTGTGAACATTGGGGTAGCGGTCTATTTATTTAAATCTCTTTTCATTTCCCCAGTGATGTTTTGTACTTTTCAAGGTAAAACTACTCCTAAGTATTTCACTCTGCTGGGTGCTATTGAAATTGGAGTTACTTCTTTTTATTTTGAGTATTTTACACCAATTTATTTTATGTTTATATGTAGAGGAGGATACACATGCTACAGTATGTACATGGAGGAGAGAGGACAATTTTAGAGACTTGGTTCTCTCCTTCCAGCAGTGGGACCTGAGGGTGGAACTTGTGTTGTCCAGCTTAGGTGGCAGCTACTTTTACCTGCTGAGCCATCCCTCTGCCCCAGACTGGCCTTGGAGATTCTGCTGCCTCTGGTTCTCAGCATATCCTCCTGGCATGCAGCTGAGTTATTTCTTAGTTTCCCTTTTAGATTGTGTATTGCTGGTATGTAGAACAGAATAGACTTACTGCTGAGCCTTGCATCTTCCACACAGAACTCTCAGGAGACTGGCCTAGTTCTACATGGCAGATGATACTGGACCAGTCTTTTTTTTTGCCTTGCTTAGCTGGAGCAGGCTGGCTTGCAGGTATAGCTTGTTCCAGGATTCATCTTGCTCCCGGATTCTTTCAGGATACTGGGGCAAGGACTTTAGAGGCAGACTAGTGCAGACAGTGCTCATTGCGATCAGGCCACTTGTAGATGGTATAGGACAAGAGGGTCTAAAGACTGTGTAAAGATACCTCCATGGCAAAAAAAAAAAAAAAAAAAAAAAAAGAGGGGGCAGGGGGAAGGGTCACCAGGTCAAGACAGGTCCACGCAGACCCTCAGCCTTGCAGACAGACTTGGAACCAAGAGGATGTAGTGACTAACAGCTCTGATCTTGACACAGAGTCATTTACAAAGTCTTCTAAGGGACAAAAACCACCTCTGGCTTGGCAGGTAAGGCACAACACAGCTCTCCCTGCTGTGTGTAAGCAGGTTAGGACCCTGAACAGAGAAGACCTTGGCCAAGATCGCATAGTACTCAGGACAGAGCCATGATCTCTCGCTCTGACCTCCATCTGCTGCTTTCTTTGTATCACCAAGTCCTCACACCACTTGCATTCCTCACCTGAACTCAGAGCTGATCGTAGCCCACCACGGGGAGGCCTGCCAAGCCTCAGGAGGTAACTGGCCAGCTGGGACTACTCTCTGCATCTGCTTGGCTGCAGGGACATGATGAGGACAGAGTACAGGCCAGGAGTCAGCAGCAGGGACAAGAAGCAAGTATCAGCAGGGTAGAGCCTGTGGGTGCTGGGGCTGGTGACAAGAGAGACAATTCATCTCATGGCGGGCCACCATCTCTGGTCCCAGAGTGTCTTAAGAGCCACAAAACATTCTCAAGAACCAGGGGCTGTTGAGAGGGCTAAGCAAGTGAAGGCACTCTCCATCCACACTCTTCCTGGTGTGTGGGATGCCTTCCAAAGGATGAGAGCCCTGTGATTCTGACCCACTTGCCCCAAAGCGCACTCCCGAAAAGTGGATCCTCCCACTTCACGGGTACTTTGTGTTGTTCAGACATTATTTACTGTCCTAAGCCAGCATTCCCAACAGAAGTAAGAGACAAAATATAAGCAAAGACAGGAACCAGAGAGTTTCTGGGGGTAGGAAGTGAGGAACGGCAACCAGGCTCTGCCCCTGACTTGTGTCCAGACATGAGCATCAGGACTCTCAACTCTTCCCACTTTCTGCCAGACTGCTCCTCCCCACCGGAGTCCACAACAACAGAGTGTCATTCCTTTGACTTAAGAATCATCTGAAGTCAGAAAGCAGATCAGCAGCAGGTGTAGTCCTCTCTGCCCAGCCTCTGTACTCCATTTAGGTAACCTAGCGAATCCTTCCTTTCTGGAGAAGTAGTTTTGCTTGAGGAAGGTGGCGAATATGGGTGCTTAGAGGGGAAAGAAAGGAAAAGTTCATTGCCAGCCCCTAGGCAGTACCCACAATTTTCCTGAGGCTTATCCCATTACCAAGGTAATCCCATTACCAAGGTGAACATAGAAAGCTACATTGTTAAGTTATACTGTCATTTCATTATAACAGTAAGCTTTGAGCTCAAATCCTAGCTTTTCTGTTTACTAGCTGTTTGACCTTGGGTAAATTATGTCAAGACTGTGTGTCTCTATCCTTCCTATATAATGTTGAGATGAGAGCTGTATCCACTTAATAGGGTTTTTCTAAAACAGAGTCTCACAAGCCAATGAATGGCCCAGCACGGGCCATGCAGCACTGGTGGTAACTAGGGTGCACACCCAGAGTGTGAACAGGGGCCACAGGGGCTGGGTGCAGCAGCACCTCAGCACACCTGCTTGGCACCCTGTGGTGACTTTGGCTGCTGCTCCGAGGAGACCTGCCCAACAGGGCTGCTAATACTGGCCCAACTGTCTTGCAGGCCCCCACACCTGAATGTCAAGTCTTCTGCCCCACCATCCCTACAAAACCTATGTTGAGTGAGTCCCTGACCCACTGCCTGATCCTCTCATTTTAGGGTTATCAGGTCTATTCCTGCCATCAAAACTTCAATAATGTTGAGAGTAGGTACATTTACAATCTCAGAACATGGGAGGCAGAGGCAGAGGCAGAGGCAGAGGCAGAGGCAGAGGCAGAGGCAGAGGCAGAGGCAGAGGCAGAGGCAGAGGCAGAGGCAGAGGCAGAGGCAGAGGCAGAGGCAGAGGCAGAGAAATGGAGAACCACAAGTCAGTCTGGGTTACAAAGTAACCAGACTGTCTCATAAAATTAACACCAAAGCTACAACATAATTAAAATCCCTTTATCAGGGCCACTGGGTTTTGCTTTGTTTTGTTTGTGTGTTTGCTTTTCAAGAAATGGTCCCAGGGAAAGGACCTGAGCTCTTGCCCTCTTCACTCCCTGAGACCCTTGCTTCTGAGGGACACAGGGCTGGCTGTTTTCAGTCCTGGACTCTATCCTTCTGAGCAAGGAAGGCATTGCTAAGGTGCAGAGAAGATGTTCTGAGCCAATTTGTCTTGGTTCAGGAGGTGCCAACTGGCCTCACATCTGTATAAACAAAACTTAAAATGGAACAAATAAAGAAATTAAATGATTTCCCTTGAACTGACCATAATGGCTGACCCAAGGTGGTGTCCCTCTCATTCCCACCTCCTGTAGAATCCAGTTTAAATGCAACTTCCTAAATGTAGAGAGAGAATATCCTTGGTGTCACACAAAGAAATGCCAGAAAGAGACGAAATTAACCCAGCATGGCGATTTCTTTCTATAAATAGGGTGTGCCATGGCCCAGTGTAGCCTAGCTCGCAAGCACAGGGCAGGGAGGTCACTTTGGTTTTTGTTTGTTTGTTTGTTTTTGTACTCTAAGGCAGGACTATGTCTCATCCCACTGATTGGGGTTTGACTTTGCAACCTGATGCAATGATGGGGACAAAGGAACTGAAGGAAAGGAGGGAGGGGGTCAGCCAGTCCGGGCCATCGAGTTCTTGGATTGCAACAGGGCCTTTCGTTATCTGAGGTGAATAGGGTGTGAAAGAATACAAGATTGTATACATGTTTTAAAGGTGGAGATGTATGGAATATTGACTCTTGGCAGGCTAGCCACCTTCAATAGAGAAAAGCTCCTTACATAAAGCACACACACACACCCTACACACACACATACTCACACACACCAAACAAACAAAAACCCCTCATTAATCTTTACAACAATGGAGCTCATTAACCCTTTTGCAGATGTGAAAACTGAGGCTCAAGGACACCAAACAGTTTGCCCAGGCTTTGTGCCACATTCTTTACCCTTTGTGTTGTCCTGCTTCTGGTGGGTGGTATCCTGAGAGGGAGGGGAAGTTCCCAAAGAGGATGACCAATTTGCTGCCCAGCCAGGATGGAGGATGCCAAACACTAGTCTGTCTCTCCAAGTACCTCACAAGGGTCCAAGGAAAGGTGCAGAGCATGGTGGACCAGGTCTTCCTGGGAAGGCTACAGACCCCCCAATAGAACAGGGTTCAGGCCTGGATGGCTCAGGCAAAAGTCAGGCCAGCATTAGGGTGCCTGCACCCAGTGCCCTCTCTATTCCCTTTCAAAGCCCCCTGATTAGTGCTCAACTGGTGCCTCAAGCTGGGGTTCTCTGAATTCAGGCTCAGTGGGAAGGATTCGCCTCCTTCCACAGAACCCTCTGCCCACAAGGCAGAGGGTTGGGGGGGAGGGGAGAGCTGGGGATCATGTTTTTCGGCTGCACAGCCGCTGATCAGAATGGGTGATATGTTTTTGCTCTGCTGTGTTCAACGGTGCAGATCGGACAGGGAGCGGAAACGGGAAAGATAAGTGGAAGATAAATCTCCCAACTTGATTTAGTCATAACAGTAAGGGGGGGGGGGAGCTGTGCCTGCTACAATCAGAGCTGTGATCGGCGGTGGGGGGCGGGGCAGAGCTCCTCCTGTCCTCCCCAAAGGCCTAGACGGCAGAAGAGGAGCTGCCAGGGAAGGGCACGGGCACAGCCACCATGGGCTCACTGTGAGCCTGACAGGAGCCGGGAGCAGAGGACTGTGCCATCTGAGCAGACTGTCTCCAGCATGGCTCAGATTGAGCACAGCCTAGGATGGCTGGAGCCCCGGACTGTGTGGGCCCCAGCATGGTGTCCTGTCTGTCTCAGAAGTTCTCAGCTCACCTCACCTCTCAGTTCACTCAAGGTCTCAGGGAGGCAGGACTGGTTTCCTCCTTTTTCAAATGCCATCCAGAAAGCACCTAGCCTTCCCTGCTCCCTCCCAGGCTGGGCCCAACTCCACAAGCCCAGCCCTTAGGGAAATCCCCAGAAGAGTCACCTTCTCCTGTCCCCCTGAGTCCCTTCGTTTTTTGCAGTGGGAGCAGGTCTCTGTGACTATTCCTGTGGCAGTGAGGGTAGTCACTGCTGGCTGACACTTCCAGGTCAGACTCCCCCAACCCCCTCAGAGGGGCTCCAGAACGGAGAGAGCTATGAGGGTGGGAGAGGCCTGGGAGTTGGAGAGAGGACAGCGTAGGTGACATGGGAATATCTATTCCAGTTCACTAAGGGATATCTGCTCTGGCAAGTTATAAAACACCGTTTCCGCTGAGGCTGGAGAATTACTTACAGGAACCACAATGAAACCAGACAACCTTTCAATCACACTGCCTCTTGTTCCTGCTTCAAGGCTGGTGAAATAAATATTGAGCAAATAAAGTTAGTCAGCATCTGAGCATTTTAATGAATAAAGAGCAGCAGGAGAGCTTGGGAAGAGGAGCTCCCCGTCCTCCTAAGGACAGGTGGCATGTTAGCTCCTGCCTCCTCCAGCAGTGCCTCCTCCTCAGCTGGTGATATGTCCCTCTTGTTCAGGCTCAGGGATCATCCCCTGCTTCCTGTAGGAATTATTGCTAGTCTCCACAGAGGAAACTAGACAAGGCAGGCAGGTGACTTGTCCTGTGTCCTCAGCTGCACGGGACATTCTGTTCTCATTAGACTGATAGGAGACTTGGGGTCAGCTCATTGTTTTCTGGAAGGTCTGTAAAGGTCAAGGAGGCTAAATTCCAGGTGGGTCAGGATACCAGCAGGGGAGTGATGTGGCCTTTAATGGAGGTGTTGTTGTTGTTGTTCTTGTGGGTTAGGATCTTACTCTGTAGTTGAGGCTGGCCTTGAACTTGTGGCCATCTTCCTACCTCAAGAACAGGATGAGGAAGTAGTTGCGAGTTTCTGGTCTAATGGGAAGTAAAGAAAGGTGGCAGAGCTGAGCCCTGGCTGGGTGCCCTCTCCGGAGAGCAAAGCCAGATGCAATAGTTGATGTCCTATGCCCAGTAGGTATGTCTTCTGCTCTGTCTTCTCCTTCCTTTCCAGGGTAGTGAGGGGAGACTCAACAGCTACAGTGACTAACCCTCTGGGGAACTGGCCCAAACTGGAGAGTGGGTTCTAAATGGGATCAAGGCAAATGTGGTTTGGTTCCTCAAAGGGGAAACCTGGATGAGCATGGCAGACGACCCAGGGCTGAGCTCACCTTAGGCCCAGGCCTGCTTCTAACAACCATGGCACAGATCACTTGGATATAAGGGGAAGAAAGAGAGAATGGCCAGAAAGCAGGAGAGGCTCTCTGGAGACAAACCAACCTTACTTTATGAGAATCAAGTAAGTAAAAAAAAAAAAAAAAAAAAAAAAAAAAAAAAAAAAAAAAAAGACAAAACAAAACAAAAAAGCAATGCAATATTCTGGATCTAGGACAAGAGACTCAGCAACTCTAGAAGGTGAAGACTTGAGGTACCAAGTCACTCTGGAGGGATGAATATAGACTGTAGTCTAGGCTGGCCTTGAATTCTCAAGAGCCCCTTGCTTCCGGTTCCCAAGGACTTTACTTTGCGAGCCTGATGCACTGAGATACACTGGAGGGAGGGGACATCCTTTCCAAGATACCATCATAGACTTAGTGTAGATGAAATTTGTGAGTGCCCTGAAGCCAGGAAGGGCGGTTAGCTGTGTAGGGTTGTGATGGTGAGAAAACAGATAGCTAGAGACTGGAGAGATGGCTTAGCGATGACAGACACAGGTTGGGAAAGAAGAAACAGTGGTCCCTGACAAGGGGTGGGGGGGAGGGCAGGCATCAAAACAGGACTAGACTTGCCCTGGGTCTCCAAAGAGTAGACGTAGGACAGAAGAACAGCAACCTCGGTACATTTTAGCCCGGTGTGAAGGAGAATCCTTAAAGACTCACCAGTGGATGAACATTGGGAAGAAATATCACACACACACACACACACACACACACACACACGCACGCACGCACACACATACACACACACACACAGCTCGTCTAGCCTGAGACTGTTGCCGGAAGCATTTGCATCCAGAACTTGCCACTTTCCTGACTCCAGCTTCTCAGGTTTCAGTTTCATTTGTACAATGTGGGTCATGACACCTACGCCTTGGGTGGGTTTAAGGATAAAACTTGGATGAGTGAGTCAGCCTTTCCTTTGGAAGTTTCTTTGCTGACAAAGGCCCTCAGTAACAAAGTTGGCATCTATCCTCAAGTGCTGTCTTGTGCAGGGCACTGTCCTTGGTGCTCTGCAGTAGCCCTGGAAGCTCTCACAATTGCCCCCCCCCCCCGGGATGTCTCAGGCCCCATTTGAGGGAGGTGCCACTTTTGCTCTACCTGTTGTCCACTGCGCCGCACCACAGATGAGGAACTGGAGCCAGGGATTAGGCTTTATAGATCTCATTCAAATCCAAGACATAAATCTCCCTGTCACCTGTCTAGGACTCAGCACAGGCTTTGATAAGTGAGGGGAGGAGAACTGGACGTTGCAGGGGCGGGGCATCTGGCCCCACCCCTCTTCTTCATTCAAGTATTTCTGAGGCTTTGGAGAAAAGGCCAAGAGGACTTCAAAGAGCCTGCTCCGTCCTGGGGGAGCAAGCTCACTCCTGCTTCAGCTCCGACTCCCCTGTCTTTGCAGCCCCAGGCAGGCTTTGCTTTCCATCCGACTCCATCTGGGTACTTTGTCCTGCTAATTCCAAGGCTGGAAGGGCGTGTGCACTCTCTAAACTGCTCAGCCCTAATTAGAAGTTCCTGACAGCTTGTTTTGGGCCCTGTCAGGCTCGCTGATTCGTCTTGCACCAATAAGTAAAGAAGAAAATTGCTATCTGCTCTGTACCTGGACGCCTGGTGTCACTGAGAGACAAGCACTGCTGGAGCTCCGTGGACAGCTCAGTGCTGGGCGGGTCAGGCTGACTCCACGAGGGCAGGTGACCAAGCAGGGGCTTTGTCCCTCTGAGGACCACCCTGAGCTCTGCTGCCTGGGCTCAGAGGGACAAATTGACTAAGACCTGATGGGGCAGCCACTCACCGAAGCTGTAGGGAGGCAGGCAGTGGATTTGGCATCTGTATGTCAAGTACTGTCTGCCTCTGATGCCCCAAGTCAGCTGAGGTTAGGAGGCTTCTGCTATTGGAGGAACTGCTGGGAACTCAAGAAGCAGGGAGGAGGCCTGAGCTCCCAACGGAGCCCTCAGGTCTTGCAAATTCAGACACACAGCTGAGAATGAAGAAGAGAAAGAAAGAGAAAGGGAAAGACCTTCTCTTTCCTGCTGCTAAGCTGTGTGTTCCTGGGCAAGTGCCTTCACCTCTCTGTTGTATGTTTCATCATCTATACAACAGGCAGAGTAATATAATTGTAACAAAGCATACCTTTGTAAGCACTCAACAGCTGTCACTTGTTGCTTATTTATGCATATTTAATATATATGATTTTATATATGTGATGTATATGTATATATTATGTATGACTCTTTTCTAGAGTATTATGATGGTTTTGAATTCTATTTATGTTGCATAGTAACCCCATGATCTTGAGTGAGGTACGAGACTCCAACCCCGAGATTTCTTATTGCTAAAAGGAGGTGCAAAAACAAAACCACCCTCACCTGGGGTGATTACTGGGGCTAAACTGGATGATATATATATAGACTACGACAGCCAGAAGACCACAAAGAACACAGGTTGGCCAGTAACGTGTTTGTAAGCCATGCAAGTGTGGGAACTTTAGATCCCCAGTGTTAACATGAGAACCTGGTGCAGTGGTACATACCCAGTATCCCAGTGCCAGGGGATGGAGACAGGGGATCCCTGGGACTCAGTGCCCACTGGGTCTAGACAAATCAGTGAGCTCCAGGTCCAGCGAGAGCCCGTCTCAGAAAAAAAAGTGAGGGGCGGGAGAGATGGCTCAGCAGTCAGGAGTGCTTGCTGCTCTTCTGCTGGACCCAGGTTCGAGTCCCAGCCTCCAGGTGTGGCTTCAAGTGCAGGGAATCTGACCCCTGCTTCTGGCCTCCCCAGGTACTGCACACATACAATGTACATACAGACATGGAGGCAAAACACCCATGCACATACTGTGTTTTTTTAACTTGAATGCAGAACTATTGAGGAAAACATCTACTGTCAACCTCTGGCCTGCGTGTGTTTGCACACACACACACACACACACACACACACACACACACGCTTGCCTGTGCATACATTTAAAAAAATAAAAACAAATAACGAAAGACGGAAGCTTTGTTTCGGCTCATGTCCCAGGCAGTCAGTTAGTTGACCTCCTTGCTTTGGGGACTGTGACAAGCTAGTGAGTGCATCTAGGTGCGAGACTGTGACAGAGGAAAACAGGTCATCTTGTGGTCACTAAGGGAAGAAAGATGAAGAGACCAATGTCTTATAGTCCCTTTCAAGTGGACATCTCAATGACCTAAAACCTCCCATGAGGCCCCACCCCTTAAGGATGTTACTGCAATGCCTAATCTGGGTACCCAGCCCTTAACACCTGAGCTTTAAGTAGATTCACATCAAACACATCATACACCCTGGATTTTGTACCTGAAGTTGTATTCCAACACAGCCATTGGCATTTTAGCAAGTATGGTCCGTGTTACTCGCTAGCTAAAACCACAGTATCGGGATATGGTCTACAAAGCTGACGATACTTTCTGTCTGGCCTGTGACAGACCTGGAACAGAGTATGTACTCTCTAAACACTGGTTGATATTAATAGATAACTACAGTCCCAGAGCCATCTTTTGGGAAGAGTTGTACCAAGCTAGCTAGAACAGAGGGCTTCTGGGACTTCTAACCAGAGAGAACATTTTAACGGTCCTCTACTGTGAGTATTTATTTGTGTCTGAACCATATTTAATAGGGACATACGCTGTCTCCTGAGCCATGCATTTCCTGTCTCAAGGATTGTTGGGAATCTAGATGTTGCTCTCTTCCGTTGATTCATTCTGTCATCCAGGAAACCTTTCTTTCCACCCCTGCCCCAAGGCAGCCTGTACTAGATTTCAAAATCTCAGAGCTGGACAAAGGCAAGAAGTCATTTGGTTATGCTGGAACTGGACCTGTCTTCCTGTACATACACATAAATGTCCTCACGCCAATATGGCGACCCACAGAAGGTCCTCAGAGCCACCTGGGGCATGCAGGCCAGGAGCCCTTACCATACAGGCAGTTCCGCCTGCAGCCCACCGCCCTGACCTCTGGGGCTGGCTGGGACAGGGAGCTCAGGCTGCAGCAGAGGAGCAGGCATGCCAGCGCCCCACTGACCTCACATCCAGCACACAGGCAGGCTATCATCACTCAATTTTTACGCCGTGTTCCGGACACTGCTCTGCCTGCCACGAATGTGCAGCTGTTAAAATATTAATGCCTGGCATGTGGCAAACATTTCAAGTATGTGGAGACTTGGGAGCTGCGGAGCCAGGCCTTGTTGACATACTGCCACACCTGGGTGTTGTTTGCTGTGTAAATGCCACCGATTCCTCCAGGATGGCGCTCAGTTCCTCTTCCCAGCCTGGGTCTGAGAGCAGGGCTGGTTCGGGGCTCCCTACACCCCACTCAGTGCCTGGCCCAGCCACATGGGTGTATTTAAGGGCCAGTTACCAGGGGGACATCTGGAAAGCCAGGTTTTAGAATACTGTCTCCCAAACAGTGACCCTGAATATTCTCTGAGGATAGCTTTATGTCCAGACTTGGGGCTGGACGCTGGAGGGTGGGGGATGGGCGTGTCACAGGGACTGGTCT
Source organism: Apodemus sylvaticus (assembly GCF_947179515.1). Classification (NCBI taxonomy): domain Eukaryota; kingdom Metazoa; phylum Chordata; class Mammalia; order Rodentia; family Muridae; genus Apodemus; species Apodemus sylvaticus. Next base: position 83,722,497 of record NC_067478.1, on the reverse strand, counting down.
GACAGACCTCTGTCTCTAGACGGTTCCAGCGATTAGTAGAATACATACTAGAGTTGGGCAGACAAGATGTAAGCACGGGCTCCCCCTTCCCATCTCCACAGCAGCTGTCCTTTTTTATCCGCCCGCTCTGCACTCCCAAACAACCACACAATCCTTATCAACACAGGAAGCCACCTCCAGTCAATTGGAACAAGCCTAAGATGAAACCAATTTGTTGTCCCCACGGTGGAGATATGAAGTATGGGGGGGGGCTTCCAAGGGGATCGCACCCTTCTGGGTGGAGAGGCAAGGCTTGTGGAAGGAGGAGGCCCTTGCAGGGTGAGACTGATAGACCATGAATGCGGGTGCGGGGTGGAGTGGGTGGAGCTTGAGCAAAACTAGGAGGCTACGTGATGCAGGGCTAGAGTAGGTAGTTGGTGGCTCAGGGCTGCCTCTTTAAACCTAGCCCTCTCCCCCTCTCTGTTTTTTAATTTAAAAGGTGTGTGCACACGCGTGTGTGTGCTCGAGTGTGTGTTTGTGGGGATGGGGATGGGCATGCACACACGTATGCATGCCTGCGTATGTGTCTGTGGGTCTGTATGTGTGTGCCTGTCTATATGTGTGTGTCTTTGTATATGGCTATCTGTGTGTCTGCCTGTCTGTGTGTGCGCATGCTTGTGTATGTGTCTGTGGGTCTCTGTGTGTGTCTGTCTCTGTGTATGTACGTATGTATGTATGTCTCTATGTGTGTGTCTGCCCGTCTGTGTGTGTCTGTGTGTGTCTGTGTATGCCTGTGTTTGTATCTGTGTGTGTGCCTGTCTGTGTGTGTATTTGTCTGTCTCTGTGTGTGTCTGTGTGTGTATGTCTATATGTGTGTCTGTGTGTTTGTGTGTGTATGTCTATGTGTGTGTGTATGCCTATGCGTGTGTCTGTCTCTGTGTGTCTGTCTCTGTGTGTGTCTGTGTATATATCTGTGTGTGTATATATATGTGTGTGTATGTGTGTGTGTGTGTGTTAGAGGGGGTGGAGGAGGGTAGGATGAACATGTAGAGATCAGAAGACCTAGTTCTTTCCTTCCATTTTTATGTGGGTTCTGTGTATCAAACTCCGGTCACCAGGCAAGCCCTTTCACCCACGGAGCCATCTCACTGGCCACACCACAGTGGCTTTAGCTGATAAAAACCCTTAGGAGACCTGTTCTTTCTCTACAAGTCTCTAGAAAGTTCTACCAGACTAAAGGAAAGCACTGTTGGCTTGGCATCATCAATCATGGGCCCAAGGATAGCCAGACCTCATCTGAAAAGGACAGACGGAAAGTCAGCAAGCTTTTCAGGCTTGGCCCTGAACGCTCAGCGTGCGGTGGTGCCAGCAGCCCCCCTCCCCCACGGCTGTGGACAGCACATGGGCAAGTCAGGTGCCTGTGGTTACCAAACCTTATTGGTGTACCCCAAATAAGAATTTCATTTAATTTTAATGAGGAATACCAGTGTTCTTCTTCTGTTTGGGTTCATATTAATCCCAACCATTTCATTCATTCATGTTAAAGATGTCCGCAGCGCTCATGCAGGCAGTGGGCAGGATCTGGAGTCTGAACACGGAGAGGCACGGCTCCTCTGATGTGCTTGGCACTTTGGGCTGCCTTCTCTCTCGGCAGGTGTGTGCCCCTGTTCTGATGGGTGTGGGAGGGACGAATGCAGCTTCCACAGAGCTCGTAGCTATGACATGGTCACAGCCGGTCTCACTGAAAGCCAGGGTGGGTGAGGGAAGACTTGGTCAGATCGCACACCCACAGAACACACCTTGAAGCTCTTCCATGGGAGACAGGCACATAATCTGTCTTCACTGCGTCCTCCAGACCTCATGTCCATCAGAAACTCATGGTCAGAGACAGACATAGGCGCTCAGAGAGGGGGTGCTAATTTTCTCAAGGGTTATCCAGCTGGCTAATGACACAGAACCAACCCCCCTGCAATCCACTGGCAGATCTTTCCCCAGTGGCAACAAGGCAAGGGCATCTCCGGGTTAAGCATCACCCTGTCCCCTGGCTCCGGGCTGTCAGGACGCACCCTGGCCTTTGCTCCCATTATTGTCCATGCCTGCTCGTGGTTGTAGCTCTCTGAGAAGGACACAGCCACCAGGCACCGGCAGCTACCAGCAAAAGAAGGAAGTAAAACATGATAAATTGCTGCTAATGCTGCTGGGTGACGGAGATAAAGACTTGATTGTTTGGGCAGCATAAATCAACACCCTGAGCTGGATGGGAAATAAAGCAATAATTTCAATCTATTTTCAGGGTCTTGTGGGCTGAGTGACCGACCAGGAATTGATATCTAAGAATAGAAAAATGGATTTGGGGGGCAGGAGTTGATATGTGGTTGAACCGCTCTGAGTGGATATCTTAGTGCGGCCCTGTGGGTGAGCTCTGGGCAGAGACGCCGTTTTTGCCCTGCTCTCTTAAAGTACACAGCAGCTAGCCTCTGCTTCTCTAGGCATCCTGAGCTTTGGGTTGAGCACAGCGTTCAAAACTGCACATGATAAAATTAATATCATCAGATCGCAGGTTCCATGAGGGCAGGAAGGGTGCACATCGAACAGTATCTCCAGGGCCCCACATGGCAGAGGGTCAGCGTAGGTCTTGTAAACAAGAATGACCAACAGCCAGATGTGGTGGTCATAGCCTGCAATCCCAACACTTGGGAGGGAGAGAGGGGGGAACAGGAGGACTGGAGGCCAGCTTCAGCTCTATGAACGCCTGGGGAGAGTGGGGGAAGGGAGGAAAGGGGAGAGAGGAGGGAGGAAAAGAGGGAGAAAGGGAGGGAGGAAGAGGATAACCAAACAACAAAGTCACAGTGGGTAACTAAGGCAAGGGTGGAGGGTGCCGAGAAGCCGGGATGCCCTATTTTTCCTGGGAGATCTTGGGAACAATGAGGAAAGCTAGGGAACAAACCAAACTTGGCTGACTCTTCAGACAGGCTTGGTTGAGGGAACAGGAAAGGAGGGCATTGCAGATAGCAAACAAACAGCTTAGGGGAAGGTCTGGAAAAAGGGAGTCCTCACATCAGCACGTCAACTTAAACAATCTTCAAAACAAAAAACGAAACAGAACAAAGCCACACTGATTTGTGTCTTTTGCTGGTTGGCTTTGGTTTCGTTTTGGTTTTGTGAGAAGCGAGGATAGGGGTGCTGTGCATGTATAGGTCAGAGTAAGGAATCAGGGCTCTTCTTCTCCTCCTCTCCACTCTACATTTTGACACAAGGACTCTTACTGAACCTAAAGCTCACCATTTTGGAAAAGGCCGGTTGGCTAGTGGGTTCCCAGGATCCGCCTGCCTCTGCCTCCACACCTGTCTTTTACCTGGGTGCTGGGGATTTAAACTCGGGTCCTCTTCCTTTTACACCAAGTGTTCTTCCCCACTGTGTCACCACTCCAGCTCTTGGTTTTAACTGACAGATGAAACTACATCAGCTTTCTGTTTATTATTCCTATCTCTTCCTGCTTGGCTCCATCTTCTTCCCGGTTCCTCTGGTTCTGAGCACACTGTGTGTCTGGCGAGGTGTGACAGACCACTGTGGCCAGGCGACAGGGTTCCCATCCCAGCTGGTTGCTGCGTGGCTCCACAGTTCTAGGCAATCCCTCAAAGCCTTTCTCATTTTTCTCCCGGGAGAAACAAGATGTGTTTGGTTTGATGGCTTCTGGGTCCCTCAGCAAGATGTGTGGACATGGCCCGCACCACCCAGTTAACTAAAGTCAGAATCAGGGTTTGAAGGGTAAGACCATGCTCTGACCACTATGCTGAACTGCTCTGCCAACTTCTGGGAGGCAGAACAGAGTCAAGCTGATGGGGGGCGAGGGAGGGCTTCAGGATCTGGGCAGTGGGGTCGTTCTATCTCCAATCACCACTCACTACGGTCTCTACACACCATGGGTGTACAAAGTGTGGAGATGGATGAGTTTCCCAGCCCAACAAAGGCGCATCTGAACCGCTCACAGAGGCTGTAAATTTTTATGTTCATTGTGTTTGTTTGGTTTGGTGTAATTAATGGATCTATTAAGCTCAATCAAGCGCTGACCTCTTTCCTAACCACTATAAATCAGCCTCAATGGCTATGGGAGTGGGGCTCTCCCCAGCCTTCCTGGGAGATGCTGGTCATTCATGGGATGAAGGTAGAGATGGTGTGGGGAGGGATGCTACAGGGAGACCTCCAGCCTGAGTACATGAGGACTGGTTAGAGATAGGACTGGAAGGAGAGAACAAGACCAGAAGGCTAATGACCCATGGGGAAATTGAGGCAGGCAGCTTACCGTATGACCCCCACTTTAAGGATACTGAATAATTTGTGTTTGTGTTAATCCTGGTTTAGAGAAAGGGTGTTGGGGTAGAGAAAACTTCAGACTCTACAGGTCTTAGCCACTTTTCCCTACAAAGGGCCCTGAGAAAATGATTTATTTACTCAGCCTGGGAAAGGTAGCAAGGCATGGGGAGGGAAGGGGAGGAAGAGGTCCAAGGTGCCAGAGGAGGGGCAAAGGCAGAGCCTCAGAAGCCTCATCCCTCCTTGCTCTGTTCTTCCTGGTTTGCTGTGCAGAATGATGGAGGAGCGGTGGAGCCTGTGCCACTCTGGGCTAGCAGGATGGATGGATCCCTTGGATCGCAGCGAAGATGCTGCTGCTGGCGTGCGCGTGCTTTGATGATGATAATAATAATAAATAAAAACCTAACAAAGTGTCATTTCCCGTCATTAACATGCAGAAGCAGGAAAAAAAAAAGAGTAGCGTCTATGTAATTGCCCCAAATTCTTATTTCCATAAGAAACCGTCACTTCTTGCATTTCCCACCCGAGCCTTTCTCTCTGGGGGAACTGGGTTTCTATGAATATAGAAATTTGGTAATTGCCCCTGAACCTTCACTTCATCGTGCTCATGAATAGCAAGCTCTGTCTTTATTTATGCTCCCCCCCCAGTGATGTGGGGCCCTTTCCCATCTCTGTGTCATGAGATACAGTGCTCCCCCAAACCCTGTGCTTGTCCGCATCCAACGAGACCTGGGGCCTTAGTCTTGTTTAGAGCCTCCAGGTTTTGGTTTCCAGAGGAACAATTTCTCCTTCAGGGAGGCAAAGAAGGGAGTGGAGAGAACCTGCCAGTCAGAAGCCACGTCTGCGTTTTCCCCCACTCCCTTTTTAGCCTTTTCTACCAGAGGCATGCATTTTTATTTCAGTGCAATGTGGTGTCTTTTTTTTTTTAATAAAATAAAATAAATGCTCCATTAGATTAAAAAATGTACAGTGTTATATAGCTCATAATGCCATGGTAGATTTTAAACCTCTAAAAGCATATGCATTAAAGCAATTTTCTAAACTAATATAGCAAGAGGCCCACAAATGCGCTGAGACATTTGAGGCTGGTCCTGTCTTCGGCTGAGGATAATGACGTTAACTCATGTAATGGGAGTAATGAGTGGAGATTCAGAAAGCTGCTTTTGTTTAATTTTTTGTGATGCAAATTCAGTTTGGGAATAAAAAGCAGGGAGAAATGGGGGGAAAAACCCTCTGATTGGAAATGAATCTTAATTCTAGCTGGTGATAGGCCAGTTGTGAAGAGAAGTGGCTTAATTGTGGAATTAAACAATCTAGAGACACGATTATTAAGGTGATGGGAACAAAATTGAAAGGGAAAGAAATATTAAAAGAAGACGAGGAACAGAATCGTCTTTCTGGGCCCAGAATTCCAGCTGTCTGGATGAAGACACACAGCAGGCCACAGTACGGTGCCTGGAGTTATCTGTGCCAGGGACTGATGAGCAGGCGGGTGTAGACAAAGTGTGGCCCTGGGAGCAGCTGCCTTGTGAAGAATGGTGTGTTGACAAAGGGATCCTCCCTGATCCTTTGCCTAAACCAGAATATTCTATGCAACCCTGAGTGATTTCAGGAAGCCAGTGTAACAGCCCCCATCATAGAGTTTAAGCAAGTTATTTCTCCCTTCCTTTTTTTTTTTTAATCTATAAAATGCCAGTAATTAGTAAGCACATTTGGTGTGTGTGTGTGTATGTGTATGTGCCTGTACCTGAATGTTCATGTGGGTACATATAGGTGCATGTGGGGAGGTTTTGTATGTGCATGTATATATGTGCATTTGTTTATGTATTTATGTGTATGTGTCCATGTGCATGTGTGTGTATATGTGTGCATGCATGGGTGCATGTGCATGGGTGTGGAAAATCCAGTGTTATTCACCAAGCATCACCCACCTTTTTTTGAGGCAGGGTCTCTCAGTAACTTGGAATTTACCAAGTAGGTTATTCTGGCTGCAGTGACCTCAAGGGTCTGCCTGTCTCTACCTCTCCAGCACTGAGATCTCAAGCAACCTTCCCACACCTGGTTTGAGATCTGGGGAACTGACTCAGGTCCTCACACTTGTGAGGCAAATATTTTGCTGATCAAGCTACTTCCCCCAGCCCAGGAGAGTTGTGGGTCTTATGTGTTAGCTTCCCAAAAGAACAGAGGATGGAGCAAAGACGAGCAGCCATTACTCCTAACCTCAGGGCTTTTCATGTCCTTGGCTAAGCTTATCTTGCCCTATGAAGCAACAGCCATAACCATGGTTCCTACTCATAAAGAGGAAAGCCTGTTCTAGAACGCTACCCTGAAAGCCTACTTGGAGTCATCCAGCCTGGTGCTCAGTTGTCTTGATTTTTCTAGCAAGACAGGAGCCATGAATTTGACCTACTGGTCATGATTTTCCAAGGTTTTGTCCTCTGGGGCACAAGGGTAGACAGAGAAGGGACAAGCCTTCACTTAGTATAGCTATGAGACCTTTGAAGTGACCCGACTTGACTGGCATTGGTAGCAGCTACTGTCTGGCTTAGGGATTTGCACGTTTCCTTCTTAAGCACATTGGCCTACAGCAGCCTTTCCAGTCGGGAACTGGGCTCAGCATGTCTAACAGCTACCTTTTACTAAGCTCTGATCATGGGTAGAGTCTTTACTAGGAACTACTCATCGCTTATTTATTTTAATATTAAAAAAAAAATCCTAGCAGTCACAATCATGCTATGTTACAACTGTGGAAACTGAGTCATGGACTTTTTTTTTTAAAAGACATGTAAAAATAGCTTGTAACTGACAAGGCTGGGTTCAAAATCAGTGCTTTGCCTCCCCCTATTCTAGTTACTATCACACCGAATACCTCTGTAGGTTGCAACAAGAGAAGGAACTTCACCTAGGACATATATCAGATCCTTCCAGTGCCCACAGCTGGAATGCCATGCCTTGCGGACAGTTCTACCCAGGAGAGGAAGGCTGCCTGGTGCCTTCAGGCATGTTTGGGGACTAAAATTATTCTGAAGAAGGGTGTGCTGTAAAATAATCTGTTTTTGAAGATGTCGGTTGCTCTAATGAGCTACCCCAATTTACAGACTTAATTAATAAGATGAGATCACAGCACAGAGTTTTATGGTTGTCACGGACATCTTGGGGATGGTCCCTTGTTGAATCTGGGAGATGAAATATCCATGAAATAAACGAGGTAGAAGAAAGTAAAATAAGAATCCCAGGCTACATGTACTATAACTCTTCCATTGGGCAAGACCACCAAGACTTTCCCAGGCCACACATACTATAACTCTTTCAATGGGCAAGACCACAAAAACTGTCCTTTGCAAAAAAGACAACGGTCTTTGCACTAACATGTGGGCCTGCATTCTGCCTCGCCGTTGGGGTATGGGACATGCCACTGGAGAGGTGAAACTCGGGGAGTGCTTGACTCTATTGACCATGCACCTCTGCTGCTGCCCTCGGGTATTGGGCCTAAGGTAAGCGCTGTGACACTGCTCAGGGTTGGGCAAACACAGCTTAGGATAGGGGAGGCTGAAGATGGGGTTCCCTGACTCCCAGACATCCAGTCGCTGCTGGGGTGTTGCACAGAGGAGTCAGGAATGAAGGGTTGGGAGTCCACAGCATGTTAGGGGCCCTTGGGCTAAGGATGGTGACGAACCCCGGGGCCTCTGGTTTAGCTCATCGGTGATTGTCCTTAGCTTAGCTGTGGTTCTGGAAGCACAGAGATGCCTTTTATGGGAGACTTAGGCTGCAGCTCTGTAGTTGAAGGCCTTCTCCAAGCTCTCCATGGTGATTCTCAATAAAAGAGACAGTCCATGTTTATCCATACCATTTATTGATTGTTCATCGTGAAAAATAGATGCATACTAACTCCTCAGGATAGACAGAAGATTAAATACCTTTTGTAGGGAGGAATGTTCAGGAAAGCTACACTCTCAGGGAGATATCTCATTAGCATGGAGAACTCTGTCCTTGGACTACGTGACCATAATTTCCTTCTGTGGGAAGTGTGACATATGTTCCAGGCCAGAAATCTGGCAGGGAGCAGGGAGGTGTCTACCATTTCAGGTGGGTACCTGGGTACTGGGGTCTCAAACCTGTTCTACCTTACCAAGTTTCCTGGCATGGTTCACTGCCTCACATTAACAGTAGCTGTGCTAGGGCTAGGTCAAAGCTGGAGATTTATTCTGTGTGGATGTTACCCTGGAGGCCCATTGTGAGGGTGTTACCCCGGAGGCCCATTGTGAAAGGGATTCTGAGCCAGCCCTACTCCTTCTGTGTAGACTCGCCAGTCTCTCATTCAGGGGTCATTGGCTTCTTCAAGGTCTTGGGCCTGGCCCTGGTTTCTCATCTTTTTCTTGAGACTGATGGATCTGGAGACTGTCCTGTTGCCTAGAGAAGGCTACTTTCTGGGCTTACTTCTGATGGAGTCAGGATCAAAAGGCAGGGACATTTGGAAGTAGAGTCTAGGGAGAGGATAGATAGTATGGGAAGGTGGTCACATCACTATCAAACTTTCTGTTAGCCTTACTGAGCAAAATCACAACCACTAAGACCCTTCTTGATTATTGTTTTGGACCACAGGTTTGTGTCCCCGTATCCCACCCATTCCTCAATTCATATACAAAAATCCTAATTCCTGTTTGGTACTTGTTTGGAGATGGAGCCTGTAAGGAAGTAAGGTGGAGTGAGGATGGGACCTTTTTCTTGTAGGTTAGTGTCCTAAGAGGAAGAGATAGCAGAGTGTGTGAGCACAGGAGTGAGCCCTTCCCCTGCTCCATGGAAGGACCCGGCAGTTAGCCAGTCATCTGAAATCCATCAGAAACATAGTCTACTGGCCCCTGCATCTGCAAGAAAATTAATTTCTGTTGTTCAAACACTCAACCTGTAGTATTTTTCTCTAACAGACTGAAACGGAGACTGCTTTGCCTCGTAACAGCTAATGGCTCTTAGGCTGTATCCAATATCCTTTAGCAATAGACCAAATTTGGCCCAAGTCCATATTTTACTTCATTTTATCCCAGGATGAAAAGTCTACTGGGTAGATATTCCCAATATCTTCAATTCATAGAAGAGGAAACAAATTCAGAGAATTTAGGTGATTCATTCAAACAAGATAAGACTTTTGAAGCATGGGCAGGCTCTGATTCTGAACCAGGGCCATCCGGCCTTAGATGTACTAGGAATGACATGAGAATGCCATTTGTAGAGCTTCACACAACTCATGGCCTACTATGTGTGACTCCATAGGGTGAGGAGAGAGGGAGCTTGACAGTAGGTACCTAGGGGTGCTTGGCGGTCTTCTGTTGCCTTCTCTCCTGATGTTTAGATGGTAGCTTGAGATAGTAGCTAAGGCAATGGCTTTACTCTACCCTCTTCTGTACAATGTACCAGCTCTGTCATGGACTTTCCACCAATGTCACAGTTACATTTCAGGACAGCGTTGCCCTTTCTGAAAATGAAACTACCTAATGGTTCTCGAGGGCTCACTGTGTGCCAACTACTGTATACCATTCCTGTGAGTTGCACAACAATCTTTTAGTTGGGCATTATTTTTCCTACTTTGCTATAAAGAAAACTGAGGCTCAAAAACTTGCCCAGAGCCCAATAGCATTTAATTTGGAAAAGTACAAGAATATCTTAGGGGCCAGAGACAATCTCAGACTGTGTGACATAGAACACTTTACAGAAAAGCTACACAAAGGTGGCCTTTAGAAAGAATGAGTCACTTCTGTGTCCTGGTATATATGGATACTGACTTATGTTGTAGAACTATAACTTTGGGTGTTGGAGTTAAGCTAGATAGGTTTGAAGTTCATTCCAATCCTAGTCTCTTTGTTAATCACTGAAGAAGACCAGAGAGCACACCATGACATGTGAGACACTGGAAGGTACTGGAGTGCTGGAGGTACTGAAAACAAAATGCTATCCTGAGGTCTGAATAGCCCTCATTTTATGAATGCTGTAATGTTCTGTTTCACCTTTTGCTGTGGCCATACTCAATGTCCAGTCTCTGTTTGAACTTCCTATGGCTGGAGAAGGTACATACTTTCCCAAGGCAGGAACATAGGACTTGGGACATTGCTTTGGAGGACATCTGGTCTACCCACCTCCTGGCAGATGGCCTATCTTGAGTTAAATGTCACCTCTGCCTTAATAGAGACTAGTTAAATCAACTTGAGGAATCCTGCATATTGCCCCACAAATCCCTCCAGAGAGAAGATGGAGGAGCAAAGAGAAGGCCCAAGGCCCTCACAGAGCATTTGTTCTGTCCCTGTTTGCTCTTTCTGCAAATACAAAGCTTCTTTCCTGTGCTGTCACCACAGAGTCATATTTATTTTGTTGTTTTGATTGGCACTGACTAGCTCTAAATCATACCTTCCACTTAAGAGTCTACTTTCCAGCCACCAAACCTCTGGGCCAAGAATATTCCTGTGAGGGTCTTCTAAGCATGGCCACTGACAAAGCACTGACTTCTTAGCTTAAAACATGGCATTTGCCACTGGAAGCTCAGGCAAAGGCAAGCAAGGCCATAACCCAGGACAGGAGGGGACAAGAGCTTGATTGTCCACATGAGCCCAAGACCATTTTGAAACTCTTCTTTCCAGTATGTATTGATTATAGAGGTATAGAAATCCAGCTCTGCAATAATGGTCAGCTGGTACTACCTTAGATGTTGTTTGGTCTACCCTTCCTTCATGGTTTTAGAGACAAGGTCTCACTGTGTAGCCTTGCCTGTCTTGAAACTTTCTGAGCAGACCAGGCTGGACTGAATGTCACAGGGCTCCATTAGCCTCTGCCTCTCAAGTACTGGGGTTACCAGCATATACTACCACACCTGGTTCACCCCCATCTTTTTACAAAGGAAGGAACATAGGTTTAAATATGGGGCTGACAATGTGTGGTCAGTGATCTCCTTGAGTTATGTAGCATATGACTGACCAGATTGGTAGTTTCATAAAGACTTCAAGAATCTTTCTTTTTTGGATTTTTTTTTTTTTTTTTTTGGTGTTTTCGAGACAGGGTTTCTCTGTGTAACTCTGGCTGTCCTGGAACTCACTATGTAGACCAGGCTGGCCTCAAACTTAGAAATTCTCCTGCCTCTGCCTCCCAAGTGCTGGGATTATAGGCGTGCGCCACCACTGCCCGGCAAGAATCTTTACTTTAAAAATAAAAGGCCCCTGGATGTTTTTGATAATTGGATAAGTTCATAGAAAAATGAATTAAGTTACATGCCCAAGGTATCAATGGCAGAAGAGACACTAGACATTGGGTCTCCTTCCTCTTCCTGGTGTGTGCAACAAGTGTCCACTGGACGAGATGTAGAGCCTAATTGTATTGGACACAGCTACAACTGCTTCTGTAGCAGGTAGCTTCCACTGTCCTGGCTTACAGTGCACAGGAAAGGTCAGTGTGGCCCCTCATGCATGTGACAAAACTATTCACAGTACACCTTCAGGCTGACACCTCTTTTTTTCCTCAGCCCTTAATTCTGCAAGATTAGACAAACTAAACACTGCACTCTGGTTGTCTTTCTCCATGGGAGTGGGTCAGCTGGGAGACATGGGCGAGGTAGCAGTGAGCTGAGCTATGGTCTTCATGTACCCCTAGGCTTTTGTTTGTCTTTACATAAAATAGGAAAGGCTTCTTTGAAATCATTCAGCCAACCAACCAACAAAATCCCCAAGAAAACAATAACAAAAATGAACTAGGGAAAGCTTCCTCCAGCAAAGACAACAGGAGTCTGCTGGGCGCGAAGTAGAAGCCCTGAGAGACAGGAGGGCTTCTACCAACCAGACGAGTGGCCAGCAGACATATGGATCCAGGTCAATATGAGGAAGAGGGGCTGCCTTCATTCTCTGTGGTGTCCCTAAGTAAAGCACACTGAGGTGGGATGCCCTCAGCCTTCCAGCAATCTCTGAGAGCTCAGAAGTCACTCTGCCTGCTCAATACATCAGCGGTTGTTGAGGGCAAGGCTCACCAATGAGAGGACGGAGTGAGAATACTGATCATTTTGTTCTTTGTGTGTTTGTATGATGTGTGTGTGTGTGTGTGTGTCAAGGGTAGGTATGCACATGCCATGACTCATGTGTGGAGTCCTTGCATTCTCCCCAGTTTGAGACAGCATCTCTCTGTTGCTTGGTACTCAGCCCGGCTAGCTGGGCCTCAAGCTTCTGGGATCCCTCTGCCTTTAGCTCCTGTCAGGCCACAGGAGCCCTGGGTTACAGAAAGAGCCGTCTTCACACGAGTTCTGGGATTCACACACTGGTCTTCAAGAAGCAGAATTTTTAGCAGGAGACAAAAATCTCTGCATTGCTTCCAAGCAGAAAGTATCTTCTTTCTAACAAAAGGGGAAAGGGGTGATATCTTAAATAGAAAACAGAATTCATGCCTAAAGCTGACTGATTCTCCACTGAGACTATTTGTCCAAGGTTCAAGGGGATTCTTGGGCTGCAGTTCTCTGCCACTGGGCACACCCCCTTCCTCCCACGTTCTGGAGCCATCAACGTTCTATTTGAGACTGCAAACTCATTTTAATAACAGCCTAAGCAAAATAAAATTAGAAAGGTGAATCTGCAGGGGGTGGGGAGAAAATCATACATTTCAAGTCAAAGGCAAGTGCGTGCTATTTTTAGATTCTGCATTGTAGGGGGTTATCTGCAGTCCCCGCCCCTCCTCAGCCCCCAGACTTGCCTCACTCCCTCGTGGGTACTGAAAGTCAAATGGAAGCAACACACACACACACACACACACACACACACACACACACACACACACACATCCGGGGCATGCACGTACACCGACAGAGCTCCACTTAGCTCACTGCCTCCACCACCCACCTAATGCGCACCGGGGAAATGGAACCACATTTGCAGCCTTGTTCTGAATGAAGACTTCTCTATTAGTCACCACCAGCCTGGCTGGGCCCCCAGTGGATAGTACCCATCCCTGCTATGTGGTACCAAAATAAATGGCTTTGGAGGTACCACGGGGGAAATATGCTGAGACTCGAGTACAATTAAAACAGTTATTAATACTTGCTTTGTTCCTGGGGTGTGGGTGTGCGTGACACCTACCTTGTCCCTTTGGCTGGAGCGGAAACAAGAGAACATATGTTCTCAGCACTGGGGCTCCCTGCTGGAGTCTCTAGGAGGAATGTTAAGTGTCAAGCTGTGCTCAGCCCTCCTCCCCGCAGCTCCTGGTCCTCCCTGCCAATCTGCCCAGCTCGGTCATGGTGGAGAGCAGCAGCCACGAGACTTTTCCTTATCAATATTGCCACCTGTCTTTTAAGAAATGGTCTAGCCGGGTAGTGGTGGCACATGCCTTTAATCCCAGCACTTAGGAGGCAGAAGCAGGCGGATTTCTGAGTTCGAGGCCAGTCTGGTCTACAGAGTGAGTTCCAGGACAGCCAGGACTATATAGAGAAACCCTGTCTCAGGGGAAAAAGAAAGAAAGAAAGAAAGAAAGAAAGAAAGAAAGAAAGAAAGAAAGAAAGAAAGAAAGAAAGAAAGAAAGAAAGAAAAAAGAAAAAGAAATGGTCTTAAGTGATGAGTATGTCCAAGGAAGCTGAAAAGATAAGATTTTCGTCAGGAAAGGGCTACCAGTATTCTGACCTATCATGTTGGGTTATAGAAAGAAAAGAGAACAGCTATGTGAGGGCCCTTTAAGTTTATAGGGAAGAAGTCTGAGGAATGCTAATGATCTCTCTCTCTCTCTCTCTCTCTCTCTCTCTCTCATTTCATTACCATCTTGCTCCCCAGTGGTTACCTGCCTTCCCCTTCCTGCCTTCTCCACTCCCTCCCTCCTTCTAACCCTCCCTCTTTCCTCCTTCCCCTCCCTCTCTCCCTCTATCCAGCCCATTTTCTCGCTCTGTTCATCTCACCTTCTCTTTCCACACAGATGTTAAGAGTATGAATGGATCTGAACGATGTTTTGTGAGTTTTAGACAAGTTACCTAGTTTTCTAAGTCTCAGTGTTCTGGATGCAGAACGGGGATAGCATCACTTAGTGAGGAAGAAACAGCGCCAGAGCAGAGCTGGCCAGGGTGGGCACAGCACCTGTACCTGCAGGACTCAGGTGACACTGGTCAAGGTTCTCACAGTTCTGTCACTGCTCCTTTTCCCTCGCAGTGGGTCTCAGATCAACCCAACGTGCACCATCCTGGGCTGGGCAGTGAAGGACTTTTCCTGGCAAAGTCTCAGGGTACCACAATCCTTGGGGGCACTTCTTCCACTCATCTGCCTGGTGTTGTCCTGACCAGAAGGGTAACCTTGCTTCCTATTTTGAGTTTTGATAAGTCAAGCAAATGGGGCTAAAATCCTCCTTAGTCACTTGGGAACTGAAAGTTCCTGGGACGCAAAACCTAGCAACCTCAGTAGTTTGTTTGGTGCTAATATTTCCCTGCTGTTTAATACACAGCATCTCCCAGGTCAGAAGGCAAGATTGTGGGACAAGGAAAGGGTGTTAGGAGGCACCCAAAGCAAAGACTAGACCGAGATCCTGAATAGGGAGGAAAAAAGATTCCAACCCAAGGAAGAATAAGATGGATCTTTGTAGCCCCTCTTAGTCAGAACTTGAGGTGGTGAAGGTTGCAATGAAACAGCCCAGGAGTGATTCAGAGTTGGAAGCTGAGCTGTGAGCCTTCAAAAGCACCACTCTGCACACTGGGGCTCCAGTGTTCTGCAGCACTGAGCGGACTCTGTTCCCAGTGGCTATAGGCTTGCCTCTTGCTCCAGATTCTGAGCCCCTCTTTCTGTGCCTTCAAGTTCTGAGCTACAACCATCATGCCATTTCCAGAGAAACTGCAAGTTTGCACTGCTAATTTAGGAAACCCTCAAATTCCAACTTACAAGTAGCCAAATTAGGAGATGCTTATTTGCATTCTGGAGAGACCTCCTGTTTTACAATGGGGTGAGGAAAAAGCATCCTTTAACGATGGGCTTCTACATCATTCTGGGTTGATTTAAGGGAAGACACATAAAGAATTAAGACCACTGATAAGGTGTCAACTGTTAAAATGAAAATAAAACACCTCTGGTTTTAAAATGAAACCCAATGGGAAGTACTATCTGAGTCACAAAAAACGTGATAATTACACAAAATCTTTAAAGCTGTATTGAACCCTCAGGCTTGCAGCAAATCTACAACAAAAATCTACTGTGTATCAGGAGATGGACAGAAGACAAGGGCTTCACCTTCAAGCTTCAATTTTATGGTGCAGTGAGGGGACTGTAGGCTGTAAACAAGCACACAGAACACATAGGAGATGGCCCAAATCAAGGCAGAGAGAGGACCAGCAGCCTAAGAGGACTTCCTGAGATAGGCAAGGTTCAAGGTAACTTCTGGAAGGAGGGCAGCTGTTTACTAGGAGCAGAGCCAAGAGATTGTTCAGCAGTAGAGACATGCTGTGAGAGGGGTATGCTCTAAGGGAGTCCAGTGACTGGTATGAGGAGGTATGGGCCGTGGGAACAGCCAAATTCACAAAGGGTTATCTGGAAGTGGGGATATGGCTCCATCAGTAAATGCATGAGGACTTGAGTTTGGTCTCCAGATTCCATGTAAAAATGTCTGACATGGTGGCATTCACTTGTAACCCTAGCCTGACAAGAAGATCCCTGGGGCCCACTGACCAACAAGCCTATCCCAGGGTGAGATCATTGTTCCTTGGCAGCTTGGCCTACTTGGTGAGTTCCATACCAACAGGAGATGTCCTGAATCAAAGGAGAGAGAGGACAGAAAGGGAAAAAAGCAAGGGAGTGTCTGAATAGCTAACCACACCACTGGCTTCTCTTAGACAGGGTATCAACAGGATCCTATTTGCATTTTAGAGACATTGGTATTGCAAGGGAGAAGAGAGACATTTGGGGAGCCAGAAAAGAAAGACACAAGGCAAACAGCATGTGCTTAGGGCCTAGCCAAGGTGTTGGGAGAAGGATGGGGAGCCAGGCATCCAAGTGGTTTAATCCTCAGGACTGTCCATGGGGAGCAAGACACAGAACAATGGAGGTTATGATGCTGGGCATGCATTTGCTGTGGCCATGAATGGTCTGTCTGGGACGCTCAGGTCACTGGGACTGTGGGTAGGAAGGTGATGACTTCTTTGAGCCAGACACTGAAGCTACACGTAGGACCAGGACCCTGTGGGGATAAACGAGGAGTGGCAGAAGGGAGGGAGAAAGCATCATGCCAAAAGCCAAGAGACTGGTTTGAAAGTGCAGTGGCAAGCTTGAAAGTGGGAAGAGTCTAGAGTCAGGTCCCCCGCCCCCACCTGACTGCGGCTGGTTTTGTTGAAGTGGGATGAGGAGGGTGTTTTTCCATAACTTCCCAGCATCCTCTCCCACCTGCCTCCACAAGCATCTCAACGCACCCTACTCTCACTGACAAATATTGAACTATTTCTCAGAAGTGTTAATTGGGATTTTTAATTGACCATGAGCGAGCTATCAAAGCCCATTTGTCTCTCGTGATTGTTTTTTCTCCGGGGGATGCATCCTACCCAGGTTGGCATCATCCCTCGGCAGGCAGACATCCCCTGCACCATCGCTGCCCCATTCCCTAGCTCTCCCCTCTCTCTTTTCAGTTTCACATCATTTAAAAAGAGGAAAGAAGGCATACCATGTTTAAGGAACGCCAGTGTCTTTTAAATGGTCACCCCTGGCAGGAATCTTATGGTACGCACCATTGCTAGTACATTGTACAGAGGGGCTGGCAGAAGGGACAGTTGACTAGGACGCATGCCAATCATGGTTCCTCTTACATATGTCTTAGAAACCTGTTTGTTATGAATATTAGTGATTGACAGAGCAAAGCAGACCTAGCTGGCCTCGCATGTCCTGCCTTGACCTGGTACTGACCCTCTCTATGGGTGGAGCTCAGCTTTCCTGGGCAGGCCATGGAATTACTCTCATGGTCACCAGGGTTCTGGGAACACAGTTGTACTCAGGGGGCTCTGCATAGAAGGGTTTTGTTGGCATGAAGGAGAAAGCTGTGTGATCCAATCTGATAGAAAGAGGTCTGAGGCAGCTTCAGCAGGAAGCTAAAAAGCCAACCTTGAATCCCAACTCCAGTGATGCCTTTCCTTCAGTAAGGCCACACCTCCTAAATTTCCTCAAATAGCATCACTAACTGGGGACCAAGTATTCAAAAGCCTGAGACTTATGGGGAACATCTCATTCAAATCACCACATTGCACACTCCTTGGTCCCTATAGGACTGTTGCCATATCATAATACAAAGTTCATTGAGTCCAACTTCAAAAGTCCCTATAGTCTGTCACAGACTCAATGCTGTTTTAAGTCCAAAGTGTCTTCTGAGACTCAGGGTATCTCTTAACTATAACCCTGTAAACTAAAAAAGCAAATTACTTCTTCTGACATACAATGGCACAGAATATGCATTATCATTCCAAGAGAGAATGGGGTCATAGTTTGGAAGTACTGGATTTACCCTCTTGGCCTCTCTAGAGCCCTGCTAGCATCTTTGAGACAGTCTCTGCTCACCACAACTCAAGAGGTTGCCAGATTTGAAAATACTGCAGAGTTTGGGGTTTCCTGGGTTGGCAGTGAGGAAGGATTGACCTTGGTAGGTACCCATGGGAACAGTCACCCTATAAGCATTTAGGAGCACTTGGCTCTGTCCCCTGCAGAAGAGGAGAGTGGTCCAGAGAAGGATGGTTGTGTGTAAAGAATGGACTTCAGAGCCAGGAAGGGAGAGGAAGGGAGAAGAGAAAGGCCACAAGCCATAGAATAGCAGATGCTGAAAGGCAGGATTGGCCAGGTTCTGGTGGCTCTGCCTGGTGATGAGAGGAAAGACCAGAGCCCACCTTTCCATCCTGAGGACTGTCCTTACATCCTGATACTTTTTTCTTGATGATATCATTGAGGTCAAGGAATCCAAGATCAAGTTTTATGAGCCTTGGTGACCTGAGGAGTTAACTACCTCTTCTGAATAGCATTTCCAAGTGAGCAAAGGTTTCCTGTGAGGGACACTGTAAGCCTGAGAAAATAGCCCCATATCAGGGAGGGTTGGAAGGCTCCTTCTGCTTCCCACATACTATCATCAGGCTTTGCATAAACCTGGGTCTATATGTAAAAGGGAGAGCTAAAGAGGGCAGAGGGCCAGGGTGTGTAAAATATCACAATCTGAAACAACCTGATTTAAAAACAGACTAAATGGAAAGTTCTAGAAAGAGAGACAGCTGAGAAGCTGGTGAGTGATACCCTGCACCTGTAATTACCATGGAAATGCAAATGAAATCCACAATGCATGCCACCCCACGGTCACGAGGGTAAACACTCTTCCAAATGCAGAAGCTAACAAGTGTTGGCAAGTACGTGGTGGGGAAAACCACTGGAACTCTGGCGTACTGTTAATAGGAATGTAAAACTGTACAGCCCTACAGAAACCAGTGTGGTTGTTTCTACATATACAATGAACATAACGTTGTGGCATGATCCAAAATTTGCCATTCTGGATATAGCTAAAAGATCCGGAAGTATTCTCAAAGAGGTATTTGGGCACTCATGTTCACAGCAACCATATTGATCACAGTCAAAGGCACAGTGTAAATATTGGTGATGTGTGACTGGGTAAATAAAGTGCGATGTGTCCCTCCAACAGAATATTGCTTAGCCTTAAAAAAGAAGGGAACTGTGGCACGTGGGTGGTGGGTGGAAGTCAGCCAACCACAGAAGGATTGTGAGGTCAACTTTGCCTCACTCCGCACAAGCAGAAATAAAGCCCAGAATACAGGCTAGCAATGAGAAAGGACTGCTACCAGGTGGTACTTTGCAGCAGGGGAGCTAAGAGCAACAGCCTTCACAGGAGGAAGATGCGTATAAGAGCAGGAATTGGCCCGAATTTGAGGTTGATCCCAGCACAACTGCTGTGTGCCTTTGGGTTAGTGATCTAACTTCTCTGAGCTACTGTTCTCTTCTTGATAAAATGAGGAGCTAATGGTAAAAACACCTGAGCTACTGAGACACTGAAGGCCACCTGGGCTGTGCGTGGTGAGGCTCCAGCAAACAGATGGCCTTTGTGAAATGTTAGGTCCCCTATTAGTCCCTGAAGAGTCCAAGTAGGAGGTGGGGCTAGCGGGCCGTTTAAATGCCACCGGCTGCCTCTGATGACAAGGGAGGTTGTACTATTAATGGTTGAGCACAGAAGATGTCCTTTTCCAAGGTGTCGGGCAGGAATTTACATGTTGGAATTGAGTGGATCTTGCATTACTGATGGCCGATTAGCGTTCCCAGCCCCCATGCCACCTTACAGGTCCAGATCACCAGGAAGGGAGGGCAATTAAACAGGTGCTTGACAGCCTGTGCATTGGCAGGCACCGGGGGAGCCCCAGTTAGAGGGACACGAGGCCTGTGGAGTTAGTGGTGCCAAGTCAGGCAGGGTATTCCAAGCTCCTGCCCCACCCAAAGCAGATAAGCCCGTCCCTTTTAATTAATTAATTAATTAATTAATTATCATCCCAGTTGAAGCGTCTCCTCCTTCCTCTCTTCCAAGTTCCTCCCTCTCTCCTCCCTTCCCCCATGCACCCCTTCTTCTCAGAAAAGGGCAGGCCTCTTATAGATATCAACCAGCATGACTAGATGTGTGTTCTGCTGAGCTTCTTTTGAGCTTAGGTGAGGCAAGGTTGTCAGAGACAGTCCCCCTGCTCCTGCTTTAGGAGCCCCACACGAGGACCCAGCTGCACAACTGTCACACATGTGCAAAGGGCCTCGACCATCCCATGCAGGCTCTCTAAGGACTGGACTCCTAACTTCCCTTTAGGGCTCGCCTTCAAGAAGCCCTTATAGTGCCTGGCTCCACCCACCAGCCCTGGGAACGGTTGTTTTCCATGCCTGTTCTACTTGTAGTCACTTACCTGGCCAACCTTTGCCTCCCTCCATTCCCTATGTCAGCCTGGCCTCCTCAGCAAGTACTGGCATCTGAAAACCGGAAGCTGAGGAAGGGTGAGGTCCAGCAGCATGGCCCGGCCTCACTTTGCCATCTCCCAAGTAGTTGTCAGGCAGTCTGAAGACAGCAGACAGGCCTAGGTTTCACGTTTCTATTTTCCCACATCATCTTGGCCATTCCTTCCCTGTAATGGGTGACCCCACTTCTCTTCCTTACCTACATCCACATTTTGGGTTTCTGCCGTCTATACATTTTCCCATGATGATGGTTTTTTTTCATTGTATTTCTTTTTATTTTATGTTTATAAGTGATTGTGTTTTTGTCAGTGCACCGTGTGGATTCAGTGCCCACAGAGGTCCCCAGAGGGCATCAGATCCTCTGGAACTGGAGCTACAGATGGCTGTGGGGTGCCATGTGGGTGCTAGGAATCAAACCCAGGTCCTCTGGAAGAGCATTTAGTGCACGCCATCTCTCTAGCCTTGGAATCTTCTCATACTATCTAAAAGGTTTTGTCGTTTTTTTCAAGTTGTTCTCCAATGTTGACTACACATTTCTGAGTTTTACTGACCTTTACTGAGCGCCTACTGTATGCTTGAACCACTTTACTTACAGCATATTTACTCCCAACAATAGCTGACGTAATAGTTATAGTTGAAGAAACAGGGGCGCAGGGAATGAGGAGCTCACTCAGGACCACACAGTTGTGAGTGGGGAGGTAGGATTTCACCTCCTACCACCAGAGAATTATCTATGTCGTTTCCAGGGGCTACTGTAGCATATCCTCCCATGGTCCTTGTCCTCTGAATCTATCTCCTCTCAGGGCTCTAACAGTATTTGCTGAACGTTCCTCCCTCTTGTTGCTCAACATTACAATGTACTTTAGTCTCTCTCTCTCTCTCTCTCTCTCTCTCTCTCTCTCTCTCTCTCTCTCTCTCTCTCTCTCTGTGTGTGTGTGTGTGTGTGTGTGTGTGTGTGTGTGTGTGTGTACATCTTACTCATAGGACCCATGGAAAGCAAGATAAGACAAGAAGGCTCAGGACTGAGCCTGGGAGTTCAGATCTCCAGTATCCTCATGACTGTTGGACTGGTTTGATGGCCCACCTGTAATTCTGTTACTTATGAAGCGGAGACAGGGGAATCAAAGCAAGCTGGCTAGTTAGCCTAACTCTGATTTGTATATTGAGATGCTACCTCAGGATACATGGAGGAGAGTGATCAAGGAAAGCATTATACATACACCTCTGGCCAACACACATACACACACACACACACTCTACACACATAGGCATGTATCCACACATAACCAGACATGCATACACACAGGCACACCACATACTCACATGCGTCTTCCAGTCATTTAGAAACCGAAGTTCAGATCTTTGGGAGTGTCAGAGAGGTCAGGGCCATCCATCTGGCTCCAGAAGACCTCTGGTCTCATCTTTAGTGGCATACCCTAGGCTTCCTTCACGAGTGGGGAAATAACGCTTCATGCTTGCCTCACGGAGGAGGTAGTTCCAGGTTTGTCTGTTCCACACTTCTCTCTCAGATCACCCTGACTCCAACCAGAATGAGTAGTCCACTGTGAGCTCCCATTCCACTTGGATTCCCACATCCAGGCTATGTTAGTCATTTAAAGAAGCAGCTGTCTCCTCGGCTTGCTAAAGTGAAGCTTTGCCTTTCCCCATTGCAAAACTCCTGGCCAGCGCTGAGGTAGAAGTGGATGGCATAGCAGTGTGGTACACCTAATGTACTCGGTGCTGGGTACTGTCTCTTTATTTTGAGACATAAATGTTGGGAGTTTGTAGATGGATGCATACCGAGATAGAGAAGAAGACAGAGAGAGACAGAAATAGAGACATAGACAGAGACAGAAATGGAGATGTAGAGACAGAGAGACAGAGAGACAGAGACTGAGAGACAAAGACAAAGGGGCAGAGAGCAAAAGCCTAAATGCATCAAGCAGAGGAGGGTCTTTCCTCTGCACATAGCCACACTGTATTTGGAAGAGGATTGGGGAAAAGAGAGGATCCCCAAACCATGTCTCTTGTTTGCATGAACGACTCAGGACAGAAGGAAAGCAGAGCATGTCGGCCCAGAGTCATTAAAAATTTTTTTTAAATCCCTCAAGGTGTTTAGTGGATGAGGTTGAAAACCATTTTCACTGTAATACCAGGTTAAGCTGGAAGAAATGTCAGGCTATCCCATACAAGTCTCTCCCATCAACAAAGAGAACGAGGGCCCCAAAGCATCATTTCATGAAGGGAGTCCCACTAGTTACAAGCATAGCCGGGTGCCGGTCTGTTTCCTCCAGCTTTGGGGTTCTTGCCGCTCTTGGCTTTTCCTGGAGTTCCTGGGAGTGTGGCATGCTAATCAAGCATGCCCAAAGAGTGCTGTGTGACGGACTGTTGTGGACCTGGAGGGAGCCATCAGGGGGTCTTCTGGTCACCCTGATCCTTGCCCCCTTAGAAACGCAGCAAGCTCTGGAGCCAAGCCAGGAGTCATGCTTTTCAGATAAGTGGATGTCACAGAATGCAAAAGGGATGGCCACTCTGTGGGCTCCCGGATCAGGGTCTGAAATGCCTTCAGGTGGGAACACCAGGCTGAAAGGAAAGCGATGGAACCTAATGGGGATAAGTGGAAAGCCTTGCACTAAGTTTCCAAAAAATCGATTCTGTAAGTACCGACTCCGGAGAGCCAGACCCGATGGAAGCTCGGACAGGAAAGGCTTGAACATGTGTATGAGAGAATCTTAGGTCCTCCTCAGCTGCTAAGGCAGCCACGGTCAGTTACACAGTTCATTCTTGGACTGAGTGGATGAAATTAAGAATCAAAAACAGCACAGGCATGTACACACGAAAAATACACACATATACACACATGAATCTAAAGCAGAGGGTCCAATGCTTCCTGTCTGCTGCACCAAGCAGAGAACATAGGACCCTAGCTTCAGGAGTGAAGTCCTTTAATAAACTGACTATTTAAAGACTGGTACTCAGGATGGCAGGGATCTTGGGATGCCATCTCATGAGACACAAATCCTTTTGAAAACAGAAGCCCTGACTCTGGCAAGAGTAAAAAATTCTAAAGATATGTGGTATGGAATCTGCCAGGCTCCTATGAGTCAGCGAACAGAACATAGGAGCCGGTAAGACAGCAGATTTTGGTATCAAGAAGGGTACCACAAGTTATCCACAAAGTTTCCTGACCTAGCAGTCCATCTGTGTAGGTTACCAGGATGGTTATTGACTTCTGATTTTGATTGCAGATTCACAGAGGCCAGGATTCTAGACTTACGTGTGTGAGAGTATGTGTACATTTTCACACACACACACACACACACACACACACGAAGGTTACAGGTTAGAGGTCACTTCTCAGGAGCACCAAAGAGATCCTGTTGGGACCCACTCCTGTCTTATTTTTTAGATATAGTCTCTTAGGGGACATGGGGACCTGCCATTGTAGCTGTTTGATGTTTGTTTGCTTGCTTGCTTTTTAAAAAATATGTATGTGCTGGGGTTTTAGGTTTAGCTTCTCGTGTTTTTTCATGGCAGCCCCCCTGTGTGTATATGAACCCCTCATAAGTCAGCTACTGTTTTACATTCTAATCAGCGCCTAGTTTTGCCATCTAGTTGGTGGGCTGACCCCAGAGATCAATGTGCTCAGGGAAGGGAGGAGGAGTCAAATGTACCAAAGGTGACCTTGCCCTTATTAGGTCCCAGAGAAAACCCACCTTGGGTTTTCGTGCAGAGTAAAGCCACGAGAGCAGATGATAGATGGGAAATGTTGACTCTCTGCTCAGCCACAGGGAAGTCACCTCAGGCAAAAGCTTCTGATGTAGCAGTGACAGGAAGGCAGGAGGGAAGCAGAGCCTCACAGTCTGGGGAGGAAGGGATGCAGCCAGGGAGGAGCCTGCTGGGGGGGTCAGGGGGGGGCTGTATCATGGGCCTCCTTGCCTTGGGGAAAGGCATGCCTTAAAGTCTTCACACTCCCTTGGGCCCGGCTCTCCTGCTGAAATGAGCTTACTTATTTTTGATAGAGACCATTTGAGTAGTTGTGTTTTCCGAGGCTGATGTGCTCCTAAGCACTTTTCGTTTTCTTTTTTAAATCCTTCCTGAGCAGTGATGCTGAACAGGAATTGGGCGGAAGGTGTTCCCCCTCCATGTCTGCCGCAGCTCACCCACCTAACAAGGGTAGATCCCACTTCCATCTCCAGGTGGGGAGTGGGACGGAGATGAAGGTGACAAGCAGTGCAGTCTGGGGACAAGAGGCGGAGGAGAGGCGAGGACAAATAGTCCCTGCCTGGCGCTGCTCCCTGAACACGTAGTGTAGAAGTCGTTGTGGCTTTTAAACAACTTACACACACTTGTCGTCCGAGATAAAATGTTATTAAGATTAAATGCCGAGCAGGGAGCGAATCCGACTTCTCGCTGTCATATTTCAGTTCTGATGAGTGATTGTATTTCGGTAGCCCCGGCTCCTAAGCGGGGAAACGGCATTATTATCATTAATAAGCCCATAATGGGGAAGAGAAATTACAAACACTTCGGCAACAAGCGGGCCTCCAACGTTAATATTTTATGAGCACACAGAGAAATCTACGACTGCATGTAAATGGCGGAATTATACGTAACCATAATGTAAACACGCATAATTGGCTGAGGGGAGGGAGGGGGGAAGGTTGGTGATGACGGTTGAAGGTGGCATTTGCATCTCTGGGTGGATCCCCAGATGAAGAGTTGGAGAACTCGGAGAGCTCGGGGGTACCCATCACCCTGACTCATCTCCTTCCGTCTCTTGTTTCTGCGAGGTGGCCCCGCCTTCCCAGACCCCATAGGCAGAAAGCTTCCCATTTGAGCTTGTACATCATATGTCATCCTTGATGTGGGAACACTTTAGACAGATAATTATAATCCTAAATGTCATCTCCTGGGGACTTTCGGGTGTGCCGTTTGTTCGTCCTTTTTCTTAAAATGTATTCTGTGCATCTGTGGGACCCGTCTTCAATGCCCTAGCCATGACCCAGTTCATGGTAGTTACCCTGGGATTCCTGTGCAGAGGTTTCGGAGGGTGGTTTCAGTTTGCCGATTTTGCTACTTGTTTCAAAGTAACTCTCTCATAGAAATCCAACTAGCCTGAGAGCTTCCCTAATTGAAGCTCAGTAAGGGCCAGAACCCCTCTTCTAGACCTCCTTTTCTCCCAGAGAAGGAAGAAATCCCTGGAGGATACAGGAGAATCAAATTGGGATTCAAAGAAACTCTGTGTTCTTCCTGCCCTGTGGACCTCAGTCCTCTGCCTCGCAGAAAACTTCAAATCGTGGCTGGGAGATGACAGGCCTTGTACAGATCTTGCCACCCCTCGAATCTCTCTCTCTCTCTCTCTCTCTCTCTCTCTCTCTCTCTCTCTCTCTCTCTCTCTCTGAAATGAATGAATGGAGCTGAGTAGGGGTATTCCATCATCCCAGCCAGCTCTGAGTCCCAGAAGTGGGCAATCCTCAAGGAAATTCTACTGCCCATTGCAAGTCCCCCACATAGTTGATGATGAAAGCCAGAAGGAGCAGCTGAGCGCCTAGGATGGCTCTTCCCCTTGTGAGTCCTAAGGTTACTTCCCAGGAGTTACACCATTGCCTTTAAACTTGCCAGAGCCAGAACCTGTTCACGTCTGTGTCTGTGTCTGTGTCTGTCTGTGTCTGTCTGTGTCTTTGTTTGTGTCTGTGTCTGTGTGTCTGTGTGTCTGTGTGTCTGTGTGTCTGTGTGTCTGTGTGTCTGTGTCTGTCTGTGTCTGTGTCTGTGTCTGTGTCTGTGCCTGTGTCTGTGTGTCTGTGTGTCTGTGTGTCTGTATCTGTCTGTGTCTGTCTGTGTCTGTGTCTGTCTGTGTCTGTGTCTGTCTGTGTCTGTGTCTGTGTGTCTGTGTGTCTGTGTCTGTCTGTGTCTGTGTCTGTCTGTGTCTGTGTCTGTCTGTGTCTGTGTCTGTCTGTGTCTGTGTCTGTGTCTGTGTGTCTGTGTGTCTGTGTCTGTCTGTGTCTGTCTGTGTCTGTCTGTGTCTCTGTCTGTCTGTGTCTGTGTCAGTGTCTGTATACAGTGAGATCAACACAGGACTTGGTGTGCCACAAGGACAGGGGCCAAAGTGCCTAACAGTGACCGACTTACACTGAGTCCCCAAGAGACTCTGTGAGCACAGGATTAAGAATCGGTTCATAAGGTAGTTAATGAACAGAAGCAGCTCTCCTCCTCTCCATATTGCTTTTGGAGTTTTTATTTTGCAGTATAGTCTACAGTTTCAAACCTATCTGTAGTGCACCTACTACGTGTGAGCCTTGTGCTGGTGACTTTAGGAAAGACAAAACTCCGTCAGACTGGAAACCCTCCTCTTATTCCTGCCGCTTCCTTGCTCTCACCTCCCCAGTCTTCCCTCTCCCCTGCTCCTGTTCATTATTTCTCTCCGCAGTTATGTTATTATTGGCCTTGGTAAAGAGTTTCAGGGGTGTCGTTTGTCTGAGCAACATTATGCAGAATTAAGTTCCAGGGTAATTTCTGATGCAAATACCTGTCCTCCAGGAGAATGTGAATTAAGCCTGCTGGTCTCTGCTCCACAGAGGTGGTGCATTTGGAGCCAGACTGCCAGCAGCCTGGGAAGCTGGGGGCGGGGAAGGGGGGCGACAGGACACACCACTCCAGGCCTTCCTAAGCAGCTCATACAGGCTCCAAAGCAGAGAGAGACCTGAGCAGTCAGTCAGCTCCTACATCCTATTACTGCCTCTTATGCTGAGGATGTCCACCCTGTACCCCACCCCTACCCCAGAGATGCTCCCCAGTAGATCTCATACGCTGCTATTAGGAAGCTCTCTCTCTCTCTCTCTCTCTCTCTCTCTCTCTCTCTCTCTCTCTCTCTCTCTCTCTCTCTCTCTCTCTCTCCCCTTTCCCTCACATTCCTCCCTTTGCCTCCTCGATGCTGGGGTTCCAAACACATGCCACCATGCTCACTCTTACGTGGGTGCCGGGGATGGAACACAGGTCCTTGTACCTGAACAACAAACGTTTAGCCGTGCTCTCTCTCCAGGTCAGAAAGGTTTTCTCTAGAGCAGACCTGTGCTTCTTGCTGTGCACTGTTTAGTAGAAGGCCTTGGATCCATATTTTTCAGATTTCAGAACATTATGTGAGAGAGCTGACTGGGAGACCTTGGAAGCCAGAGGATCCATTTTAACCTGTGCTTGAAAACGCTTAAAGCCTCATTTTAACCAGTTCCCAGGTAGTGCTGTCCCAGTGTGCTGCGGACGGTAGGACCCTGGAAGCAAAAGGCCAACATCCACGCCTCCTGGACTTTTTAAAAATGAGTCTTTTCAGCACTTCAGTTTAAAAGTGTGCCCAGCCTAAGGTCTTCAGGCAGATGAGGCTAGTAAGAATATGGCCCCAAACAAGCTCGTAAACTTAAAAACTTAAGAAGGGTTCCTCCTTTTGGTAATTATCCTTTCTTCTTCTGTAACCCTGTGGCAATGGTTCTTGAACGCGAATTTTGTAGCCAATGACTTCCTGTTGGTGTCAAGGTCTGACAAGCCTGGGCTTAAGAACTGTGTTGTCTTTCCTGAGGACAGCTGTCTGCAGGTTCCATCCCTGGGACATCTCCAAGGCCTCGTCTGTGAAGTTGAGGGCCTGAGACCTCTGTGTCAGCTGTCTTGTCCTGAGGTCACCTCCTGGAAATGGAAGCTCTGGGACAGCAGGAGAACAAAATCCCCTGGCTCTGCTATTTCCTGGGCCGTGAGTGACATGTGCCACTCCAGAGCTAGGGTCCCTAGCCTCTCTCCCACTCAGCCCTCCAGAGCCCACCTCTTCTTTAGGGTCAGTGTCCTTCCTAGAATCCCACCTGAAAGGGTTCCGGAGCCTCCAGAGGAAAGGCAGTCCCCTGCCTGGTTGGTTGAGTTACCGCTGGCTTCTGAGAAAATTAGGATAATCTTCATAGTCATGGCTGTCGTTTAGTACATTCTAGAAGAGTCTAGAAGGAGGTTGTAATGGGGTGGATTCTATGTCCCTTAGGGCTTTTATTCTGTTCAGTCCTTTAGAGCAGAGAAGACAAATCTGCACTGAGGGTCCTTTCCTTGCAGACACAAGGCACAGAGAGGTTTGGGAGGTTGTCTGAAGTCAAGCAGGTTGTCCCAGGTGAAGTCCAGCCAGAGGCCCTATCCCTTACCTCTGGGAGCTTGACAGGGAAGGGGAGGTTCTAGAGAGCTAAAGAGACAGAAGAAACACTCCCGTGCCTTCCTCTAACTCTTATTCTGCATGGGCTTAGAACCTATGTTGGAAATGGCAGGCTTGGCGTGTACCAAAGAACAGAACAGAGGCTTTGTGTGGCTCCCACCTGGAGGTGAGAGGGATTTATGCTCCTGAACCTAACCAAGTGCCTTCCTTAATGGTTCCTGGGAGCACCCAGCCATGTCCCTGCCTGCTCTGTCCCTCACGGTTGGCATCTCGGTAGCAGTTTTCCGCTCCAGAGTCTCTGAGTCATTATCTTCCCAGACACCATCCTTGTCTCCCATGTTATGGCTGCTCCTGCTGCGGATCCATCCCCGTCTCCCACCCCTTTCCCGGGTGCGGGCTTTCTCTCCATATACCACCCCTCCCTACAGCTGTCACAGAGAAGGGGAGCAAGTCACAGCCCACGCTCAGAGCTGCCTACGCAGCTGCCTTTAGACCTCCTGGACCTTGAAGCCTGTCTAGCCACAGTCTGACCATGGTGGTCACATCAGAGGTCCGAGCCATCTGGCCATTTTCTCCTGATGGCCCTGGGGCCCTTTGTGTAAGGACATGGTGCACCTGCCGTCAAGAATCTTCTCTCAGCAGTCATGTTAATAATTCATACTTTCAATTTCTCTCCTACCCTACCGGTAAAGATTATACTATATCTAAGCTTGCTTTATTTCCTCTTTTTTTTTTTTTTTAAAGTGGGATGGTGTTAACTTCCTAGGGGTTAGAGATTATTCTGTGTACTACATGTGGGGTGTAACTGTGGTCAAATACTTGCCTGGCATGCAGAAGGATCTGGGTTTGAGCCCCAGGGAGGGATGGAAGGAGAGAGAAGGAGGAGGTGGAGGAAGAAGAGGAGAGAGAGACAGAGACAGAGACAGAGAGAGACAGAGATAGGAAAATCGGAGAATCAAATACAGATCCAAATGTGACTCCAGATGGCCCCTGACTCTAATTCCCGAGGTTCACTTTGGCTTTCTTCCTACCTTTCTGTCTTCTCCCCTCTCCTTCTCTCTCCCTCCCTCTCACCCTTCCTTCCTACCTTCATCAGCCCACTTTCTGAGAGGCTCCCACTAGGTATGCAGCACCAGGAGAGGGGTGCAAGACACCGTCCACAGACATTGATCCTCTTACAGCTAGACGCTTAAAGAGCAGAATTGCCCCGGGTCCCAGTGGGTTCCTGGTCCCTCTCCCACTCGGTGCTCCAATCATCAGCTTTGGAGCCAGAGTGTAGACTCTTTAGAGACACAGAGTATCGCTCTGGTGCCACCTGTAGAGGGCATGGGAGATAAGCTTCTCCCTCCTCACCCCCACCCTGACTGGTGCCCTGACCACTGTGTTAGACGGGCAGAATCCCTGGCATCCAAGTGACAACTGTGTTCCTCCCCCTACTCCCAGGCATGTGGCTACCTCTTTGAACCTGATCCACATCCCATTCTGGTACCCTAGGAAAGGAAACTACAAACCTGTGAAGAGTTGTTTACAACTGGCCATGACTGGGTTGGTCACAATCAGTTGAGAGAAGGCAATGGACTGAGGACCAAGAGAGAGGGGAGGGGAGACTGATGGGCCAATGTTAGCTGCAAACCAGCACTCAGAAGGTAAAACTCTACTTTCAGCTCTGCTTCCGGTGTGATGGGGCCAGCCATCTGCTGTGCAGAGGTTGGATCTGGCAGCCCCTACACCTGTGCTGTAAACTGCTTGCACCTGATTCTTACAAGCTCAGCGTGTGTGTGTGTGTGTGTGTGTGTGTCTGTGTGTGTGGCGGGGGGGACAGGGTAGCAATTTGAGAGCTACCAAGAAGAAACTTCCCCTGCCCCAGTCACAATCCTCCTTCAGAGCCCTCCTTGTCAGGTGGGGTTCAATGCTCCTGACCCACAGAGGGCTTTAGTCAAGCTGAGGGCCTCAGTAGGGAGAGAACCAGGACCTCACATCCTCTCAGTTCCTTTCTCTATTATCCCAGTCCCAAGACATTCCACTTCTGGGTTCAGGTGGATGGGTGCAACCACAGACGGAGTCCTCAGCTGCCAGTCCCCCATGGAGCAAGGCCACAGCCCATCTTCCAGGGTTCCAGCCCTGCTTTCTAAGGGGAAACAGCGTAACTCTGCTAGAAATTGCACCGACTTCCACAAATAATAAGACTTGGAGACTTTGAATGCCTCTTTGAACTTAAAGCTTGCCTAGTCAGACCCTTGTAACCCAGCAGGGCAAGCCTGAAAATAAAGAATGGCTCAGAGAGGTTGAGTTACCACTCACAGCCAATAGGAGAAAAACCACTCTAGGTCTGGAGTTCACGACAGCTCCAGGGTCCAAAGCACCATCCCTTTGACAGACAGGTCTTTCATTCCATCAAGGTCTTGTTAGTCAAGGACATAGAGACCCCACAGAGCCTGTCCCTGGGGATATATACCTCTCTCCTGCTGCCTGCACCCATCTTTTGCCATTTTCTTCCTTTGTCTCCAAGTAGCCCTCCATCAGACCTTGCTGTTTGCTGACCTGAACAGAGACAGCATGGCCAGAGCATGGGCTACTGAATACGAAAAGTAGCATCTGCCAGAGGAGGCCTGGATTCTTCACCTGGTCATTAATTTTCCGTGTGACCTTAAATGAGTGACATCACTCTCATGAGCCCCCTCATCCCAGCCTCAGTATGTGGCCTCTGAGGTAGATTCTCTAAACTCCAAAATTTTTGCTCCTACAATGTCCCACACACCTTGCATATGTATATCACTCTCTATATGACCCACACATCTGTCCTGAGAAGTTTGAAGACGCCCCTGCAGATCCCTAGGTGCCTCTGTACCAGGAAGTTCCTGGTCCCGCTGTAGCTCTGCCAGGGATCTGCTTCAACACCGGGCCTCCTCATCTGCCGATTGCCCGTGCTGACCTCTGGGCATTGGCTGCTCCATGGGGCTGCCGGGGCATCTTCCATAGTCTGCTCACAGCATTTTGGCAACAACTTGCAGCCCCATCCTTTTGCTAAAGAACTGCGTGCTTAACCAACCCCAGCAACAGCACCTCATTGCCTATACATTTTGAAGTCAGAACAGCACCCTTTACTTTACAGTATTGGCTGAAACAAGGCTGACACTCCACAGTGCATTGTGCATTACGGGGACACCTCTAATCAGCACGGAGAGACTGGTACAAGGCAGGAAGGGCCACCTCCTTCCAAACCTGATCTTTTCTTAATGAAACTCTGCTTCCTCTCTCTCTCCTTCCTTATTAACTCCAGGCCTCCGTATGGAACTGAGTTCTGGCTTTTGATACACGAGTGGCTTCACCCGATATGTCCCCTTCCTCTCTGTGTCTTTCTTCTTCTTTTTTTTTTTTTCTTTAAGGTAATGAAATGTGTGAACAGTTTTTTCTCAGTGCTAAAAACAAGCACTGATGGGTTTCATACCTCCGTGTGGGATGGAGAAGGTGGTGCTGAGTGAGGCGCTGGCTGCCAGTGGAGCAGCTGCTTTGAGAGGAGAGAGAGGAGGAAGAGGGAGGCCGGCAAGACCCACACGCATGCCCTGTGTGATCTGCCCCCCTTTCCTTCTCCCTGTGTGTGGACCCCACTGCTGGCCTTTGATCAGAGAACAAGCGTGGGGAACTGGGAAGACTCAAGCCCTTTAGGAAGAGCATTAGTGCATATGCAGGTAAAGAGAAAGGGTTTGACATTTGGGGTGCCTTTAATAGGGATTAACCTCCTGAGCATTGAGTCCTTTCTATTCATCCCCAAGGAAAGAGAAAGGAACCATTGGTCCATGTATTATCTGCACCTGTCTGTGCCTGTCAGTGGACATGAGTACCCGCCCCACTGTCTCCTTTACAGTCAGCATTAGGGATCTTGTTTAGGGTGAATGGAAACAGCATAAAATGAGCCAATTTTGAACAGCCCCTAAGAGTCGAGTTCTGCAGATACCTGCCGTTTTGCTCACACAAAAGCGATGTTGAGTGACCTGCCAAAGCCTCCCAGACTAAGTAGCAGATCCAGGATACAAGCCGAGGAAGTTTGCTTCTAGAGATGCATCCTTACGCCCCGTGTTAAAATAGACTGGAAAGTCTCTTCTGGCTGTTGGCCATGTGGCCTCTCTGAGCTTCTGTTAACTTGCAGAGTTGATGGGCATGTGACTGCTGATGTACTCTGCTCTGGACGGCGAGGCTCCACACTTTCCAGGAGCCGGAGGACTGCCTAGTACCCTGGAAGCCTTTTGCTCTTTTCCACTTGGAAGTCCTGTGTCCTTGGTGTCCCCGGGGAGCAGCCATGCTCAGGCCACTGTACTGATGTCCTTGTTGCTCAGTTACGGACACTCTTTCCCTTCCTCCCTCACCTCTCTTCCTGTCACACGTTACTGCAGGTGTCTTCACAGGCTGCCTCCGGTTCCCATCGGAATGGGGTAAGATCCAAACTAACCAAAGAAAGGTGTCTGGCCAGGGGGAGCAGTGCTAGACTCCTGACTCCTCGGGGATTTTCTGTTAGCTGCTTTCATCTGTCCCCAACTGTCCCTATCAGTCATGATCAATGGTAGGACCATGGAAGTAAGTGGATGTATGATATGCATGGATGGGCAAGCTGGCCAGGAAGCTGAGTCCTCAGTAGAGGAACACGGGGCACTGTGGTAAGGTGGAGAGTGGGAGATGTCGTCTGATTTTTGTTCAAGCTGTTTAATAATCCTGTGGTCCCAGACAAGTTGCTTTGGCTCTTGGGGTCTGCTTCCTCTTCAGTAGAATGAGGACAGGACCAGCTAAGACCAGGTGAACTTCCTCCTGTCTTCTCCAGCCAGTATCTAGCCTTCTTCGCTTTCCCTGAGAGGGTTGTGCATCTGTTCCCATCACTCTTGGCCTCAGGGTCATTGTCACATTCTCATAAGACTCTATACTACATAGCGATTTGGGGCTCCAAGCAAGAGTCACAAAGCTGACTGGGGGAGGGATGCACTCTGCTTATTGTCTTAGGGGTAGGAATCGACTTTGCCAGCTGTCCCTGTCTGAGAAGATACCCTCCCTCAGCTGTGCCATATGGCTGGAGGTGGGGTCAAGGTTGAAGGACATTCTATAGGGCTATCACGTAGCAGATCCCACAGGAGATGCTTTTCTTCCCTGTAAAATGTAGGAGCCCCCGCCGTGTGTTTCTTTTAAGAGACTGGCTTCACCTGGAATTCTGATCCATTTGCCAATCCTGGATGGGCCTGGAGACCTCTCTCTCATCCTTCCCATCTTGAAAAATCAGTGGTAGGGAAAAAGGAGACGGCGTGGGGACTTGGAGGGAGCCGGGATCAAAGCAAGTGGCTGCAACCAGGAGATCCTTAAGTTGAGATTCATGGCTGCAGCAGGTGGGAACAGGAAAGGTGCCAGGTGTGGGGGAGGGGAGGGGTGTCTGAAAAGTATCTGGCAGATGGCCTCATGTGCCTGCCCAAGGAGAGTATCTCATACTTCTCTCAGCAGGATGCTGCTAGCATTTGAGTGGGAAGTTCCTTTGTTCTGCTGGGCTGCCCTATACATGGTAGGGTGTTAAAGATCCCCGGAACCCAGAGCACCCCACCTCTGTGATAACCAACCTCTCCCATTTACTAACAGCACCTGAAGGAAGAAGGGCTCCACCTTTATGAAGGTGCTAGAGGCCACTGAAGGACAAAACAGGAATGGCAAGGTCAAACGTTAGCTTTAGAGATTTCACACTGGGCTGGAGGGGGGGATGCCAGGCAGGCTGGCAGCAGGATAGCCAGTTAGAAGCTTAAATAATGATATTCATCTGCAGTAATATTAATAGAAGAAGCTTCTGGTGGCTGGAGGATTTTATGTGGATGTTTGTGATCCTGCCCAGTGTCTTAGAAGGGACTCCCAAGGAGGCAGGAATGAAAAAGTCCAAGATTAATGTATTAAATTAATTAAATGGTCTCTGCTAATGATGTCTTCACATGGGTTTTCTGTGGGTATTTTTTTAAAGTGGGGATCAGGCGAGATGCTGGAACTAGGAAAGGGGGGGTGGGTGGCAATGGAAGAGAAGGCGGTCTCTGAGTAGCTAGCACGACTCTGCAAATTAAAAAATGAAAATTCAGTAAAGGCCTGGCATGTCAGGAGATGTTTTGTTCAAACTTGAAATCCTGAAGCATATCCAGAGGGACCCATCTCGTCATTGCCTGGAAAAAGAAAAGCAAGCGGGCTTCCCCAGGTTGGGCAGGATTTCAACGCCCCGTAGTGAGGCAGGGACTCCTTAAAGGGGTGAGATAGCCTATGGCCCCAGAGCAGTACTTCCCAAGTGTCCTTATGCATAGCACCACCCAAAGCTCTTGCTGGAGCATGAGTTCTGATTTCTTGGGCTCTTTGGAGGCTATATATACCTAAAGCTCCCAAGGATGCTGATGTGGCCCTTAGAACCGGTCTATCTGCATGGCAAGATGACCGAGCCTTGTTGGATTCTTCCAGGTCCGGTTATTTGTGGGACTGGGGAAGGTGTTAAAGAGCTGACAAGCTTGGTGGATTTGGGAGGCAGAGGAAAATATGGGTGTGCACCCACGGGGCTTATTTCTGCAATTCAGCAAGCTGTGGAATTCTTGGTCTGTAAAACAGACCGTGAGATCCAGGATCAGGAGGAAGGACGGAAGTAACCTTGGTGGCTCAGGCCTGTAAACCCAGCTACTCAGGAGCCTGAGGCAAGAGGATCACCATTTAAGTTCTGCCCGGGCTATAGAACGAGTTCAAGATTAGTCTGGGCAATTTAGTGAGATGCCATCTCAAAATAAAATGTTAAAAGTCGGCTAGGGGTATAGATGAGGGGCTGAGAACTCTATAGAGTCAGTCTCCAGGAACAGAAAATGGAGGGAGAGGAGGAGTAGGAGGAAGAGCAGGAGGAGGAGGAAGAGGAAGAGCAGAAGGAGGAGGAATGGCAAGTATGAGAGCAAGGAGAGGAAAGGCTGTCCCTGACTCCCATTAAGCGACTTACCACTAGTGGGGCTTTGTGCCCCACAGGCTGTGTTCCGTCTGCCCTAGATGTATTTTCACAGCATCTGTGACAATGGAAGCTGGGCTCCTTGCAGGGGAGGAGACTCCTGGGGACAATCCCCGTAAAGGGGTATTAGGCTGTTGGCCCTGATAAACCCTCCTAAGGTGGCATGTTCAATTTGTCCCTGGAAGGCAGTGGCATTCAAGAAGCCTGGCCCAAGAGGCTAACCTCACCAGCCCTGGTAGCTTGGCAGCCGCCTGTGGAATGAGAAGGCCACTGGCCAGGGACAGAGATCATGCAAAGACTGCTGTGTAGATGGTCAGTCTATGCAATGTTGCCTTGGTAAAGGGAGACCACATACATGTTCCCACATGTGCCCCCAAGGCTTGAGCCCTTCCCCTGGTGCTTATCTGCAGAAGGACACGAGAGGACAGCCCCTCAGCTTCGTTAAGATCATCCTGTTAGTAGTTAGGAGGGGACCTTTCTTGTCCCCTAGTGCTATGGAATCTTCGAGACATGGAGGGTAAATCCCGCTGCACAGGGCACACTGCAGGGAGGAATTCAACTGTGCCTTACTGGAAAGTCACTGCTACTACTGAGTTCCCAGGAGAGTGTGCCCCAGAAACACATTTCTAGTCCCCTCCCACCTGCCTGCCGTGCTAACCCCCCCCCCACTTCTGACAAAGCCCCTTAGCATTTCTACTCCTACAGTTTTAGTATGAAAATCTACCTTGTCGGTTCAAACACTCACAGTCCCCACCTCCATCTGAATGAAAGCCCATCTTTTTCTGTCAGGCATGGCCTGGCCCAACTCTCTGTGGCTTTGTCTCCTGGTACTTCTCCCATCTAGATTCACTGGACTAGAACATTCCATTATTCCCGAACATGCCACTTGTGGCAGCTTCGGTCCTTTAGAGCAGCTGTTTCTGCTTCCCGGGATGTTTTCCCTCTGATATCTGCAAGGCTCCCCTCAGGACTCTTTAGAAAACCTTTCCCTGAGTTCTAGCAATGATCATACCCCCCCCCCGCCCCCGTCTTCTCTGCTCAGCATGTACCCCTCCCTCTATAAGTCTGAGCTCAGAGTCATTTGTTTGCCAAGGTGGATGTTTTGTTCAGACTATTCTCTGCTACACTCCGTAGGCTCCAAATACTTCCTGCACATAGTAGATGCCCTGTGTCTGTTCACTCACCCCAACCCAAACATCAATCAAAAGCTTGGGCTGGGACAAGCTTTCTTGCTCCTGCCACTCCAGATCTGGGGGAACACCTAGATGGGTGATTACAAAGAGAAAAGAAGAGATAGCCATTTTGCATAGTCCTGGCTTTATCAAACCCAGCCTATTCCAAACCAGGATGGAAGGTTGTAAAAGAAAGACCTGAAGGGTTATCCAGTTTGCTTCTGACACCATAGATCACACCCACTGCAAGCCGTCTACCCCCTACCTCTCCCTCTCTGGAACTTTCTTTTTTTTTGTTTTTTGTTTTTTTTGTTTTTGTTTTTTTTTTTGGTTTTGTTTTGGTTTTTTTTGTATTTGGGTTTTTTGAGACAGGGTTTCTCTGTGTAACCCTGGCTGTCCTGGAACTCACTCTGTAGACCAGGCTGGCCTTGAACTCAGAAATCTGCCTGCCTCTGCCTCTGCCTCTCAGAGTGCTGGGATTAAAGGTGTGCGCCACCACTGCCCGGCTCTCTGTAACTTTCTCTGGGCCCTCTGACCTTCGCCATTATGGGCAATGGCCTTTTTGGCAGTCTCTTGAGTGCTGGTTTAGCACACAATACTGCTCCTCTTTGGGGCATCAAAGTCTATATCATTCGAGACAGAGCAGCTTACTGGAGAGGCAGTAGAACCCCACGGATGAGGATAGCATTTTGGGGAAAGGCCTCCAACTCTCCTCCCAACCCCAGGGCTCATTACCACTGGGACCTCTGGCAAATCCCCTTTCTTCTCTCAGCTCAGCTACCTTCTCCACAAATTGTAGCTCATTCAGTGATTGGTTAGTGTGATATGTAAACGAGCTGGCGTATGTAAGGCTCTTAAAACAGGCTGGCCTGTATGTAGGGAGCATTCTACAAAAGTGGGCTATTGTCATCCCCCCATTGCCTCCATAGCGTCTCCTTCCCCCAACTTTCTCTCCTGCCTTGGCCATCCAGGCCAAGTTCTTCATCAGTCTCTGCCCTTCTGTCCTTGACCTCTGCATGCCCTCATACCCTTGCCTTGTCTTTAGGGCCTCCACGGATCATGGCGGACTATATATGAGCTTCATTCTTCAAAGACACGCAGGGACCCACGGAATGGCTCACATTCTGCAAAGAGGCCCTTACTCTGTCTCTTTACCTAGCCAGACATGCGATGGTCTTCGGCTCTCTCATGACAGCCCCCCTCTCTTGACTGCCCCTTTCAGAACTCAAAAACCCTTATCTGCTGTGAGTCTCAGCTTAGGGTTTTCAGAGTTTGGAGAAATTTAAAATGACTCTATAAACATCCTACCACACCAAGTTAGGGAAACAGAGGAAAAAGAAGGTTAGAATACTCAGAAGGATAGAATG
Organism: Apodemus sylvaticus; assembly: GCF_947179515.1. NCBI lineage: Eukaryota > Metazoa > Chordata > Mammalia > Rodentia > Muridae > Apodemus > Apodemus sylvaticus. The sequence goes on along the minus strand of NC_067478.1, from coordinate 83,684,572 downwards.
CTAGAACAAAAATCCATGAGTCAGGACTTTCAGGCTGCCGGCTAGCATGACACCCCTTTGGGCACCAGCAGCAGCCTGGGCTGTTCTCATAGACTACTCATGAGCCTCTGCTACCCTCTAGGCTCAGCTCTACCCTGCTGGAAGTCTGTAATGCTATGTGCTGTCTCCACGGGAAGCAGAGCCCAATTCCATCTTCAGTTCTGTGAAATGAAACTCTTGCTCCCACTGCTTATTGAGAAAATGTCATCTGAGCATCCCTGGGCAATGTAGATGGGCTGTTCCAGGTCTTCCTAGACACCTGTGAGCAAGGCTGACTGGGAGGCAGCTGGCGGCTCCCACGTGGTCATAACAAGAGGTGGCCTGTAGTACATCTGCCTCTGTGTGGCTGTGGAAACTGACAACTTTGGGCACTTTGGAAGGAGGTCACAGGTTGTGAGATGCTGCTCAGAGCTGGTTCTGGTAATAGGCAGATATAGGAAGGGAAGGAGAGCCACGGGGACCTTCCAAACTCACTCTAGTGGCCCTCAGGTGACAGGTACTGACCCTGTGATGGCCTCCACTAACCACAGTCAAGCAGTAAGATTGCTCTTGTGTGAAGAATAGAGAAAGATACAGAATCTGTGGATTGTGAAACTTTTCACAAGGGAATCTGGTGGGCTTGTGAAACCCCATCCCTTCCTCTTTCCCTTGTTTCCTACCTCGAATGCCCACCTAGACTCCCCCAGCCCTCAGAGCAGGACATCTGCATGGTAGGGTCAGTGGATATGGAGAGATTCATGGTTGCCAGTGGAAACCATTTGATGCCATTAGAATTTCACCAGAGGGATATGTCGGTAAGGTTGGGATGAAGTGACAATCTAACTGTCCCTGGGTCACTCTGGAGCAGCTTGGATGAGGGATGAGAGCAGATGCTGGTAGCTGGCCTGCACACCAGACAGGAGCCATGCCCAAGGCCATGCCTTGGCCTCCCTGAAGAGTTGGAAGACAACCCCCTCGGAGATGAGCCTCAGGCTAGGATTTGGCTCTGTTGGTACAGAGCTTGCCTAGCTGGATTCAGTCCCCAGCACTGCATTAACTGGGCCAGGTGGTGCAAGCCTATGATCCCAGCACTAGAGAGGCAGAGGCAGGATGATCAGGGTTTCAAAGTCACTGTTGGTTAGCTACGATGCAAATTCAAGGCCAGCCTGAGAGAGAGAGAGAGAGAGAGAGACAGACAGACAGACAGACAGACAGACAGACACAGAGAGACAGACACAGAAAGTCATCAGCCTTATAGCCTGTCCATCTAGAGTGGAAACCCAGGTAGGCTTCTTCCTTTAACCCAGGAACAGGCCTGAACCTGAAGACCCCTTATATGGCTCTCAGGGTAAGTGTGGCTCCATTTTTTGTGGTCTCTGTGTGCTTTTGTGGTCTCTTTGGTAAAGAGACCCCTGTTGACATGTGTGCCTTATAGACCCCAAGTCCTCCATGTACATTGTCCCAACGTCACTACAAACCTCAGGAGGGAGGCTGCTTCCATATAAAGGGAAAGAGAGTAGACAATAACTTTCCCAAGGTCACACAGTATAGATTGAACCCTGGCAGCTGGCTCTGACATCTGTTCCCTTACCCACTCCACTGTCTGCCTCATGAAATACTTCACATTCCCAAATCTATGCATGTGTGGCCCTTCCTTTCCCAAGCAGACCAGCGGCCAGGGCAGATTTGCCCCATCTGTAAATGTGTAAGCACAAGCTCAGACTGGTTGTCTGACTTGCCTGAAGTCACAGAGAACTCAGAGCCTAGGCAAAGGAGGTTTTCAGAGAGTTCTCCTTCTACTGTATGAATCAGTGGTTTACCAGGCCATAGTAAGGAGAGGTGCTTGTCCCAGGAGTCTTGGGTAGGGCTTAGGACTGTGGATCTGCGTCATGGTAGTATACAGGGTACTGACTCAGTCACTGTTCCCAGAGAGGGTTTGGCCCCTGGTGTATGTGACACAGCATAAGGAACAGGGGACCCCTGCCATGATGCCATTTGGACCCAAACTCTAAGAGAATCATGGCAATTCCATCCAATTCATCAGAAATGTCTCTGTAGAACCTCCTTCCTTGTCATAGAATGAGGTGTGGCTCAGACATCCTCAGACAAGCTCCAAACTCCCTGGCTCTGAGGGTGAAGGATTCACTCTGGAGTCCTCGGGCTGGAGATGTGCTTGGCAGCCTGTGATCTTCTGTACCTGGTGAGTCCAGATCATAGGTGAGGAGTGGAAGTGGCCAGAGAACACACAGAGGTCCTCCTGGGTACCAGCTAACGTAGCTGTTTTGTACACGATGCTGCTCTTGCTTCCTCTAGTGGACAGCCTTCTGGGTAAAGCTTGCAATATTGGTGTGCTGTGGATGTTACAATATTGGTATGTTGTGGGCAACCAGGGAACCCAATGTCATGAGTGAGTGAGTGTCCAGAGAAGACAGAGAGAAGAAGGTAGACCACTGTGTTTCTAGGTATCTTCTTCCTGGGCCAGCTTTAACCACACATGTGAGGGGAAATACAGATAGAGATAAATAAGTGTAAAAGGCTGAGTTCCAGGGCAGCAGACACGGCTGGGGAAGGAATCAGTGTTCCCTCCCCAGGCAGCTGTCCGGGTTGGAGTTTAATAGTTAATAAAGGCTTATTGTGCACACACACAGCTGGGGCCAGCAAACAGAGCAAGTCACACACAGACACCCCACGCACCCCAGGATTGGGGGAGCTTATCTCTCTCCAGCTTTGCCCCTCCCCCATAGCGATCACAGGCTGATTAAACCAGACTTCCAGGCCATGGATCCAATTAGAGGGGGCGAGGAAGGCTTGGATGCTACCAATGACTGCCCAGAATCATCAAGTAATCCTTAATCTTTCGGATTTACTTCCCTGGGCTCAGGGCATGTGGTAGGGGAAGAAAGAGAGAATGAGGATGGACATGGACCAGAGCATGCAGGGGGTGGGGGATGAGTGAGAGGGGGGAGGATGCTGAACATCAGCCCCTAAAGAGGGGCAAAGTGGAAGGATGCTCGCTCCGGCTAGCAAGGCTAAAGAAAGGCCATGAGGCAGGGTTCCCTCCTTTGTGGGGCTGACACCTCTTTCAGGGGAAGTCCACCCAGGAGCTGGCTAAGGAAGGGGTTTATTGTAAACATAGACATGGGCACAGATCTTAGGGAAGCAGGGGGGATCCTTCAGAAATCATTGCTGTCTGGCTTTGGAATGTATTGATTTTGCTCCTAGACAGTTCGCCTCCCTAATTCCTCTTGGCTTAAGTAAGCAATACAAAACCTGTTTGCCTGTTTTGATCTCATCTCAGCTGGTGGCAAGGGGCAGAGGCCTCCCAGGCAAGCACACTGGCTGGAGGAAGGGACTGGGTTTACAACTTGTCTGTAGAGAGCCACAAACAGAAAAACTACTTGTCCCGGGGAACTGGGTCAGCGCTGGAGAGCAGGAGTGCTCTAGACAGAGTAGACACCAGCAAGAGGTCTGGAGCTTCCAAGAGGACTTCCTTCGTGACACTAGGAAACAGAGGTTCCCACAGGTCCCCCTTTCACTTTCTACTTCCTTACAGAGGTGAACCTGAAGCAGAAGCATCTGTCTGTCCCCTTAGTTGGGATAAAGATGGGGGTTACCCATTCTGTCTAGACAGCTGTTGCAAAGTTGTGACATACTAGGTCCAGAGGGACAGCACAGTTAAGTCACCCAGACAGAGCCTGGAAGGGTGGACTCCAACACCGTGAAACAGCAACAATGTTGAAAACAGACTCTGTAGACAAACATCCAAACATGACTGTGTGAGTTGTTCACCCAGGATCACCCACGATGCTACAGGCTTGTTCTGAACTCCTTTCTGTTGCCTCTCTGAGAACTGTTGCAGGAAACGCTCTCTCTTGCTGAGCTCTCCTGGTGGTTACTAAATCTGTTTAGTGCACATTCTTCCTTCTCATTTTGCCAACCATTGAACTCTGGTGTAGAAAGCTACACTTGCCTCTGAGAAACTTTGTTCATGCAAAAACCACGTGAGGGTGCCAAGAAGTGGCACTCCGCCCACGGGACACGTGGCCCTTCTGGAAGGGGAATGGAGCCAGGAGGCCACAGGTTAGCTGTCATCCTTGCTTCAAACACCAATCTGCTGTTCTATTGGATGAGGCCATCCTCCTGGAAGCCTGGACTCTTCGTCTATAAAATTGGGGTGGGGTAGACCAGATGAGGCTGTTGAAACTCTGTGATGCTATGAACTGGGACACCTCCCACCCTACCCCTCAATCCTGTGGCCACCGGGCTTCTGCTGTGACTCTATAATCTGAGCATCCCTTTCAACTGACTCTGGATATAATAGAATTTGTACTTTCTCCAAGATTTAATTACGGGCAGTAAACAATCAATCAATCCATTGACTAACTACTTATTGATCCTCTGCTGACGTGGCTCTGAGACAGTTTGGCTGTACTTGGGAACACAATCCTTTGGTAATTGGCTTATCATGCTGGGTGCACAGCCTCTGTTAAAAGGCATTTGGGTATTGGTAAATGGCGGTTTATCCACGTATTTATGTGTCCAACATTTTATGTGTGCACTGAGTTCAGCAGGTAAGCCCACAGACAGACTCAGCCACTGAAAGCCAGTGCAATGGGTCCAAGCACGTGGCTAATTATTTTTGAGACAGGCACATATAGCCCTGGATAGCTTTAAACTCTCAAAGTAGCAGAGACTGTCTTTGAACTTTTTATCCTCCTGACTCTACTTCCTGAGTGGTGGAATTAGAGGCTGTTGCCGCCACACCCAGCCCCCCCAACAGGGAGACCTAGAGAAGTCCCTACTTCTTGCTTCAGTGGCCAACACTGAAAACAAAGGTTGTGGCTCCACAGTCTTTAAGGGCTCAAATTCCTTACCTATGATTTTAACTTTCTTTTCCACAAACAGTCTCACTTAAAGAGATGGGATATTTGCACATCAAATGCCACTTCAGGCCCTGGTTGTCCAGGCTGGATCCCTGGGGAAAATGTGGACTACATTGGTACTTTGAAGTGTTGACATTAAGGGCATCCCCTGTGCTGGGCACAGGCCGTAGGGAATCATTCCCAAATGGTATCCACACAGATAAACATGGAGAAAGAAATTTGGGCCACAGTTCTTCCCTGTGCATGTCCTCTGTGTTCCTGATTTCTGTCATGTTGGCATGTCAGGAAAGCAAGCTCATTTCACTAGTGACTTCTGCAGAATCACACCCAGAAGACTCAGTGCCTTTTCATGAGCTCTAAAGGGTGACGGAGCTTGGAAGACCTATGGTTTTGGAATGTCTGTGTCAGGCACACATGTATCTCGGGGGCAAGGGAGTTAGGAACCACGTGCTACTCAAGCACCGAGACACATTTTTCCTTGTGTCCTGTAGTGCAGGCAGGTGTATCTCATATTGGATGACCACCAGTGGCCTGCAGCCCTGTGGATCCTCTGTCCTCCTCAATAGGGTAACCATACCTCCCTCTGCAGGTCGAATCCAAATATGTCTCACTCCATGTTTCAAAATTTACCCAGGGAGTCCACACTCCAGACAATGATGCTTGGCCTATCTATAGCCAGCCCCCCTACCCTTACTCCTCCTGCCCTTCTGTCCTCACACAGCAGTTCCTGAGTCTGTCATGGGGTGAACACACCAACGAATGAGTGAGATTGGATCTGAAGGATAAAGGAGAACTGAGGTCCATCCTACATACTTTGAAAGCATCCAGAAGGGGCTAGGGAGATGGCTCAGTCCATAAAGTACTTGCTGCACACGCATGGTACCTGAGTCAGAACCCCGTAAAAGCTGGGGAGGCAGAGACGTGGGGTAGGGGATCCCCCCACACACACACGGGCTTACTGGTCAGATGAATGGGGATCTCCTGGTCCACTGAGAGACCCTGTCTCAAAAGCAAAAGCAAAAGGCTCATGATCGGGCTCGGTGGGTCTAAAGGCACTTGCTACCAGGCCTGGCCACCTGAGTTCAATGCTCAGAATCCATATGGAGGGGATTTCCTCATGCCACAGGCCACTTGCCCGTGCAACTATCACTACACCAGTTTCTATTTGTTTCTCAATCAACCAGTGTCTTTTGCAGGGTCTCTGCAAGTATTCCTTGAGCCTAGAAGTCTACCACCTCACCCTATCAGCAGGGGCTGAAGAATCAGACCCTACCTAGTTCCTTTCCTGGCCAGCTCTGGGCCAATCATATCTCTCTTACTTCCTCCCTGTCAGGCTTGCTTTTAATCCTCTCCCGGAGGAGGCTACCAGTACTGTGAGCACTGGGAACAGGTCTGTCTTCTCTGTTCTATCCCCAGGGTCTGGCATTTCGGGGCTCTAAAATGGGATTAGATGGCTATTGGATGAATGAATGACCCAGCAGGTGGCTCACCCCTCCTTCTCCATCAGGCAACTCAGGCAGATGGGAACCTCAAAGGCCTCTCCTGATCAGATGGCCCTGCCAGCAAAACTTTGTTCCCCAGAGCCAGCCTGAGGACCAATCCCAGCCCATCTGCCCTCCTTGGTGCCCGCCTCTGCCAGCCCCCCATTCAGGGAGGACCAATTTTTGAGGCCTGTGTTCCACAGCAGGAAGCTTTTTGGTTTTCTCCTTTTATGGGAAATTTTTGCTGTGGGACTGACTGTAATTGTTGAATTTGCATCTGGTCCACCTGCTGTGACAGGCCCCAGAGCACTTAGGCCTTTGCAAATCAATAGGAATAAACAAACAAATACGTTAGGAGGAAAGGGGTCTCCAGAGGAGGGGTACTGGAGGGGGAGGGGGAAGCACAGCTCTCCAGTCTGCAGTTGGGGACCTGCCTCCTCTGCACCAGACCCAACTCCAGGCCGCCTGCTGTGCCATGGGACCCGCCTTCCTTCACTACAGAGAAACCAAGACTATAATTTCAGTGCTAGGCTGAATGGCTTCATTTCTTTTTATTAACTCCAGCCCTGGGGTTTTAGGCATATCGCTGTTGTTTGAGCTACACGGACCCTCTCCCTCCACTCTCCAGGCTTTGAGAATTTGAAGCAACAGAAACAGCCAGCAAGAGATGGCACCAAGTGGCAGAAGAGGTTGTAGTGAGACCTAACCACCCTGTGTGGGAGCCAGAGGATCAGGAGGAGGGTGGGGAGGACAGGACTCAGTGCCTAGAACCCAGCGCTACCTAGGAACTGGCACAGGTGCCTTCCAGGCTCACCTGCTGCTGTCCTACAATTAGGAAGAAATCTGGCCAGCCTCCCAGGCACCCACTGAGCTATAGCATAATGAGGCAAAAAGCAACCAGTGTTGACAAGGTTACCTATGCGTCTTCACGCACATGCCAGGTTTTGCAGGGAGCTCACCAGGCTCCAGAGCTACACAGCTGCTGGCATGGAAGGGGCTGCTTCAGAATAAAGCGATTCCAAGGGGGCGGTGGGGGGGGGGGAGCTGTACGCTGGGAAGCACTTTACAGAGCCTTGGGAGGCATGACATCATGACTAAGGGCGGGCAGCATCTGCAGCATAAGCCCCCATGAGGGTGGAGACAAGATCCCATTTCACCTTACCCTTGGCGCTGTTCCTGTCCTGGTATGTAGCAGGCATTTTGAAGGTGTGTGTGTGTGTGTGTGTGTGTGTGATGCATATGTATGTATTCATGTGTGGATATGTATGTGCATATGGAAGTCAGAAGTCAATGTTGATGGTGTTTTTCTATCATTCCTTGAATTTAGAGTTCTCTTCTTTGTAAAACCCAGATGTCCAGCAAGCTCTAGAGATCCCCCTGCCTCTGTCTCCCCAGCACTGGACTACAAGCCCTTACTACCAAGCCTGACTCTTTATGTGGGTGATGGGATTGGAACTCAGGTCCCCATGATTTGTGGAGCAAATACTTTCTCTAAACTGAGCCATCTCTCCGGCCCCTCAAAGGAATGCTAAAGATGTGAATAACGGAGAAGCAAAAGAAAGAAGAAAGAGATGATAAAATCCATGCCCCAGGGTAGCTGTAAGATGATGTTGCATACGCATGGTAAATGCACGTGTATGGCTGTGATGTCCTGGTGGGCTCGCTCCAGCGCCAGAAGCTCAGTGGACAACAGATCTGGCACTAGATCCCTTACCTTCTCTAGGAAAGGAATCAGGAACAGAGCCTCCGTGCACGTGTCTGGAGGCAGGTCATCTTATGGGATCAGAAGGAGCAGTGGAGAAGAGGTAGGGGTGAACTCCCTTTTGGAGTAAGGCTGTTGCCTGGCTTCAACCCACCATCTTCTGATTATTCCAGGCAATCCTGCCTGTTAGATTCTGAGTCAGGGTGCAGGAGGTGGCTGACTGAGAAAAAGTCTCCCATGCAAACAGGAAGAACACGGAGCATATGCAGGGAGGAGGGGTACCACTCTTCATTGTCTGAGCTGGTGCTTCAGCGTCCCAGGATGTGAGGACCTGGCAACCCTGGTCCTAGAGGGCTAGGAGCTGAGCAGACAGTGGGTGGGCCTCTATCAATACTGCCTTTGCTGGGAAAGAACACCCTTGTCACATCCAGCTCCAGCCAGACGTTTCCTGTGGGAATTTGTGTTACTCTATGGACTGACCCACTGTTCTGATTCTGACCCTAGATGAACCGGCCACCCAAACATGGCTACCAACATCTGCTGACACACTGCTCCCTACTGCCAACCGCCGAGTATGGGTGATGGTTGACACAGTGACAATAATTGTGTACATTATGGGTTAGTGACCTATGCCAACACCAGTCCAGCCACTCCACACCTATCATCACATCCGGTCATTCCTGTCAGCCTGAGAAAGGCTGGAGTACGCTGTCATCACAGTAGATCTAGGCTGTTAGAACACCTTAGACAGCCACATCTGAACCCTTGCCTGGACTGGCCACTTTCCTTTGGATAGAATCTTCCTGTAAGGCCATCTCTAAAGCAGTGCCTTCTGCCCCCAGCTCCGACTCAGGCTCTCTAAAGCTAGGGTGTTCTCTATGAACCGGAGTGGGTCCCATTCTCCATAGGGAGGGGGAGTTGGATGTGGACTAGGGCTCAGAGCCATGAGCGAGGAGCGCCTGAGAGACACCACAGCAGTGAGGTGCTTGAGGGTGGAGGCAGAAGCAGCTTAGCTACCTGGGGCATCAGCTGCACCTTGGAGGGACCTGATGAGGGGAGAGTCAGGAAGTTAAACCAGGGACATGACAAGAGCAGAGACCTAAGTCCCTGAGCACAGTGAGATGTAAAGGCAAGGGGACAAGGGGATTGATTCCAACACCCTCCAAATTAATATTAGCACTCCTACTATATAAATAAGGAAACTGGGGCTCAGAGACTGGGTGGCTGGAGTTCTCAAGGTCAAGAGGAGGCAGGAGCCAGACTTGATCTTGGTCTTTCTGAGGTTATGCCCTTCCCGCATTCCAGTACAGTTCCCAGGACAAAGGCCAAGAAGGCCAACTGGGGGGGTGGTGTCTAGAAACAGAAATAGTTTCAACATTACTTCCTGATGAAACAGCAAAAACAACTCATCATTGGAACTTAAAGTTGGGGTAAGGCAAAAAAGAAGTCACTTAGGACATTTCTACAGACCTAGGAGCATCCCAGGTTCTAAGGGCAATGACGAAGGAGTACCAGACACTGATCTCTGACTACAAGTCCTTCCATGGTCTTCTAAAGAGGCAGTGAAGGGAGCCCCAGCCCATCGATAGCTACAGGCCGTTTCCTGACATTTGTTGCAATTATATAAGCTTTTTATAAAAGTCGTCAGTTTCTCAGAGCCTGGCTCTTCACCTGTGGTGTGCGTGGGCTGGCCTGGCACAGGTCTGGTTTCTTTCCTTCTGTAACAGTCTGCTAACCCGTACATGTGCAGTGACTTTGGGTTGTATTCATGGCGTCTCGTTTAGCATCCGACATCCCTGGGCAGCAGGGAAACAGATGGATGATGGACTTGGGTACCACAGGGAGCTGCCTGAATCCCGGTTTCATGCACTCAGGCAGTGTGACAGAGGTCCTACTTTCTGTGCTCAGCCTTTACCTCAGGAAAATGAAAAGAGGCAATGGCGGTAGGGTAGATCTGCAGGGCTGACTAACCAGGAGGTTGATGACGCTCACATTTCAGAGCCTTTTATCTGCACTGACCCATCTCAATGCCCTATTTTTTTTTTAAGGCAAATCATAAATGTTTCAGTCTCCTAAACCTGAATCACTCCTGCTCACCTAAGAGCTAATGAATCTGTGAGTCGCTTACTTCAGACATGTAGGAAATGCAAGATGTGGCTTCCCCACCATCCTCATGCTGTTGAAATCCCCTCGCTTCACAAAGGAGAAACTAGATCTTCGGAATGTTATCTGAAGCAATTCCCGGATGGTCTCCTCTGAGACACCAGAGAAGAAAGCCAAAGACCGTCCTTGGCTTCAAGGGATTTCCATTCCAGTTAGAGAGGACTGACACACACGGAGCTGAGAATGGCCATCTATAACTCATGGGACTCTTGGAGAGCCTGCAGGCTCAAAGAGGGAGACTCAATCAAGACTTCATGAAGGAAACAGGAACATGGCCAAGATGGCCTGGCAGCCATCAGACTATGCAAGTGAGGAGAGGCTTTAGGAGAAGAAGCTAATGTGCTTACACCTGGGAGTCCTGGGTCAGCAGATGGGCTACAGTGGCTGTTGACTGGGAGGGCTCAGAAGAAGCCACAAAGAGAGGAAGACTGTCGAGACGGCTTCTTTGACCTGGATAGATGAGGTTGTGAGTTTCACAGGTGTTGTCCCAGGCCTGCTCTTTAAGAGGGCTTGAGGCCTTGGAAAGCACCAGATCCCTCACTACTCTACATCTTTATTAGTCAATCCGGCCATTAGAGAACCTTCTATGAGACCCAAAAAGTTCTGCCAAACGGCTATCTGTACCCCCGTCCCACTTACAGTCTCAAATCCAGTTTCACTTTTAAAATGGGGGGAGGGGTAAATTTTACAGATGGTTTACTAGATGGCTCTTGCTGGTGGCCTCAACACTCCATAGCTGCAAAGCAAGATATAGTGTTAGCTCTATTTTTGCAACAGGGAAACTGAGCCTACCAGAGCTTTTGTGGCTTGGCTTAGGTCACGTGGTGAGGCGGTGCCGGAAGGACACAAGAAAGCGGGTCTATATTTATCCAATCTTGCCATTTTCATTCACCATGATTCATACATGTACTTATTTATATAAATCGATGAATAAATAAAAATGTCTACTCAGAATGACCGTCACCAGCCTAGTGTGTCATGGCTGCAGGTTTGGTCCCAGCCCTTTCTTCTCTACAAGCCTGGCTAAATGCGAGCCTCTGGTTGCCCAGCTAGAGACCCCATCATTCCTCTCCAGACCTTGGTCCTGTCACTGTCCTCTGGCATCCTGGAGCTCCTCCCTCTCCTCCTAGGCCCTGGCATCCCTCCTCCTGTTGCCTGGAGTCAGGGCACTTTCCGGGATGCACTGTTGTGTATCAAATGTTCAGGGCTCGTACTGAGCTGAGGTAGCCGGGCAGCCTGCCTCGATGTAACTTGTTCCGCCTCAGTGGCAACACCGGCGCTCTGTGGAAGAGCAGGGGAGGGAATCAATGTTTCAGTCGCACTATAAATAATATACTGGGAAGGATGTTGTGTAAGTGCTGCTCTGGGTTTTGCCAGGAGGTATGTTTTTCTTCCTTCTTTCTTTTCTTTTTTTCCCCCTCCCCTTGCCTCCCGCCCCAGCCCCTCTTGATTCAGTCCAAGACAGAACGCCTCCCACCAGGGATCAGAGGAAACAGCTCCACTCCAAGGGAAACAGAAGATTAAACTGTTGAAACTAAACAAATCAATCCTGCAGGGAAAGGGCAGGGGGAGGGAAAAGCTGTCCTGGCCGCACACTTGGCAGTGATATGGACACTGTATGAGAGAGAACCTTCTAGAAGGTTCCAGTTCCCCTGGTCAGTGTTAGCAGGAGAGGAACAGGGGAAGCTTTGGGAAGGGGAGTTGGGGAAGATTTTAGGACTAAACCTCTTACAGCCTGGCAGATGGAAAATGTCCCAAGATGACAGTGACAGTTCCAAGCTGGGGGATCTTGAAGGCCAGGCTGGGAAACCACCGAAGGCAGGGGATCAGAAGCAGAGCCCTGTACGTGGTGAATATGAGAACCAAGACTGAACCCAGGTGGAGCCAGGCAGTGCTGATGATGCAGATGTAACCGTCAAGGTGGGGTAAGCAGACCATGAGGACCTCCTGGTCTGCTGCCTGCAAAGGTGTCATGGGTGTGTCAGATGGCACGGATCTGCGTGCAGGTCATTGGATGAAAAGATGCCCAGTTTTCCTGCTCCTCTGGGCCTGAGTAGGATCCCGGTGTTTGTCCACATTCCAATGCTCCAGTGCATGTGCCAAGCAAGGGCAAGAACCTCAAGACCCCCATGGCTTTCTAGGTGGACAGTTATTGATATGTTGTCTGGCAACCCCTTGCCTGGGAACAATCTGAGAAGCTTTATTGTTTGCTTGGTTTTGCTTTTTTTGTTTTGTTTTGTTTTTTCGAGACAGGGTTTCTCTGTATAGCCCTAGCTGTCCCGGAATTCACTCTGTAGACCAGGCTGGCCTCAAACTCAGAAATCTGCCTGCCTCTGCCTCCCAAGTGCTGGGATTACAGGCGTGCGCCACCATTGCCCAGGCTGAGAAGCTTATTTTTAAAACTCAGATTATCTGTCCCTATTGTAAGCTGCAAACTTGGGAGGGGGGCAAGCACTTGCATTTTAAATAATGATTTTAAATTACTATGATGTACATGACTTTTGATTGCTCTCACCCCCAGCACTGGGAATTGGATTCAAAGTCTCCTGCATACTTGACAAATATTCTACCATTGAGATACAGCCCAAGCCAGCCCACTGTGTTCTGTAGACACATCTTGTTTTAGAGTCATCTCAGTCTCTCATGAGCTGGGGTTACAGGTCTGTATCACTGTGTCAGTCTAATTCGTATGAGTTTTGACAACTCTAGTTAGGAGCTACTTTTGGTTATCTTTGGTTTGAAAGGAGCTTGCTGGAGAAGGCCTTTCACCCCCTGCCAAGAACCAATGCCTCTGTGTAGTAGAGTAGTGTCCCTCTCACCTGATAGCCAATGCCTCTAGGTAGTATAGTTGACCCATCTCCTAACCCAGATGTATTGACTGAGAGCCCACTGTGCATATGGTAGTGCTTCAGTGGGGGTACTGCCTAGAGACACAGGCACCATCTTGAGGTAGGAGGGACCTCAGAAAGGATGCTGCATCTGATGAAAGGGCCTCTTCCCACCTCAGCACATTGAGAGGGAGGCACGTCCAAGGTTGGTCAGCTATAGGTCCCGATTCTGCCTCAGAACCTATGAACCATGCCTGTTCCCTCTGTAAGGCAGCCCTTCAGAGTTTGAAGCCATCTGGCGGGCTCCCTAGAAGCCTCTTTCTCTGACTGAAAGCTTCCATGAAAGAGAGAGATAGGCTTCTGGCTGCTTCTTGTACCTGTCCCAGCTTCTGCCTTTCCAGATCCTGTGGTCAATGACGCCCTTCTTAAAAAAAAAAAAGAAAAGAAAAGACACTTTATTCCTGGAGTTAGATGGCCAACAGAAGAGAGGACTTAGGTAGAGTCTTTCTTTCCCTTTCTTGAAGACTGCTCAGCCTTTGTATGCCTGCACAGAAGTCTAAAGAGAAGAAATTCTGGTTCCCCGGGACAGATGTAGGTACTAAAGCTCTTCTAAGTGGAGCAAGAAACAGGTTGTGTTCAGACCACTTCCAACTACTGCTTACTGCTGAGGTCTCCATGGACAGTATTTGGCCTTGGAGGGGCTTCAGCCTGTAGGTGGTCCGCCCATGCTAGGAGGTACCAACTCAATCTGCTTTATATCCTTGCACTCTCCCACGTAGACCAAGTCTACATGACTGTGAGTCACCCACATCTGACACCTGAAGCTCCCTCTCCATCAAGGTGGGGAAAAGAATGGCCCAAAAGGCCCTTGGATGGAGACAACCCACAGAAGTGACAACACCCAAGATCTAGTGATCTGGTTGTATCTCAGTGACCATAGGGCACAGGAGAAGAGGTCTTGGAGGGCCAGGTGGCAGATGAGGAAGAGGGTTTAAGCAGTGGCATTTGGGACTGATTTTAGGGGAGACAGGGTTCATTATAATAATTGTATCCTTCCCCTGCAGTTACGACCTTGCAGATGTAACTTGATGTTTGTAATGAGCCCTAATTAGACAATCACCAAAAGTTGCAGTGAGCAGAATGAGTGTAAAACCCAGGCAGCATGTGCTCCTGCAGTCTCTGCTCTGCACACCTGTTGTGGGCTCAGCCTCCTCTTCCCTTGGGGCAGGCGCCTCTGGGAAGGCCTTCATCACCATGGCTGCCGCCTCAGCTGCTCTGATGTCTCTCAGTTCTCCAAGGTGCCGCTCGCGGCCTCCTAGGCCTTGGGTTTCCCTTCTAACATTTAGAAGGATCATCTGCCACATTGGAGTCTTGGCGTCGCTGACCCCGAGGAACTTGAACACAGCCTTTGGATTCTGGGTCCAAGCCAGGGTAACACCTCTCAACCCTGGAATGGTGTGATCAGGCTTCTTTGTCATGGTTCCTTTCTGGTGGGAAGGGGGGAATGATATAGAGTCTTATTATTTAGCTAAGACTGGTCTAGAACTCTGTGTAGCTCACACTCACCCCACACTCATCATCCTGCCCTCATCCCAAGTGTTAGCATTACATACCCAGCTCTTTGTAACAAGCTCTAAGAAAGCATCAAACCGGTCCCAAGACTGTATGTCTAGGAAAGATCAGTAAGAAAACACATGACTTCTCCTGCATTATCTTCTCACTAATAGGATCCTGGTGACTAACTCAAATGGACCACTGTTGATGAGATGTTAGGCATCAAATGCACATAATGGGGCAGGATGGTGTGCAGAGGCACAAGGTCATTCTCAGACTCAGGAGATGGCATCACTGCCCTTGGATACAGATAAGCCAGAGATCACTCATCCCCCGGTTTCTGGAAGTTCTGCATGGAGGAGGTCCTGTCATTTACTCCTGTACTGGCAGTGCACACCGATCACCTGGTGATGCTGATGCTGATGCTGGATTTGGTGCCCTGGACCTTTCAGCAGTTGGACCTTTGTTCTCAGAATGGAGAGCTCCAATGTTTCCAACATTTAAATTTTAGTTAAAATCCTTTTTTTTTTTTATTTGATTCTCGAGTTCCTATGACTCTATTTGTCCACACTCCAGCATTTACTACTACAGAGGGTAAGAGCCATACTAAGATTTGGCTTGTCCAGATGGACACAGGAGCTCTTCTGGAAAACCAGAGAAAGCGAGGGAACTACAAACTTGTAGAATTAAGTCAGTCAGTTGTCAGATGAGGAAACCGAGGCACAGTTGTAGGAACCCAGGGACCTGGAAACAATGGCAGAACTAGGCTTCAGGTTCATGTCTACCTCCTCAGTCACACTTAACTTTAGATCTGACACTGGCTGGCACTTTCCCCAAATAGAAGATGTGGCAAGGACAGATTATTGGTGCCCTTAACCTTGCCTCCCTAAGAGTTTGATATTCTGAGCTCAGTCCAGGGAAGGGACCAGAACTCCAAAGCAGGAGATGCTCCTCATGAGTTGGATAGCTTCCTGCAGCCTGTGCCTGGGAGGGTGGAGGGGAGGAGAAGCAGGAGAGGATGATGGGAACAGAGAGAAGGTTCCTGAGTGAGGTTAGAAGAAAGTGTGGAGAACACACACAGCAGCCAAGTTGGGGAGCCCCAGAGCTGAGGCATATGGAGTCCCCATCCTCCCAGAGTCAATCCCCGTGTCCTTGTCCACTACCTCCCCATTCCACAGCTTCAGCCAGACCTGTGCTTGAACACCCACAATGTCTCGGGGAGGGTGTGGATCTGGTTGCTGTTTAGAAGATGGTCCCATTTAATTCAAGAGTAGGTCAGACAGCTGGTCCTGATTCCTTACCGTGTGACTTGGTCAGCCACTTCACCTCTTTGGTCCCCCATTTTCTCTTGTTAAGGGAGACTAGTGTTTGGTGCTCCCAGAGCCCACAGCCAGGTCTGTGTTACATCCTTCCGGGAGTGTCCGTGGATGGAAGGATGCTGTGACAGCGAACGTCCGTGTGTGATGGACCAAAGAAAAGTGACATCCATCAATTAGCCTCTAGGCAGAACTCACCTTAGATGGCAGGCTCTTGTTCCAGGAACTCTGGAACAGAGGCAGTTCTTGAGGCTGAGAGCAGAGCTGCTTGGGAGAGCCAGGAAGGATGGTGGTCAGATGAGAACCTCTCTACCGCTCTCATTATGGATGGGGGGGGGAGGGGATCTGGAGGTCAAGAGTAGACACAGACTGAGGGTATGGACAGGCAAGTGGGTAGACTGAGGTGTCCTAGCCTCACCCAATGACCCGAGGACATCCAATTCGCCAGGTTTTGCTCCAGCATAAAAGTAAGGGGGTGGGTAGGATGCTGGGAGATGGGAGTGCAGTACATTTCATTCAGCTCATGTGGCTGGGCTGGCTCATAGGCAGAGCAGCCTTTTTATCTAAGGCAAGTGCTGTCACGTGGAGATGCTCGTTGGCACACCCTTTGTTGCCTCATCCCCGTTATTAACTTGGGCCCTTTGATAGAGCCAGTTCTTTTCCTGAGCCGTGGATCACAGGCTATGGCACACGCCTCCTCCTAACTATCGGACCCTGCCAATGTCCATCCTGCTCCCACTGTGAGGATACCAGGGCTTTCGTTCTTATTCCTCTGATGACTGGCAATGTTACTTTGGGCCAGTTTCCCAGTCTATTCTAGCTTCAGTCGCCCTGTAGACGTGGGTCATGAGGCTGGGCAAAAAGCTCAGATGGTAAAGCACCTGCCTTGTAAGCATGAGGACCTGAGTTCGATCCTCACAGCTCATGTAAAGAAGAAAATGGGCAGAGTGGTGTATGCTCATAATCCCAGTGTCAGGGAGGTGGAGAGGGTAGAACTCTGGGGCGTGCTGGCCAGCCAGATTGGTAAATTTCAGGCCAGTGAGAAAAAGTCTATCTCAGCAAAAAAAAGAGTAAAGAATACCTGAGAACTAACACCAAAGGTTATCCTATAGCCTTTCCTGGCACCTGCATACACACGCATGAATACACACACACACACACACACACACACACACACACATGCACACACACAGAATATCTTTATCATTAAAAAATAAGTAAGAGGCATACCCTCCCCCCACCCCATGGCTTGAGCATGGAGGGACAAATTGCAGTCTCTGATGAACCCGTAGAATATGCTCCAGAGACTTGAGACTTAGGCAGAAAACCATGGCAGCTCCAGAAGCGCTTTAAAGTGTGTCTAAAAGGAGGCTTGCTTCTACCCTTCACCGTAAAGCCAGATGGTTGTAGATGCAAGGCTTTGTTCTCAATGAGTTCACGGTAGAAAGGCATGGGGCCTCAGGCCAGCTGGCACCCTGAGACCAAGCCCAGCTCAACACTGTAAGGTGACACTGGCAAGCAGCCTTGGTCTGCACCTGTCCTGGACTACCACATGCACAGAGTCAGTGATTGGTTGACACGGATGGAGCAGGACACCCTTGCCCAGCAGGCCAAAAAGAGGCTAACAGGCCCACAAAACAACACCCAGCACACTGCTGCCCATAGCCCCCAAATCTAAGAGTTCAAATGTGACCCTGAACGGCCACAAGACCTAGCTCCTCAAGGCCAGTGTCCCCCTTTGTCATCCAGCGCTGTCTCCGTGTGTCCTACCAGCTTTCAAAAAAGAGAAATGGACCATTGAGAGTTGCAAATAGAGTCTGAAAAGTAGGTCCCTGTATATGTAACAGGAGGAGAATGTTTTGTTAGTGACCTAGGATTAGTGGGTCTCTGACATGGAACATTAAATTCAACTTCGAGCTTTTTGGCAGCAAAGGCAAAATGGAAATATGATTGCTACTTGGATGTCTGACAGAAGGACTTGTGGCAGGAGAGACATGCTTTCTCCTGGTACTAAACTTTAAAGCAAGCCACATTCGTTTACTGGCCAGGGAAGGTGACCCCGGTGGCGGTGGCTTTGTTTCTGTCTCCTTTTCTTACCCGGCTGCCCTCCCGTTCAGGAGCCCATAGACTGCAGAGAGGTCTTTCCTGTCTGGTCACTAGTCTGTCTCTTCCATCAGGGGCCCATTGGATTCTAATGTGCCCGAAGTACTAGGGAGCCATGCCCCCTTTGAAATCCCAAGAGTTTTCTGAGAAGGAAAGCAAACTAGCCTGGGGAAAGGATGGTTAGGTACATGGCAGAAGCGTTCCTGTGAAGCTCTGAGGATGATTGGGCCTGCTGAGGGGTGAACAGGCCGGTGATGCATGCGTGTGTACTGGATACTTGCTCCCATTTCAGTACAGATGGGTTTTCCAGCTCTAACTGCTTGTGTGAAGAGCCCACGGTGGGATTCGACATATAACCCTAGCCTTTTTTAGTTTCCTCTTAGCAATGGGCACATGTCCTCTATGTCTACAACTAACTAATGACTATTAGCCCCTTGTTTAATGAGCTCCTGTTTCTTAGGGAACCTTGGGACATCAGAGGACCTCAGGTGGCGCACGATCCCCTACACCCTAGGCTGGATGCAGTCTGGACAGTGCTCCTTTGTGTTCTTCAGGGACTCCTTGTGGCAAATTAGCAACAGACTCCAGGATCCGGGTTCAAAACGCTGCTCGCTTTTAACTTAGTTTTGTGTCCCAGGGAAGTTTTCTTAATTTTCTAAGCTTCATTTATTTGTTATTAAGGAAAATGTAAGCCAGGTATAGTAGATGTGCTTGTAATTCTAACACTTGAGAGTGAGGATCGGCAGGAGGATGGTTGTGAGTTTGAGGCTAGCTAGACCACAGAGTGAGAGGCTGTCTCCAAAAAAAAAAAAAAAAAAAAAATCAGGAAATAAGGGAAGGAAAGAAGAAAGAAAAAAAGGAAGGAAGGAAGGAAGTCAAGAGTAACCATTTGCATAGTGAGGAGATCTAAGAGAGTTAGATGAATGCTGTCCAGTCGCCCTTGGCACAACTATATGAATACTCTATATGCTATTCTTAGCATCATGCCCAGTCTTAGACTCTCAATGGTGAAAGTATTTTAGCCCCATTTTTACCGTTGCTGGTATTAGGGTTCAGAACTAAGCTCGTTGTCAAAGGTAACATCATGGTTACATGGAGGGACCCTATTTGATCTGATTCTGATTCCACCTTACCTCAGACCCTATGCCCTCTTTACCACACCCTGCCACCTCACAAACCATTCTGAGTTTGAAAGTAGAGGTTCCACCCTTGGAGACAGTCACACTGCACACTCTCAGCTCAGCGACTGTGGCATCGATTCAGACTCTGCCTTGGTGGGATGAGTAGAGGCTAAGCCAACTTGAGCATCTATGACCAAAAGACCTGTGCTCTGACCAGGCTCTTCCTACAGCCAAGTTTGCCTCCCTGCCCACCACTGCCACATTCAGATTAAACAACACTGCCAACCCTCAGCACCTGACATAGGTGTGATTTAGAGAGGAATTCATCTTGAACAGGGGCTAAGGACCTTGGTTGAAATGGCTGCCCGCTATTGTCAGTTCTCTAGCTGCCTGGCTGGTCCTGGAGAACCAGGGCTCTGGGCTGAGTCCTAAAGAACCTAAAGAACCTGAGCTTCCACTTGGACGTTTCACCAAACTGACTTCTTTTTAAGTCCTGTCTTTACTACTTACTTGGACAAGATGTTTAATCTTCTTGAGCCTCAGTTTCCTCACCCATCAAATGAAAATGAGAACGTGTGTCTTGTAGGGTTGGGGTATACTTTATAAAGCAATGGCCACAAGCTTGGAGTGTGGGACAATGAGAGTGGCTTGCTAGTAATGTGACCATCATCGTGCTTGTATTCCAGTAGCTACTGTCTCAGAATGCAAAGCCCTTCTCCCCTGTGGCCAACCCTCTTCTATATGGTGTATCTAGGATACACCAACGGCCCTTAAGCCTGGTGGAGAGGCTCCCCTTGCAGGTAGACCCCAATGTCAGGACATTAAGATGGCCACTGGGCTGCAGGGCTCTTGTGAGCTGGAGCTGTGCCCAGCAATGGATGCATAACTGGCATCTCTAGGTCAGCTATGGCCTGGGTACTCCAGTGTGGGAAAGGCAATGTGCTGGCAGCTGATGCAACATCTGGACAGCTGGCATTTGGGCTGGGAGGCAGGCGTGGGTGGAGGGTTGTCCTTTTGGGGGGAGACAGTGGCATTTGATTCTACATTTTACAACCTGCGGTAGAGCTGAGGAGAGATGCCATTCCAGGCGCCCCAGCAGAGCGCCCAAACAATGAATGACAACTACTGTCAGACCCATAAACCCAGGGTTCTCCATGCTGCAAGTAAGCCTTTGTTGGTGGGCGAGAGGCAGGCATGCCTGTACTGAGTGGGAACAGAACTGTCTCAGTCATACTCTGGAGTGATCTCTAATGTCTCCTCTACCTTAGCATTCTGTAGGAAGATGATCCCATAACTCAAGGAAGCCACAGCTCCCCAGAACAGTGACATCTTGGCTGTAAATCTTGTCCATTTAAATAATGCTTCTCTTCTTACTCCTGCCCTCTATCCTCATCTCTCCCAAAGCTCTTCCGAAGCAGGAATGAATCATTCCCCACCTCACTGAAGGATCAATAGAGACAAAAAGGAAGAGATGCTTCCAGGGCCATAGAGCAAACTGGCGGTGTGTCCACAGAGGAAACCCACATCTCCCAGTTCCAGATTCCTGTTGTCTTTTCTTCTTTGTTTGCTGTAACAACCTTACTGGGATAAATTATGCAGTTCACCCATGTTAAATGTGCAACACAGTGGTTTTAAGTACATTCACAGATAATGTGCAACTCTCACCATGGTCCATTTTAGAACCTTCCCACCACCTCCGAAATAACCCCTTACCTGTTAGCTTACACCACCTCTTCCACCCGTGTGGACTTGCTGATTAGAGATTTCTAACAGTGGAACACATAACCTATTTTATGTGGTCCTTCTGCCTGAGATTTTTCACTCAGCAAAATGTTTTCAAGGTCCATCCATATTAGTACTCATTCCTTCCCATGGCCAAGCAATAATCCTTTGATGAATAGGCAGTCTATTGGGTATCTATTTTGTTAGCTGGTAGACATTTTGCTTCTTTCTGTTTTTGCTTATTATGAATGGTGCTGCTGTAGACAAACATAAACCAAGTTTGGGGTTGTTTGTTGTTGTTGTTGTTGTTGTTGCTGTTGTTGTTGCATGAGGGGAATAGGTTTACTTTACTTTTTGGTATATACCTAGAAATACAGGGTCATGTGTTGACTCTATAATTAACCATTCCAGGAGTCACCAGACTCTTTTCCAAAGTGGCTTCCTCATCCGAGGAGGGAAACACTGGTTGTGGTAAGCCTGGGTTATCCCAAATAGCCTGGGCTAGACCAATTGCCCACAAATCACTAAACATAGAGAGTATTTGGTCAATGACCATGACTTTCAAAGTAGGCATTGTCATCCCCATGTCTCCCTGAGTCTGTGTCTTTACAGCCTGTGTAGAAACATCTACTTTGAAGGGGTGCTGTGACTCTCCCATAAGACAAAGTTAAGACAGTACGTTGAACGTCTGGAAACAATAACAGATGTGTGGGGTCTGCTTGGCCATTCCTTTGCCAGTGATGAAACCCAGGCTCAGGCCCATGATCAGTGTCTATCCATTCGTGAACTAAGCATGAGGGCTGGCCAATAGATGAGCCAATTCTGCTGCAAACTAAGGCTTTTTCTGTCATCCATTTTTCTTCTGTGCCCTATCTCTGGACAAAGGCTGGAACAAGGAGACCTTAGTCCAGGAACTGGACAGAGTGAACAGCTGTAACTGTATGTAAACATCCCTGGCTGTAGCTGGATGTGGTATCACATGCTTGTAATTCCAGGACTTGGGAGGCTGAGACTGTAGAAATAGTCAGGTTAGGCTACAAAATGGTAATATTCTGTCTGTCTCAAATAAACACAAAGCAGGTGAACAAGGAAATGAGGACAAAATGTCATGAATTAAGACATTTGTTAAAATATGACCTTAGTCTGGGCTTACACACCTCACTGTATTCATATGTTGGCAAACCACACAGGTGACCTCCCAGCGTTACTTTCTGGCTGGGAAGGCGTGTAAGACCAAGGCTACTCATCTTGGCCCTTTCTTTCAACAATGTGGGAGGAACCCTTGTTTCCCAGCTTGACAGTACAGCAAGGGTTGGGGCTCAGACCTAGTACTGTGGGGTTTGCTCTAAGCTTGCATGCGCGCGCGTGCACACACACACACACACACACACACACACACACGAACTCACACACACACATTCACATGTACACGCATACTCTTCCAGCTCTCCAGCTCACTATCCTGAAAAGAGCTAGGGAAAAGAGTTCCTTCAGCACCACAACTGCTGCTGGAGCATCTTCAGTCACCCTCCATACACCTGACATCCATGCATATCTTCCAAATGCCAGGATTGCATCCCGGGACCTTCCCAAAGATGAGCCTCCTCTTCCTGTGGACTGTAAAAGCCATCAACACCAGCCTTTTTCCTAGGTAAAATGCTTGAGTCTAGGAACCACCAATGCGGGCTGTGTCTCTGAGTCACTTGAGGACTGCTTCCAAACACATTCCCAGCCCCACTTGGGGACCCAGAGCCTAAGGACAGGGACTGTGAAGCTGTGCTTCTTCAAAGTCCTCAGATACCCCAGGAGGAGAGTGGTTATCAGCCTTTCCAGGTGGCCATGTTTGTCCAGCACTGTTTCTAGAGCATCCTACCAATTAAAAGGGAAGTGGGTTGAGTCAATCAAGAAGCTCTGATGACAAGTGGCCCAAAAGGTCCCAGAGAATGGTCCAATCAGATCTCAAACCAGCAAGGAAAGAAACGACTTGGGAGGCCAGGTGAGCAAAAGTCTTCAAGTGATAATTTCCTGGGTCTGTCCAAGAGGTAAAAAGTAGAGACAGATCCAGAAAAGCAGATTGGAGACAAATTGGAGACCAGAGAACTTATATATTATTCAAAGGCATTGGAAAAGGTTTCCCTAGCCAGTGGTATTTCTGAGACATTTACTCTAAAAACTGAAGAGAGCAGTTAGTTCAACAGGGATAGCACAGTACAGAGAGATAGCTGAGGAAGAGCCAGTCAGAAGAGAGCTCACGCCTGCCTAGGGTTGGGCAGTAGATCACCACCATCGTGTCTGGGTGGAGGGCAAAGAGCCTGGCGCAGATTACCTCAGGAAGCCAGAGAGACGTGAGTCGGGGCTATTAGTGCCGTGAGTCTTGTGGGTGTAAGAGCAGGGGCGTGGCCATGGAGCAGGGATCTTATCATGCTAGGGAGACCAGGTTTAAGGACTGGACTTTCCCTCTGGATCTGCAGCAAAGATGGTATCTGCCTGCAGCTAGCACAGTGTGCGGCCTGAGTGATGTCTAGGAGGTGACCGTCCATCTTTGTTGTTCTTCAAACAGGCTGGGCCTGGGCTTGAGAATCTTACATCTTCCTAACCTTGGTCTGAATCCCTGAGCAGACTCTCTTGTTCCCGGAGTCACTGAGTATCTGGCTTTACAATAATCCACCTCCTACCTCCGGGAAGCCAGATGCCCAGAGGCAGGAGAAGAACGGAGGAACCATTATTGAAAAGCTACCAGACTCAGTCTGTATCTCCTACAGCTTCAATCTAAGAGGAATTTCTAACCCCTCCAACGAACATATAACCCATGCTGCCCTGGATCATTCTGTGATTTGTGACAGACACTGTCACACTCCAAAGCTGGCCTCCCCATTCAAAGGCCCAATACCCCTACCCTCCAGAGACCTTTACAGTTTTCATCCCTCCAATGGACATGGAACTAAACTTGGCCCTGGATGCTGGAAGCTGAGGCCAGGCTGAGATGAAAGGCATGCAGCTAGCTCTACTTCTGGTCCCTTTGAAAGGAACACTGATGCCAGGTATGAGTGCCAGTTCCACCTTGAATTTGTCCCTACCAGGGAAGCCTTAGAGGCCCCTCCCTCAGATACTGCTCCTCCCCTGCACTTGTGTTTCCACAGTGGAAGTAATTCACCCCAGGGATACACAGCTGGGCAGCCAAGCCAAGCCTGCTTTCCAGGTCACCTCAGCCCTTCTGCTGAGGGAGAATTGTGCATGTGTGCATGAGAGTGCAGAGGGAGAGGAAGGCTGGGGTGTGGGCATAGGCTTGACCATGTCACTTGTGCGTATACCTGCACAGAACCTTGGTGGGGACTGGCTGGTGTAGCCAGTCTCCTGTGCTGCCTCTGGGTCACCATGTCTGCTTACAGGACATCTCTCTAAGTTTGTCATGCACTACTGGACTAGACCACCTGATGTGTAGGTGGGAACCGCAAGGAAACTAGGTCACTTACGTTGTTGTGGGTTGGGAGCAGGTTGCACCCCACAGGGGAGGAGGGCTAAAGCATCTTTGGGGCAGGTCTCCCTTGCTTGCCTCCTGCTCTCTCTCTCTCTCTCTGCCTTTCTCCTTCCTGCCACTCTATCAGATCCCATCCTTTTCTGTGACTCCGAGCCAGTCTTTTTTCCTCCTCTCTCCGTTCTCCCCCCAACTCCCTAAGTAGGTGTCTCCGAGCATAGTCCTTTATAAAATGCTCAAGAGTCCAAAGGCAAAGGCTTTCTGTGTCCTTGGCCCTTCCTATTCCCAGACCTGCAGCTCACATCTAACACTGTGGAGACTTCAGTTACCTTCTGACTCCAAGCAGCCTGTTTCTATGGCCTTGTTGCTTGAGCTCTGGTTGCAGAGAGACGGGGAAGCAGAGTGAGCTGTGACTGAAAAGGGACCCATTCCACCAGGAGTGACCTTCTCAGGTCCTCCCAGCCCTGTGAGGTCACTTTGACTCTTGCTCAGCCTTTGCTAAGCACTCAAGAGACGCCCAGCTCTTTCTTGTGAAAGCAGCACACAGACTCAGGGATCGATTCAGGCATTCCAGTCTCTCAGTGGCTTTGCTGAGGCTTGCCCCGCAGCTCTCGGTGGACAGGCATAGAAGTGGGCATTTTGTAAAAAGCTCCAGAGTTGGGAAGCATGACCTGCAAACTCACCAATGTTGCTAGCAAGCTGTGTCACCTCTCAGGCCTCCCACTAGTGCCACTCCCTGAGAGCCTATGGGTAATGCCACTCCCTGAGAGCCTATGGGTAATGCCACTCCCGGAGAGCCTATGGTGGCTATTTTCATTCATATCACCACACCCACATTGGCAGTGCGTGCAGATTGATTTCCTGTGTGACTCTCATCACACCAAGAGCAAGCTACCAATGTGATGTCACCAGAGCGGAGTTGGGAATAGATACATTCTTGGCTGTCTGAGTTGGTCTGAGCAACTTCTGCATATCCAGTTCCTCTGACTAATACGTTGGCAGAACACATGGTGAATGCTAAATAGAAGCTAGTGGGTAAGGAATAAGCTGTTCACCTAAAGGGATATGGGAATGTTCTAAGGTCAGGGTGGTAAGGGGGTTGCTGAGTGAGGGGTTCCAGGAAGGACTGGACTGGATGGGGGACCCTGGCAACGCCCACCCAGAGTTTCATTCCTTTCAGACCTGACATACTGTTGGATTCCTCTTTCACATCGCATGTTCTAGTTTGGCGTTCATGGTGGAAATTTGAGAGGAAGCATTTGCCTGGGACAGGAGACTCCGGCAAAAGAGTCAATAAGTCTGTCCAGCTTCCTTCACGTCATCTTGATCAGGCCCTAGTCACAGACACTGTCGCTTTATAACAACAGCAACAACAATGACAACAAATAAGACCTGTTGGTCGGCCTAAGGATTTTGATTTTTGACTTCATGTTTAAATGAAATCTCTTCAGGTCTGGGCATTCAATGCCAGTTATGCTTTAAGCGAAACGCTGTTATGAGAAAGAATAAAAGTATTTTACATTTGAAAAGAGCTATGAAAATTCAGCTAACCATATAGCAACTAATGCCAAGTTTGAAAATAGAAATCAGTCTGATTATCAGAGTTTGTTCATCCTGGGCATGGGGGGGGGGTGGGCACAGCTGCTGGTTATATAATTATTTCTGTTCTTCTGCACAGTGGCTGTGTTTCATGATAAAAGCAGAAAAAGAGACCAAGCAGGAACTAGGTTCCCGGGTCCTCCAAGATGCAGTTTAGTTCCCTGCTGCATTGTTCTCTTGCCTACTTGGTCCCAGGAGGAGACAAAGCAGGCTCAGTTGTCCTGGGCCCTGGGTAGAGCTGGTAAAATGGCAGAAGGGCCAAAAGTTCCCTTCATCTACATCTGTCCAACAGGGAGGTACTTTCTCCCCCTGAAGACCTTATGAAAAATGTTTTCCTTCCATGCCCAGACATGAATCGCCATGGAGGAAAACCCTCTCTGTGCCTGAGCCCTGGTCACCCAAAACGAAGCATGGTTTCTATGCACTTCAATCTCCTAGGCCCTTTCTGGGACAATGAGGCAGTGGCTGGGGCAGGGGGAGCGTGTGAGTCGTCTCACATGACCTTGACCCCCTTCCCCTGTGGTCCCACAGTGGCTGTTACAGTGACAGTCAACCGCTCTTGGGCTGGGATATCCCTCAGCACTGCCTGTCACAGAGATGAGTCTGTAAAAGAAACCCTGCTTGGGAGGTTTAGGGGAGGCTGCGCAGCTAAGAGGACTCCCAGGCTCCCCTCAGTGTCTGGCTGACAGCTACAAATAGGTTCTTGAATGTATTTAATAAACCCTGGGAAGGAGTTGTGGCCGCCTTGCCTCTGCTGGGGAAAGTGATGGATGTCTTTAGTGGGAGAGAGAAAAGAAAACTTTCTAAATGGCCTTGATTGAGGGAGGAGGCACTGAGGATGGGGAGGCTTTAGTGTGCCAGCTCCCTCACATGAACACAGGAGCATCTCTGGGGACCTGGTCTGAGGCAGCAGGTCAGATACAAGTCCAGGATTCGGCTCTCAAAAAGTGACAGGGGCTAAGAAAACAGGCCCCAGATCCCCTCTGCACACAGACCTTCAAGTTCCCTCACTCCTGAATGAGGGTTGATGACCTCTGTCATTTTGGAATTGGAAAACACAGATCCCCTACCCCTACCCTGTCAATCTCTCAGAGAAGCCTCAAGGTCCTGTCTCTAACCTTGCATTTCTTAAGGAGAGGCAGCAATCAAGTGGTGTTCTCTTGGGAGAGAGGAGTTCTATAAGCTAAGGCCAATCACCCCAGAAGCAAGGACTCCCCCCGGGGCCTCAGCAGTGGTCTATTACGGCTTTCTATGTAGGGGCTGTCTCCACAGGAGAGGAGAATCTTTTAGGGTAGAAGCCAAGAGATGCAGGCAGGTGTCTGGTCAGCCTCTACTCTAAGTCTCAGTCTATATGACGACCTAGATGGGCGTGTATGGAACTTTTCAACTTTGCAACCTACCAGTCTTATTAGTTGCTCGAATGTCTTTTCTCACCTGCATGTTGAGAATAATACCTACTCAGCTCACCCCACGGGGTGAGTGGCTGTATCAGGGTATAGATGTAAGTGGTGATCACAGGAGGGTGGCTGAGTCCTCGGGACTTGAATCTACAGAGCAGGGATGCTACCAGTCTGATCTGCTCAACCAGAGCCCGAGGTTTGGCTGAGCTCCTCACCATACCTAAAATTTGACAGACCTTAGCTAATGAGTCTCTTTCTAAAAGTGATTTCAGCAGGTCCCCTGGAATGAGTTGGGGCAACCAGTAAACCGGTATCCTTAAAGCAACCCTCCACCTTCTGGGAAGTTAATGAAGAAAGTAAATGAGGAATTCTTCACGGGGTTAGCCACATGGGGAAGGGTTATTCTCCACAACACCAACCTTGAAGGGAAGGGCTTAGAACAAGGCCATTAGAACATTTGCTTGGTGGGGAGGCTAGTGTGTCTTCCCCTACTGTGGACACACACACACACACACACACACACACACACACACACATTTCCAATCACCAGTATACACACTTAGCACACCATCCGCCATCCATGAGAGTCCTGGTGTTAAGAGTTGAACTAAACTCTATCTGACAGGATTTGTGTTGCAGCTTGTCCCACCTCTTAGCAGGGAGATGGCCTGTGAGTTTACAAGCTTCCCTGTGAAGTCACACTTTCTTCTCTGAATCTTAAAACCGACCCTGTAAAAGCTTCAAAAAGACTGAACAGGAACAGAACCCAGGAGGTTCAGTTCAGATTCAGCTGTTAGATAATGTCACAGCAGAAACAACACAAACACACATACATACACACACACACTGTGAAACCCTAACTCAAAATGAGAGCCCCAACTCGATACTTTTAGACTTCTAGCAGCTAGCCTAATACGTAGAAACTTGCTCTTTTGCCCTACTGCCCCCAGCTTTGACTTCGAGATTACCCTAGAAGATAACTATCCCTGATCCCAGACCTGGCCTGCCAGCTTCTTTACACAGCTGAGAGCTTTGTTGGGGTTCACATTTTGAGTTAGGGTTTCATAACTCCAGGCAAAACAAGGGAATTCTGGGATTACAGAGAGGAAAGTCTACTCTGACTTCTCATCTCTTGCTTCAACAAAGACTTCCTGGGGAGGCTGGAAGAGACAGTTTCCCAAATAGTAAGAACAGTAAGACATCTGAAGCCTGGAGGGGTATTCAGGATGAAAGGGGGTGTGGCTATAGGAGAGTGGCTACCAGAGGGAGGTTCCTCAGCCCTGTTATCTTCAGCAGAGCAGCTCCAAGCTGGAATCACTACAGCCTGAAGGCCCAAGAAGGAAGCAGGGGCGGAGGCTCCCCTCTGAGTCTCTGAAGCAGTGTCCAGGGACAGTGACAAGCAGCTCTGTGGAGAAAGAACTTGGGGCTTCTCAGAGGGGCCGGTTTGTGTTTGCATATGTGCACACTCAAGACACTAGGGAAGTCATTACCTCCTCATCGTGGATGCAGACAACACCATGAGAGACATTCTCACATTAATGTGATCCCAAGGAAGCTGAAATCAGACTTGAAAGATAAAGCGCTGATTCGAGGGCTGCCCACTCCCAGCAGCCCTTGCAGCCTTCAGAGTAATCCAACTCCATTGTTAGGGATAGAAGAAGAGGTGGCACTTGGCCATCAGCATCTCAAGTGATCCTTGTCCAGGACCCTTGGGTCAACTAGTCCTCAGTCCTGGCATCTGATCAGACTCAACGTGCTTGGCAGAAAGACGGAGAATTTAGCCAAGGCCTTGCTGCTTCAGGAAATACACAATCTCATCTTGCCAGTTGGAGAGGTTCTTATCCCTATTTGCTACAAAATCCACTATGTGTATTCCTTTCTATTAAAAAGAAGAAGAAAGTAGAGGTAGAATAAATCAGCTCTTGACAAGAGAGATGGCTGTGTGCCTAGTTTTTGTATTATTTTGGTTAAAGCAGAGCATATATAAGTGTATTCATGGGCCTCTCTCTTTGTGTGTGTGTATATGTATGTGTGTACGTATGTGTGTATGAGTATATGTGTGTGTGAGTGTGTGTGCACATGTGTGTATGTATGTGTGAGTGTATGTGTGTGTGAGTGTATGTGTGTGAGTGTGTGTGTATGTGAGTGTGTGTGTCTGTGTGTTGTGTCTGTGTGTATACAGAGCAGGGAACAATATCATCTCACTGAGTCTCAGATCTGTGTCCCTCATGGTGTGTGGGAAACTAAAGATAGAGAAGGGATGCAAAGCATCAGCCCTGCACGGGAAAAGCCAGAGGCCATTTGTGAGGACCAGTGAGGGCCTGAGGGTACATCCAAAGAAGAAGCTTGTAGTCAAACATACAAGAGATGATGTTCTTTGGAGTGGAGTGTGGAGTGAGATGTCACTAAAGATACACTTTGAAGACAGAGCCGACAAGTCATAGTTTTGATGGAGCGGTGACAGGAAGCCGTTGTGCATGGTTCCTTAGTCTTCAGCCTGCAGAAATAGATCATGTATGACTGGACAGGACATGGGCGACTGACTGTGAGTCCTCACTGTGACATTTTCCCTGTGTGACTTAGAGGTAGTCATCAAAACGTCATCCCTTGTCTAAAGGAAGAATAGCACCCCACCTGCACCACATCCACAGATCCCCTGAGGATCACCCAGATTACTTGTGACGACCTGTGACTCAGTGTCCCTCCACATGGCATCAGGACACTTGCATGGGCTGTGTGACAAGCAGAGAGCATTGTGTCCATATGTGAATTGTGGTGTGGGTTGTGGTGGGCAGGAGTCGGGAGAAGGAGTTAGGAATGGGAACCACTGTGCAGTCAAAGCACAGAGGCCTGAGGTGTGACTCTGTTTCATGTGAAGCCACAAAGTGAGCAGACCCCCCCTCCCCTCCCCATCTCTGAGGCTTCCCACAAGTGTCTTCTCTACCGTAGTACCTTCCCGGACAGCTGGCTCCTGGCTACCAAGATAGAAAAGGAAAGCCCTGGCACACAAGGAAGGCAGAGCAGGAGGGCAGCTGGGCCTCACAGTAAGATGGAGGGAGGAATCGGGGCAGCAGGGGAGTGTGCTGGCTGCAGTTCTCTGGGTCTCTGCCTTTGCAGCACTGTGTTGGCTTGGTTCACAACATCTGGGCCACTCTGGCCAGCAACACGGGCCTGGAGACATGGCTCAGCCGTTGAAATCACTTGCTCTGGTACTCTTTCAGAGGACCAGAGTGTGGTTCCCCACACGCACATGGCTCACAGCCTCGTGGAATCTGATGCCATCAATTGGCCTCTCAGGGCACCTGCTTGCATGTGCATTTCTGGTGCACACACAATAAATAGTCTTTAAAAGTCAACTTAGGACGTAGATAAGCCTGTCTATGTCCTGCTTCCTTTCCTCTTCCTCTGGGACACCCCTCCCCCACCTCTCCATCCTCAAGCCTTCCTTCCAGCCCCTTAGCACTAAGATGCGGGGACAAAGCTTAAGACTTTGATCTGTTCTTGTTCACCCGCAGCCAGCCTGGTTTAGCCCTGGGACACGAGGGCTGACAAGAATCTCACCGCTTTGCTAGGGCCCCTCTTAGAATTCCTCAGGGCTCTGATGGTGAAAATGTTCTGTCTCTCTCACTAGGATGATCATAATTGGAAAGACAGATCACAGCAAGTGTGGCGAGGATGGGGAGAAGTCAACCCTCACCCATCGCTGGCGGGAAGGGGGAAGCAGCAGTACAGCCATTTTGGAAACGGTCTGGTGTTTCCACAAAAGTTAGGCAGTGTTGTCCTGTGACCCAGCATTCCTAGGTATTTGTCTACCCAAAAGAACCCAAACCACATATTCCCACAAAAGATACATGGCTTGTCACCTGTACCTATGGATGCAACTAGCCACAGATGAAAAATATCCAACAAATCCCAATTACATCTGAGCAGACCATGTGCAGACTCTTTCTTATCCCTATCCCCTAACTAATACAATATAACACGCTCACATGGTATTTATATTATAGAAGGCACTAGAAGTATTCTGGAGGTGATTTGAAGTATACAGGGGAAGATTGTATGCAAATATACATTTTATATAAGTAGCCTGAGCGTCCACAAATTTGCGTACTTGCGGGATGTCTTAGTTTGTTTTCTACTGTGATAAAACACCATGACTAAAAGCAACCCAGGGAGGAAAGGATTTGTTTATTCTTACAACTCCCAGGTCTATCACTGAGAGAAGTCAGGGCAAGAATTCATGGTAGGAACCAGGAGGCAGGAACTGAAGCAGAACCAGAGAGGAGAGATACTTATTATTTATTGGCTTGCTCCCCTTTGTTTGTTTCACTTTCTTTCTTATACCATCCAGTACCACCTGCCCAGGAGTAGCATCACCCACGGTGAGCTGGGCACTCCCATCTCAGACATCTAGTTGCCTGCAATCTAGGCGAAGGCCTTTCTGAATGAACCTTTAGGGTTCCTCTTCCCAAATATGCCTAAGCTTAACAGAATCCAACCACTACACAGGGTATTCACCCTGGACATCAAAAACCTGGAGATACCAAAGGATGGTTAAAGAGCTACTAATGTGGAACTAGCAGAAAGTCCCTTCACAAACCAAGAGGATGGGTAAGCAAGACAGAGCAGTGTATCTGTGCAGTGGAATATTGTTTGGCTATGAAAAGGAATACAAACTGATTCATGCTGAGTCCGTTTGAATCAATCATGAAAACCTTAAGCCGAGTGAAAGGGACCAGTCAAAAATGACCACACACTGTCTGATTCCGTTTATGTAAAATGTCCCTCCCAGGCAAATCCACGGAGACAGAAAGCAGATCCGTCCCCAGGGGGTGGGGAGGAGAGCAGGGTTGGAGTGACAGCTAAAAAGCATGGCAGTTCTTTGGGGAGAGACGACAACTTGCCTGTGGTGGTGTCTGTACGAGTCTGTGTCCATACTGAAAATCACTGCAGAGTTTCCCAGGAAATTGCATGTGCTGTAAACTGCAGCCTGGCAGAGCTGGCCCCCCACCGCCACCACATGTTCACACGCATCTGCGCTTGCAGTCTTTCGTGGTGCTAGCAGCATGACCTATTTTGTCCAGACTCTGATTTTTTTTTCAGAGATAAAACAGAAAAAAAAATGAGATGACTGTCCACACAGCCCAGGACTGCTGCTCCGTGTCGTTTACTGACTGGCATGGAGTCTCCATCTTGGCTGGCCAACACAGATCCAGGGACATTTTGTATAGGGTGCACACCATCACCTACCTCTGCTGGATTCATGTCCTTTGTCTTCACCATGTCTGAGAAGCTAAGAGTGGGCTGTGGGTCCTCACTATTCTGGACAGTCCCAACACATGGGCACTGCTGTGTAATTAGATGCTGGAAAGAGGGACCTGGAACTGAATCTGGCATCCCAAATGCATTTCTTTGTGTAGGATGTGGGAAGAGCAATCAACTACCCTCTAGCTGAGAGCCTTCCTCTGCTATTTTGTCTAGCTTGGGGCTGGGCTGAGGCTCCTGGTATTGTCTGAGACCTCTCAAGTTGTGTGTGTGTGTGAGTTGTCATCTGCATCATCACTTCTCCATTGTGCATCCAGGTTTATGTCATTCTCTTTCCAATGCATCTATTTTCAAGACATTTAAGGAACATGCGCCCCGGGCAGTGACACTGGGTGTCCCAGTGTATAGAGGGCGATTCTTGTTCTTTTTGTTTTTCTCTCTCCTACATTACATCCTGACCACAGTTTTCCCTCCCTCTGCCCCGCCCAGTGTCCCCACCTTCCTTTCCCCCAGATCCACTCCTCTGCTCCCCTTCAAATAAACAGCAGCATCCCCACCCCAAGATGTCAACACAACAGCATAACGAGTTACACTAAAACTAGACATAAACCTTCATATCAAGACTGGATGAGGCACACCAGTAGGAGGAAGAAGGGTCCCCAAAGCAGGCAGCAGACTCAGAGACACACCCACTCCCACTGTTAAGACTCTCCCAAGAACAACAAACTTCACAGCCATAATATAAAAGCAGAGAATGGTCCCCACCCTTAAGATGGCTGGAGTCTCAAGGAGATTCCAGAGCCTGGTTCAGGTTATGATGTCTCTATGAAAGTCCAGGACAGTGTGGCCACAGGGCTAGCCTCGGCCCCAGCCTTGGCATCGGTGAGGGCCATAATGGCATAATGACAGGACATGATGTTAAGTCAGGAGCTGATGCATGGGAGGGAGAGCCAGCAAGGTGGACAAGCGTGACTTCCCCTTCAGGGCTCAGCATGTGGGAAAGCACAGCGGAAGCCAGGAGAGCCAGAGGCAGCATCACACTGCCCTTTGTCACCTGACCAGCAGACACTGGGATCCAGCATGCTTAAGGACAGGGTGGCTTCCTGAAAAGTTCCTGGTGGTGGTGAATGCAGCATCAATGACTTTATTAGAGAATAAAATTATTCATTGGTTTACTCTCACCTGGGCTCCATACTAGTTTCTTTTCATTTATAAGATGAGGGGAGAACTCTGCAAAATCAAAGCAAAACTCAGATCTTAACAAACCAAGAAACTAAATGTCTTTGGGTTTCTATTGCTGCTACAAAAACGCTGTGATGGCTGGGCGGTGGTGGTCTGCACCTTTAATTCCAGCACTTGGGAGGCAGAGGCAGGTGGATTTCTGAGTTCGAGGCCAGCCTGGTCTACAGAGTGAGTTCCAGGACAGCCAGGGCTACACAGAGAGACCCTGTCTCAAACCCCCCCCCCAAAAAAAACAAATCAAAACAAAACAACCCCCCACCCCCCACCCCACCCCCACCCCGCCATGACCAAAAAGCAAGTTTGGAGGAAAGGGTTTATTCAGCTTACACTTCCACATTGCTGTTCATCACTGAAGAACGTTGGCACAGGAACTTAAACAGGACAGGAACCTGGAGATTGGAGCTCATGCAGAGGCCATGGAGGGGTGAGGCTTGCTCAGCCTGTTTTCTTATAGGACCCAGGACCACCAGCCTATGATGAGCACAATGGACTGGGCCCTCCCCTATCAATCTTAATTAATGAATGAATTAAATGGCTTGCAGCTGGATTTTACGAAGCCATTTTCTCAATTGAGGTTCCCGCCTTTCAGATAATTCTAGCTTACATCAAGTTGACATAAGACCAGCCAGCACACTGAGCCTCAGGAGAATCAGAGTCACCTAATATCACCCTGTTTGTGTGTTGTTAAGCTGGAATTCAAGGCCTGCTGCTATCTGATACTAAAGCCAGGTTTCTAGCCAGCAACCCTTTGAGCAAAAGGTTTACTGGTTCCAAGCCTTGGAGATGGAGGACCAGGAACTCCCACCTCCCCCTCCCATCCTCCTCCCTGAGGAGGTGCTGAGGTAAAGCCTGCCCAGCATGGGCCACCCTGTCTGGCCAGCTAAGGCTGGTCCCCCAGGAAGCCATTTCATTAACTGGCGCGAAGAAGATGAGCCTTGTGCATGTGTTCTTACAAGCTGAGTTTCTGGGTCCCAGGTGCTGGTTTTTGCTAATCCCAACACATTGGGAATTGTTTAATAGGATTTTTCCCTTTTAATTAAAATATGATAATGAAGCGTACTGCTTCCCTCTTAAAAAGGAATGTTTGAAGTGCTCACCTGTTCCCTGCATGTCCTGGCCAGGCAAAAGCCGTGTAATAGCATCCCATGTCGCTGCCACGCAGAGGAAGGGCTCTGCTCCTCATTCAAATACAACTGCTACCATTTAGCACACGGCCCTCCGTCGGCTCGGACTTCAGGGAGCACGGCCATGATGAGGGTTTGGGCTGTGATTTGGGGCATACACAGAAGATAGATTACCAAGATCTTGGTGTCAGAATGTAGTTCAGTGGGGTGCCCTTTGGGACAAAGAGGCGGAGAGATGGACGGGTTAAAGGCTCTGGAAGTAGAATTCACTCTTGCACTTCCTCTCAATGACCTGGGCTTCCATGATCTTCTTAGACACCAGCTGCTGAGCGCTGATCACAACCCGTCCTGGCTGAAGCAGCGCCTTGATATCTCTTCTTTCCAAAGCTCCTCTCTGGCTTCTTCCTCCCGACTTCCTTTTCTGCTTCACTTTCTTTGCACATCTTTCTTTCTTGGTCCCTCTGGTCTCTCCCTTCCTTTCCGTCCCCTTTCCCTGCTCCCCAGCAAGCTTTACTTTAAAGCCCCTCCTCCTTTCTTCTCCTGAGACCCTGGTGCACCCTAAGAATTCACTAGTAAGTCACGGAATTTAAAAAAAAAAAGGACAAAAATCAAAACGAAAACCTACATACATGGAAAAGTTGCGCCCTTGGGGCAGACAAGATAGCTCAGTGGGCGAAGGTGCTTGCTGCACAAGGCTATCAGCCTGTTTGATCCCCGGAACTCACGTAAAGGTGGGAGGAGAGAACCAACTCCATAAACTTGTCCTCTGCCCTTCAGAGGTACGCTATGCCACAAGTGCCCTCGAGCACACATACACACACATGCAAATAATGATGGTGATGATGATTGTGATGATGATGATTAAAGAGGCTTTCCCTCCCTGTTCTCACCCCCTCCCCAGCTTCCTCTCACCCCCCCCCCCCACCTCCTGTGCATCAAATCCCATGCGGTTATGTCTGCCTCAGAACATCAAAGAGCAGAAGAATTGCTTAAGAAGAAAATATTGGAGTTACGCATTTGAGAGCAGGTTGAGCTCCGAGTAACCTCCGGGGCTGCACATCCACCTTTAAACAGGGCAATCTGTTTTTCGCTGGACTTCCTAAATGTGGGCCGGGTGGGCAGCCCGTGCTGCTGGCAGCTGGAGACGAGAGGCCATACTCATTTCCCACGCCCCGGGGGTGGAGTCAAACGCAGGCTTTAAGACCAGTTTTTACCAGAGGCCTTGTTGGAAAACATCAGACTGCAGCTTTAGGGACCAGAAAGAAATCTCAACTCAGATAATGTTTGAATCACTTAAACTCCGATCTCTTTGAGGGACAGGGGACAGCCTAGCATCTGTTGGGCAGGAGGCATGTGGGTTAGTTAGAGAGGAGATTTGTACATGAATGTGGCTTTGTGGCCCTATCTATCAACTCTGGCCAGCGATGTACCCAAAAGTCATCTGTGCAAATGACAGCTGAGACTCCTGGTGTAGTTCAGAGACCTGAGTAACCTGAGAGAAATCTGCCAGCCTACAGCATTCTGAGCCCAGGTTACCTCATCTCGACCACCCAGAAGTACACCTAACAGTCAGATGGACCTTAGAGACCCACCTCACCAAATAAGGCAGGAGCGACAGTTGGATGCACAGTCTAATGCAGATGCCGGGAAGGAGACATGACCAGGGGTCCCTCAGCCGCTGACAGTCCAGCCACACTCAAGTCCTCTTGGTGCCCATTGACCTTGTTTCTGTTCAATAGGGGACGGGCTTTGACACATCTAAGATCCAGGACCCTGTCCCTGTTCTCCGACATGTCCTGAGAGCTTCCTATCTTGGCTGAGTTATGAATGCCTCTGCCCTGTCCTTCTGCTCCACGGTAGCCCTGTCCCAGCCTGGCCTGTATCCAGGAACCCCAGATATACAGCTCTTCCTAAGGCTGTATATTCCTCAAGATAAGAGTAAATAAAACCGTATTCGTCATCTGTGCCCCGCCCCCCATGCCCAGCCTGGTGCAGGTCACATGATAGCTGATTAAGACACATACATTAACTGAAATCTGGCTTTATCACGTACCCATCTTGCTCCTCTACATAGGACCCCTCAGAGTCAGCATCACATCGATGTGAGTGACAGCCTGTGTCAAAGCATCTGCCCACCCGACCCCCTCTTACAGAGCCCCCCTGAACAAGCACAAAAGCCTGGGGTGGATGTCTAATTGGCCAGGTAGCTCCGCGCCTCCCCTCCCTCTTCAGAGACAGTATTCTGTTGCTATGTTGCGTGTAGGAGAGCCAGTGTCTCCCCCCCCCAATCCTGCCATTCTGAGGGGGATTTGCACCTTGATTATTTTTGAAAACAGATTTGTGAAAAATTTGATTTGAGAAAACATTCTTCTCCCACATGCTGAAGGATTGAGGGTCTGTAATCCCTCTCAAATCGCCGGGACGAGGCTGGTATTGCAATGTCGGCATCAGAGCTGACAAAGGGGGATTAGCGGGGAGAATTCTGCGTGGAAACCCGCCACGCGCTGA
Source organism: Apodemus sylvaticus (assembly GCF_947179515.1). Taxonomy (NCBI): domain Eukaryota; kingdom Metazoa; phylum Chordata; class Mammalia; order Rodentia; family Muridae; genus Apodemus; species Apodemus sylvaticus. Next base: position 83,647,068 of record NC_067478.1, on the reverse strand, counting down.
AGGCTTTCGGTGCAAAGCAGATAAGATAGGTACCGCCGAGCCATTTTTAACCCAGTTTTTGAAGCACTCAGAGGCCTCCTTCCGTGTTGACAGGGAGCAAGGGTGGGATTTATTAGTGCCTGCTGCTTCTCCGCTCTTCTGGCTTGCTCTCCCTCGCAGAAAGGCGGCCAGAGCCCTGGTTGGACAGGAAGGCATGACACCCAGTCAAAGCAACTGGGGGGGGGTCCCACATTCCTAGCTGCCCTCCCCCAATTCCTGAAGCCAAAGGCCTCTCTTTGTGGTATCTTCTCTGATCATAAGACTTGAGACATACTCCTGGCGTTGGAAGGGTTTAGAGCCTGTCTGGTACCATGCTGTCCCGTGGAGCATGGTATGGGGTTTAGAACCTCTGGCATGGGAAATATCTGAGTATACTTGGGCCTAAGTTAACTCCTTCAAGCCTGCTTCCTTCTCTGTAATAAACAGTGTCAAGCTCCAAGAATCATTGAGGGAATTAAACAGGCTAACATGGGCTAACATACATAGAGCCCTTTTCACGGGCACATGTTAAGTGCTAAAAACAAAGCAAAACAAAACAAAACCCCACTTCTTTCATGATGATAGTTTCCATGATTATAGACGAAGCAGGACTGTGAAATACGGAGAAACAAAGCCATTCCACGGCAAGCAACCTGCACTGACCAGAGCTTTTTTTTTTTTTTTTTTTTTTTGATGGCGATGGTCATGATAGAATACATGTTTAATCCCAGCACTCAAGCAGCAGAGGTGGGTGATCTTTGTGAGTCTGAGGCCAGCCTTGTCTATATTGTGAGTTCCAGGCCAGCCAGGGCTACATGGTGAGCCTCTGTCTAGAAGAAGGCAGGGGCGCATAACAGATGGATGTAGTCAGGGACACCTGTGTGCACATCCCCTCTTTTGAGGTCTCTCCTCTTTGAGACTGTCTTTGCAGCATCCTCCTCCCTATGTTTAGAGGCTTTCTCTGACTCTCAGTAACTCTTCCCTTCTGTCCATCTCTCCACTGTCTGCCTTTCCAATGTTCTCTGTCTCAGCCACAGTTCCTCACTCCCAGTATGAGGAGTATGACCAGGCCTCTCCCCAGTTGTCTCCTGGTGTGAAAGCACTATGCTCTGTCCCCAGATATCACTACCCAGCACTCCCAGGCGCTGAACTGCAGGCTCTGGACCTGGGAGCAATAGCTTAGAGCCCGCCTAGTCTCCCAGTCATAGGCAGAGACATGGGCTTCTTTGAAAAGACCCTATGGGGAGTTCGGGATACTAGGCTCTTGACATCAAGAGATATGATCTTGACCAAAGCCAGTGGCCGGACCCCCAGACCCAGAGTTGACACCGCACATGTCTCTTGCACACCTCAGTTCCACTCCAGAAGCGCAGTGACTCAGTTCGCTCTGCTGAGCAGATTTATGCATGAAGTCGAACGACTCCTTCCTCGTCGTCTTTTATTTTAATCCCTAGATTTGTTTCTATTTTTATGTTTTCAAAAGGCCTTATTAGCATTGATCAATCTGCTGTTGCTAATTTCCATCCCGGTTTGGGAAATCCACGTTGCACTCTGTATTTCGGGACTGCTGACTCTGATGCCCACTCCCTCACGGCGTCCCCGGCTTCCCACAAGAGAGCCAAGGTGGAGGACTGGTGGCTGGGATGCAGGCTGTCTGTTGTCTTGGTCTGGTTCTGTGACTTTGAACAAGACATTCTCTTTCTATGGGCCGTACTTACTTCCTTCACTTGTAAAATGGGCTCGTTAGGCAAGTCGGTGTCTAAGAGAAACCACTCCTGGCCCTGGAAGCTGGGTTCCCCCCGGGGGGAGCGCCCTCCATATTTCCCCTCCTAGAGGATTGCTTCCCACCAAATGCATTAAAGGAAAAGCAAGCGCTGGGACTCTGGACTGTGAACTGGAGATCTCCTTGAGATCTGCCTCTGATAAAGAACGCGGATTCTCTACGAGGAACCAGATCAGAATAAACTGGGCCGGAAATCACTTTTGAGGCTATATGTTTGGTGTTTCACCAAAGATTTTCTATTTTGCACATGAGAAAATCCGACCTGGGGCTTCTAACTGTGCCAGAGGCCAGGTGGGGGATGATGAACTGTGGAAGTTGGGCCCTTGCCACTCCCTCCTCAACCCAGAAACAGTAGGCCTGCTGCTGGCCCCAGGAGGCAGGTCCCACTAAGCACAGGCAGCCCTGGTGCGGCTGGAGATGCTGAAGAATGCATCCCTAGCCTGCACTTTCCTCAGTCCTCTAAGCTGGCAGCATTTGGCTCTTTGTACCTGTCTGCTCAGCCCTGTCTCCTTGAATACCTCAGTCTCTCATCTCGATGCTGGAATAACGCCATACCAATGTGCCCCCACGTGACCTTGTGACAATGTCTACATAAAAACCCTTTCAAAACGTAAATCAGTTATCAAAATATCCCGAGTGCCTCAGACCTTGCTGGCCTCTGAGGAAGCATAAGAGGGAGGATGTCAAGATGTTTGTAATCCCACGGGGAGGGAGAGGGTATAGAGATGCTCATGGCTTGGTTAGGACTGTAGGGGTCTGGAAAATGGCATGTTCTGCATACCAGAGGACACAAGGATCTTGAAGGCAGATAAAAATAGATGAGTAAAGGGACTTAAGGTCAGAAAAAAATGTTGGGGCTCCCCAGAGATGCCCAGACAAGTATCACCATGTTCTCTGGAGGTATTCTGGGGCAAGCTTCCTTGAGCCTCAGTTTCCTCTTTGTCCCAAACGTAAATTGTTATGCTCATCATCAGTTCAATGGGGTACGATATAGACAAGGTGCTGGTTGTGCTAGGCCTCTGCTGGAAACTGTGGAAATGAACTTGAGTGAGATCTGTTTACTGAGCAGAAAGCCGAATCAGGCCATGGATAAGAACTGGGACCCCCCCAGAGGCAGTGTCTAGTTATTGAGGAAAGGGGAAACTCTGAAAGTGGGGCTCAGGGGAAGTATAATGCAAAGGTACCACTATTGGTCAGCCCTGGGATGGCAAGACAAAACCACTGAGGGAAGTAACTTTTAAAGAAAAGAGGCTTTATTTTGGCTCATGGTTTTGAAGGTTCCAGTTGAAGATCAAGTGGTCCATATTCTGCAGTTTGGTGAGGGAGAAAAATCATTGCTGGAGTCAGGGGTAAAGGAAGCCACTCAAACCACAATCCAGGAGGCAGAGGAGAGGACAGGCTGGGTCTCACAATTCCCCAATAACCTAAGGACCCTCCTCCTAATGGCCCAGTGCAGCTCCCAGTGGTGATACCTGGGACCACACTTATTACCACACAGAGCTTTGGGAACTACTCTATGAAACCAAAGCAGTGGGTAGTATGGTGCTAGAAGCGTCTAGAGTGGTGGTTTTGCCAAGTAAGACCAAGGAACCAGGTAAGACCACACGCACAGCCTCTTAAGTAAGCATTGGCCTGTGTCCAGACCAATGAGGAACTTGTAGATCTAAAGGCCATCCTCAGAGGTGCTCAGCAGGAAGCTTCTGAATGAGAGCCATGTCTAAGACCCCTGTCCAAGAAGGCAGGGTTCTCAGTCACCTCTAGGGGCCTCCCAGCCAACCAAGGGGAACCACACCTGACATCTCAGACACCAGCAAGAGCTGATTTGCTCAGACCTATCGACATAGAAAGCAAAGGAACAAATTTTCTTTCTCTGGTGATAAGGTGTCTACCTTAAAAAAAAAAAAGTAAATAAATAAGAAGAATGAGAAAGTTAATTATCTGGTGTAATTAGTGTAATGGCCTACACCATTAGAGGGTATTTACCACAGGGATAAAACTTCTCACCGTAAATGTCAGCTCAGCCTCTTGAATGTGTAAGCTCCCAGGAGCTGACAGACCTAGCTTGCTGCTTCTGTGGATTTTTCTCCCCATTTCTTTCTTTCTGGATGGTTATAGCGCTGGTGACGGGCAGGTCTCATGTTATGAGATCTGTCCTATTGTGTGTCGGATGCTTGTGGCTAAGCCCCTTGGAGTCTTGAGGGTAACATGTAAGAGTGTCCCTCTTACATGTGAGGGAGCAGATACACTAGGGAGCTGAGGTCTGCAGGGCTGGGATCTGGAATCACAGAAGCAGGGAATGTCCGGGAAAGTAACAATACAAGCACACCAGTATAGAGGGGAACTGGATAATGCACGGCTGTGAGAGCTGCCACGTTCGTCCACATTCCTTGACCCTTCACCTTGTTAGTCCTGCAGGTGACAAGGTAAGCAGCATCCCTAGCATCCTCTGTGGACAAGGAGTAAGCTCAGAGAGTCCCGGTGACTGCAAAGCCCTAGACTCTTTAATTGCCTGGTAATAGCCAATCTATCTTGTCTTGCCCTACCATCTAAGCAAAAAAAAAAAAAAAAAAAATGACAAATGAACTTGGATGAAGTCCAGCAGGTTCCTTAGCATCACCAGGCAGCAGTGTGTGGCCCACATCCACTTCTTGCCCCGCACCGTGGAGCAGGGACAAGAAAGAACAGCCCTCCCCCACAAAGCCATACTTTGAGTAGCAGTCACAGGGACCAAGACTGAGCAAAAGCAGCCGAAAGCGTGGACAAGTTCTCTGACCAAGTTTCATCAGAATTGAACTATGGGAAATCAAGAGGCAGTTTTTTATCTCTGCCGTGAAACTGGTACAGGACCTTTCAGCCCTCAATACCCAGGGCTTCGCTCTAGAGGGTACAACACTGAGCCTGATGGGGTCATAGCTTCTTCCCCTTTGCTGGCCTAATGGGGCCTACACAGCCTACCTAGAGGCAGCTGCTTCCTCTGCCAGTATCAAAGTCACACCAGCCAATCCAGAGGCAGTGGAAAGTCTCAGGCAGGGGAAAGTCTGAAAGGGGGGCCCTGGGAGGCATAACACAAAGGTGCTGCTACTAGTCAACCCCGCGCTGTCATAAAGGAAACACTGAAGGACGTAGCTTTTAAAGAAGAAACCGTTTATTTTGGTTCATGGCCTTGGAGATTCTGGTCAAAGATCAAGTGCTTCGCAAGCGGCTCTCATGCGGGTGGAAAACCATGATGGCCAGAGTCAGTGGTGAAGGAGGCCACTCTGGAGGGCATGGGGATCAATCTCATTTCTCAAAGGGAACATGAATGGGCTGTTTTTCCCTGGGCAGTATAACAGTCAGTCTTGAGTGAATTTAGAGTCACCCAAGAGACACACTTTTGGGCGCATCTTGTCAAGACAATTCCAGAAAGGATTAACTGGGAAGGGACACCCAGTATCCTTTCTGTTTAGGACTGATGAAAAACCAGCTAAGTCCCTGTACTCTCCTATCTGCCTTCCTGGCCTGTCCAAATGCAAGCTATCCTACCCTGATACCGCTGAAGGCTCGCCATGCCTTCCCCACCCACGGCCACCATGCCTTCTTACCATCATGGACCCCAAACCACAAGCCAAAATAAATATCCTCTTTCTGTTAAGTTGTTTCTTGTCAATTACTTGGTCACAGCAGTGAGCTAAGTGACTAACATATGCTGACAGCCTCACATATACCAGGTTACTTAATGTCCCTGGACGCCACACGATGAATACCAACATTAGATAGAACCCACGGGCACCGTCCATGAGAAAATGCTTGACACACATCTATATGGCCCCGGAGGGCAATGGAATCTCTATACAGAGACCACCCCCACAGCGCTCCCACAGGACGGATCTCAGCTGCCACTCAAGGTCAGCATTGCCCCTAGCTGGGCAAACTGAACTCCTCCCTCTGCTCCAGACTCCACGGTGACGGATGGAGCAGATGGCCTTGGCCAGGGTGGGTCATACCTCAGGGACTAGGTTTCCTCCTTTCAAAAACCGAGGGTGTCTCTGGCTTTACTGTTTTCACACTTCCCCTGTCAGGCTGTCAAGGCGGCTGAGTCTCCTTCCCTCCTCAACAGCCATTTATAGCTGAGCATGGGTCGGAGCTGCTCTTCTCCCAGGGGCATTGCTGTCTTAAGCCTCATTTCTCACTGTGGGATAAAGAGCTTTGTCCTGGTGAAGAAGTGGCAGGTGTTTAGGAAGGAGATGGGAGAGGTGTTCTATAAACCAGGGGTCCTTCCCCAGGACCTGAATCCTTTCCTCTAAGACGATGCTCATTTAGAATCCCCACTCTGGCAATCTGTTAGAGACGGGAGGTATTCACACAGGTATGAAATGAAGCCCATATTTCTGAATGGACCCCAAAACAATGATTCCCAAACATGACCCCATAAAAGAATTATCTTGCTTTTTTTTTTCCTCTTTAAAGCTCAGGCGATACCCAAGACCAGCTACATTATGCCAAAAAATGGTAAGACACACATGGGTGTGTTTTAAAACCACTCCTGTGACTCTGTGTAGAGACAAATTTGGGAACCAATGACCAAACCGGAAAGCCATTCCTGCCTCTCACACACTTCTCTGCCAAGCTATAAACTTATCTCTGCCCGCACCCCAAGAAATCTTTGCTAGATGGTTCTTTTCCATCCCCATCCTCAGACTGGCTGGATGCCGGGGCTGGGATTCTGAGTGGTGGTTATACTTAACCCTCGGGCTCACAAGACTTTCCCTAGGCAAGGAAGCTTCCAGGGGCCAGGTCTAGTGCTCAACAAGTAAAAGGCCCTCGTGATGACTTCATACTGCAATTGGACCACCAGTGTGCAAAAAGGACTGCGTCACCCATGCATAAATGAAACAGTCAAAATGAAAATCCAATAGGGCAAATGCCGAGAGCACCAGAGATACCCTTAAATGCACGATGGGCTGACTTTTAACCCTTTTATCCCCTGATAGTGCATTTACAGATGGGTTTTGAATGACCCCCTAACCTTCTGTTCTGGACTTTCATTCATGACTCTGTCAGGAGCTGCAAGGCCAAGAACAGCCCTGTTCATTTCTTAAGGGTGCTGTAGACAAGTCCCCTCCCCTTGGCAGGCCTGGATGGAGCAGAAGTCTTCCCAGCTCTGTTCCCTTCTCACCCTCCTCTGTAAACGCCCCGCGATGCTGTCATCTTGAATCACCTGATTTCAATCAAGTTGAAGCTGGTGGGTGGCTTTGTGAGTTGGCTAGACTTAGTCTAATTTGAAACCAACAAATGGTAAAAAGAAAGTTAATGGCTTAATGAAGCTGGGCTGTTCTGTCTCCGCACTGAGCCGCCTGCTCGTGGAGCTGTCTTCCACCTGTCCTTAAGGCACTTGGCTGCCTGGCCTTATTCTCTTTGGACCAAGTCTTGACAGCTCCTGTGGGAATCGCCACTGTGCTTTTGTGTAGGGAAACAGTAGGCCATCTTCTCCCACAAAGCACCTAGCACAAGTCATTCAGAATAGTCAACATCCTATGATTGAAGTATCTAATAGGTCTCACGACAGAAGCCCTGGGTTCGAGGTCCCTGTGTGTGACCTTGGGCACATCATTTTAATTCTGGGACATTGGTTGCCTCATCTTTTTGGAGGTTTGGTTAAGAACAAAAGCAGAATCTACTGAACATTTCCCATACACCGGAGCTGTGTGTATTAGAGTAGCTGTCTGACTTGGCCTTGCACTGGGAGAGGTGCTAATAGCATGTCCACTTTGGAGGTGAGCTCATTGGCAGAACCTTTCCCAAGAGTAAAGCCCAGATTCTGTCCTATGCAGGGAAGAACATTGTAGACTAGCAGATAACATTCTGTATGACAAGCTTATTTGATATCAGTGGGTGAAGTCAGAGTTCTCATGTCCTGTGGGGCAAAAAAACAGAAGAGGAAGGACAGAGCTTCAAGGGATAGATAACAAGCCAGAGGCCGCACAGCTCATCAGCAGGAGAACCAGGTTTGAGGTTCAGACAAGCTTTGAATAAGGTCAGCTAGTAGTGGCTGGGATATCTTGTGGAAGAGCTGGTGTGTATATCCTGACAGCATAGGGACATAGTGTGGACTCAGTAGATATTAATTTTATATAGCCTGTATCACTCACTGAAATGTCTACCCACAGAATAGCCTAGGAAAGTTTCTGAATGCCGCGTTCCTTGGGCAGGAGATCAAAATGTAGGAAGTTGAGGTGAACTTGACCTGTTTCACATTTTGGCCAAAGGACCTGGGTTCTGACTTCAGCAGTCACTACCCAGGGTTGGTGGCTCTGAGTTAAGGGCAACATTACATGAGCTAGGAGCCATGATCTCCTCCAGCCAGGACAGTGTTCTCTGAGCCAGGTTGTCCATGCCAGATCCGTATGTGGGGTGTTCACTTCCCTGACTGACCACCATTGACAGCTAGCACCGCACCGTCCATCAAGGGGAAACGAGGAAGGGTGAGCGGGTACAAGCTGGACCCTGCTCCAGGAAGACCAGTCAGAGTTCACACCTTACAGATGGAAACTTCTCAGCTCTGTTGCCTCACACCAGAAACGGAATGGCTCCTTGGAGAAGCAGGGGTGTTGGAACAGCCCTGCCTCCCTCATGGCCGCAGCACAGCCGGACAGTGGAGAAAGGCAGGCTGCTGAGACTCTCACTGGTCTTTTTCTGCTTTTGAGGGGGTTCCTCAGTTTTGGAAAACAACTCTCATCCCGTTTTTCATCAAGCACGTGTGGAACGAGGGCCACTTAAGCTTTAGGCATTGTGAAAAGGACTGATATCCAAATAACACTTGAATCTACCTGGTGTGTGCATGAGTGTGTGTGTGTGTATGTGTGTGTGTGTGTATGTATGTGTGTGTGTGTGTGTGTAAGGGTCAGAGGACAACTTTCTGGAATTGGTTCTCTCCTGCTATGTGGATCCCAGGGATCAAACTCAAGTTATCAGGCTAAGCCTTTACCCACTGAGTCATTTTATCGATCCTAAAAGGTTCATCCTCACACATGCACACTCATGTGTGCACGTGCACATACACACACACACACACACACACACACACACACACACACAGAGACACCCCTCAGAATCCTGCCTTGCTTTTGGGGACAGTCTCTCAGTGGAACCTGGAGCTCACCAGTGAGGCTAAGCTAGCTGGGCAGAGCCCCCAGGAAGCTTCCCATCTCTACCACAGCTGGGATTACATCCAAGCCTCCACATTGACTTTTTACACGGATGCTGGGGATGCAGTTTGGGTGCTTGTGTGTCAAGCACTTCACCCACTGAGCTATCTCCTCAGCCCTGCAGGGTACTTTTGATAAAATGAATCCTTTCAGTTGGCTCTGTGGTAACCTTCTGATGACTCCACCTTTCAACTTGAAAATGGAAGCTCAGTAACTACCTCCCTTTCCCACGAACTCCTAGCTAGTTAACAAGTGGCAGGTGTTGCACACACACACTAGCTCATCTCATCTTTAAATAATCCACTGAGGTCTAGCCGGAGTGTGTGCCTTAGTAGTAAAGCGCTTGCCTAGTTTGATGCCCAGAAGGGGAGGATTTTACTACTAAAACCCCGTTGTTCTCTGTGTCCTGCCCCTTAACCAAGAAACCCTTGTCTAGAAGCGCTGCTCTGCCGTACTGATTCTCACAGATAGGTGGCAGCACTGAGCTACCTGGAAACTCCTTACTAGGATTTTTGACACCAGCTATTAAATTTGTTCTTAATATGGCACCAATTAAGTATCCACCTGGCAGATTGACTTATAACTGAGTTTTCTCTGTGGTACCAAATGTTTCAAAAAGTATTATAGGTCATCCAGTAAAAAATCAAAAAGAACCTAACCAAACAAAAAACCCAAGTAGTTTCACCAAAAAATAAAATAAAAATAAAAATAAAAACATACCAGAGGGAGATTTTTTTAATTTATTTTATTTTGTTTTTGATGTATGTGTGTGGGGTTCTTGCTGTGCAAGAACTCTACCATAAAGCGACATCTCAGCCCTTGACCTGGGTCTAAATGGACCCCAAGTACTAAAGCCATCAGCCTAAGCTTTGCTTTGAGTAAACAATGGGCTGGAAAGATGGAGTCCTCTGAGCTGAGAGATTTTTCTCCCCCTCTGCTCCAAAGCTGTAATTTGGACTTTAACTGGACAATTATATCTTTAAAAGAATGTGTGTGTGTGTGTGTGTGTGTGTGTGTGTGTGTGTGTAAGTCAGAGGACAATTTGAGCTAGTTCTCTCTTTCCATTGCGTAGGACCACGGCATGGAACTGGGTCGTCAGGCTCAACAGCAAGTGCCTTTTCCTGCCCAGCCATCTCCCTGGTCTGTGGTCTATCACAGCTAAAGCACCTACTGTGTGCACCTGCTCCGACAGTGTTTTCACTGTGTCATACAAGTCTCAGTCACCCTACCCACCTGGAACTATTGTATCTACTTTGTTTTTGTTTTAAAGATTTATTTATTTATATGAGTACATTGTAGCTATCTTCAGACACACCAGAAGTGAGTACACTGTATCTATCTTCAGACACACCAGAAGAGGGCATCAGATCCTATTATAGATCGTTGTGACCACCATGTGGTTGCTGGGAATTGAACTCAGGACCTTTGGAAGAGCAGTCAGTGCTCTTAACCGCTAAACCATCTCTCCAGCCTTTGTAATTGAGGAAACTGGGGCCTGGAAAGGCTTAGCAACTTGCCGGAAATCGAAAGGTTAATAAATGGAAGTGAAACTGGAATTTGTCGGCCTGGTTCTAAGACAGTTCCCCTGCAGCTTCCTTATCCTTCATCCTTGTGTCTACAAGGTGGGCATCGCTCCTGCCTGACTAGGTCTAAGAAGAAGGGAAGGGCCTATGGAGTAGGCGTGGCAGATGGAGGCCAAGTCCAAACTCGAAGCAAGCAGACAAGCCTGCCTGTGCAGGGGCTCAGAAACTCCCCTCTGGAGTTAATCTCAGTCACAGTGTCTTCCTATTAAGTGGAGCAGTTGGTTGGCTGTAGGTGTCAGAATGTCCCTATAAAACTAGAATCCAATCTCATCTTAGGGGGGAGGGGAAGTGGAGCAGAGAGAAAGAGGGGGGAGGGGAGCTGGCAGCCTTTACCCGCACCAGTGGGGTAAAGAGAGCAATTTGTTAGGCCTGCACTGTTGGTGGCTGATGAAATTCCCACCTAGTTCTTCCTCGTGCTTAGAAACTGGATCGGGCCGGGTCTGCAGGTCAAGCTGCTTTCTGGCTACTCCACAACTCGCAGTCAGAGCTTCAGCTGCTGCTCGGTGGAATCTGGGGCGCTGTTTGGGGCCATTCACATCTGGGACCTTGACATTGTAAGGCTGCCTTTACTAGGATGGGCTCCGTGACGTCTCCCCTTCCCCCTGTGACTGGCTCTGTGGCAACGAGTGCTTTAAGACTCATTCTCTCCCCGAAGTTACGGTTGAAATTACCATTGCCATTTTCCAGACCAGGAAACTGAGGCCCACAGGAAGTTACGCAAGATCACTGAGTTAGAAAAGTGAAGAGTCAGAACTTGATCTCAGCAGTTTTACCCTGAAGTCTACATAACACCCCTGCATTAGGCCTTAGGGCCCCTAAAGCAGAATTTGCTGAGGAGAGGTGTCCCATGACCCACTGTGGGTTTGCTAAGCCACCTATAATCTGTTAGCGATGAGTCTGTCTACAGTCCACTCTAGATATTCATCTGTATCCCTTTAAATCTACCGCCATTTTGGAATGGAAACACATCCATGAGGTTCACAGTTAAGTTCTTTAGATTTGCAGAGGCATACAAAAAGATTAAATGCCTTTCCCATTTTCCTCCACGTCTTAATTTATCTGAAACATTTCTCCACGCCACGGTCTAGATTTACCCCAAGGGACTGCTCTAACCCTAGAAAGCTTGCTTCATCCCTACCTTCCAAGGACCTAGCCCAGAGGGCCTCTCTCCCAAGGTCAGGTCCAACTGACCTGTTGAAAGTCCCCGAAGAAAGCCCGTCTGGATGCCCATCAGGTGCCCATCTGGGTGCCCAGCAGCCCCATCCCCGCAACTTCTCCAGGACCGCATCCAAGGCAGCCCTTGAAGCACAATGAGGCTGTTTCCTAGCGACCACGCTGGACCGAGAAAGCTGAGACCAGCCACCCCGGCTGGAGGCTAGTCACTGAGCACCAGGCCCTGACTTGGCAGTCCTTGCGGGAAGCATATGGGACTGAACAGATGGGCCAGGCACAGGCGCCCCGAGCTAGAACCATCAAGGCAAGAGCAGAGGGAGTGAACCGAGAGAGAAGCAGGGAGCCGGGTCCAGAATTGGCTCAGAGACCAGGCTTGTGACACGTTTAATACTGCTGTGGACAAAGGGATGTGGCTTCTACACTGCTCAGCAGCTGGTCTGGAAGGCTTCTCTCCCTGGACACACCCCGCCTAGTGAGCAATGGAGTCCGTAAAGGCTCTCGCAAGGGAACCTAGGAACAGGCCATGGTTGCTACTGAAGGCAACCTCAGTAGCAAGAGATCCAGTCTGAGTCCTGTGCTCCTGTGAGGATGTCCTGTAAGGATACCTCTCCCTTCCCGTGATTTTTCCCTCCAGCTCTGAAATCCCAAATCTGAAGGCTCTACAAAGAGAAATGGGGGTCACATGGTCACTGTAGACATTCGGTTGTCTCACTGTATTCAGCAAGGCTGTTTAGATGGATGGTTTTCTGAAACTAGCTCTGCACCCAGGAAAGGTGACAAGCAGGCATTGTCAGTCTGTGGCAGGGGAGTCTTTGGGTGAGCATGACACCCAGAGGAGCACCTGAAGGCATGTCTCCGGGTGAAGCCTCAGCCACTCGTGGAGTACTGTCCCAGGATAGTCCTGTCTGGCAACTGGACAGTATGGAAGCAGAGCTCCTTTGTCCTGTCTGGAAGAACCATCCCATGAAATAAGGAATTCACTGCCTCTCCATACAATAGTGGGTGGACACTCCAGGGAGAGAAATGTAAGATCTGGGGTGTGGGAATGTGGGACACTTTTCTCACAGTTAGAGCTGTCTTAAAGCAGAACGTAGTCTTTGGTAGGTAGAGAGCTCCTGTCAGTGGAGGTGCTTCACTTTAGCTAAGGCTGAACAACCCCCTGGTAGGTGGTTGGAGAAGCAGAGCAGCCATCAGATGAAGTGAAGGCCCCTCCAGCCCAGCACATCTAGAACCTTACGAGGAAGTTCATTGAACAGTTCAAGAGTCCTATTCAAGGAACTGAATATGGTGTCCCTGGGCAACTGTCTTTTGTGTGTGTGACATCCTCCTGAAAAGAATGTTGTACGATCAAAAGTAGCATGGGAGAGAGACTGGGAGGGGTTGGGGGCGGGGGAGAAAGACAGAGAGACAGGGAGACAGAGACAGAGACAGACAGAGGCAGACAGAGACAGAGAGACAGAGAGAGACAGAGACAGAAGCGAGAGAGATAGGAGAGAGATTTTCAGATTTGGTTTATCATGAATCTTTGCCAACTGCTCAGGAAACAGTGCCCTACATGGCTACCTGGCCACAAACAGTGTCCTTCAACAAATGGTAGCAAGACCTGGCCACCAACCCTTTCCCCACCTAGAGAGGACATTTCTGAAGTGTGACAAGAGCCCTTCCCTTTCCAGAACCTCTCAGAAACCTCCTTCCACAGTTGGCCTGAAAACCAGGATTGTTCTGGGTCACAGGGCTGTCTTTTGCTGGGCAGCTAGCCTGTGTGAGCCTGGGAGGTGGGTTGTTGGTTTTTTTTTTTTTCCTAAATGGCTTAATCTGCCGGTGTTTGTAGAGCATCCTCAGAATCAAAGTGTCTTTGGCGTAATTATTGTTAATTGCACAGACTATTCTATAAACTCATCCAATTAAGAGAAAGTTATTAACTTTATAAAATATCTCAGGCATCCCACAGTGCTGTGTGTAGTTGGAATAACAGTTTGAGAGGCAGAGTCAGCATGAAATATCATGCAAATGATGAGACTTATTTACTTCTTTTTAAAAATATCACAACACTGACACCGCTGGGCTAGGTTTCCTCTCAGTTGCCCAGGAGCACTGGAGCCAGTGGCCAAGCATGGAGCACACCCGACCTTCCAACCCAGCATCCTCAGAACAGGCCCCGGAGTGCCTTTGGTTGAGGCATTGCAGGAGCTCAGATAGTCTCAGCTCCTGGGGACTATCTAGAGCCCCAGATCCACCCTCGATGTGATGTGTAACTGTCCACTACCTACCTAACCTCTCTGAACCTCATGCAAAATACGAATACTAATCTTTTAGCATTGTTGTAATGAAATGCTAGAGAGGTAACTATGTCTGTAAAGTGCTTGTCTTGCAAGCATGAGGAGCTGGGTTTGTTCCTCAGAACTAACAACTAAAGCAGGTGTCCTGGCACATGTATGTAATGCCAGCACAGGGGAGACAAGCAGGTGGAACTCTGGGGCTTGCTGTTCAGTGAGAGACAAAGGAAGAAAGAAAGAAAGAAAGAGAGAGAGAGAGAGAGAGAGAGAGAGAGAGAGAGAGAGAGAGAGAGAGAGAGAGAGAGAGAGAGAAAGAAAGAAAGAAAGAAAGAAAGAAAGAAAGAAAGAAAGAAAGAAAGAAAGAAAGAAAGGGGAGGGAGGGAGGGAGGAAGGAAGGAAGGAAGGAAGGAAGGAAGGAAGGAAGGAAGGAAGGAAGGAAGGAAAGAAAGGAGACAGTGCCTTAGGAATCACACTCAAGGTTGCCCTCTGGCTTCCATATGCATTTGAACAACTCGCACAAACACCTACACACATGAACATATGCATCCACATACAGATACATCTTCATGCACATGAACACACACACACATATACCACATATACCCTTATACATAGGAACATTCATACAGGAATTATCTGATGTAACAAATACTTGGAACTGTGTCTGCTTGTAAGAGCAGCCAGCAGATTTGGGTTAATGTTGTAGTCTTGATCATTGCTAGACATTTTTTTGGTTTGGTTTGGTTTTTGGGGTTTTTTTTGTTTTTTTTTTTAGAGATAGGATTTCCTTGTGTAGCCCTGGCTGTCCTGGAACTCACTCTGTAGACCAGGCTGGCCTCAAACTCAGAAATCTGCCTCCCTCTGCCTGCCAAGTGCTGGGATTAAAGGTGTGCACTATTGCCCAGCCATTGCTAGACTTTCGACTGTAGCTCTGAGAACACCAGGCTCTTCGTGGAAGCTCCCTCTTAGCCTCTGTGTCTCTGTAAGATATTGTCAACTTCTGTACCACTAGTCATTACATATTATTATTATTTTAAAATCAATCATGACTGGGCTGTGATCTCTGCAATAAACACTTTAATGAAGTACAGTGCACCTGGGTCAAAGGATGTAGACCGCAGATGTGCAGCTTAGTGACCTGCCGGGAAGAAGACATGCATGCATAATCACTATGACCCTCAAGGACCCGAACATCACCAGTACCCCACCCCAAGAGAAGTAAAATAAGATAGAATAACAATCTAATTGCGATAGACTGTCAATATGGCTCAGGGAGCAAAGGTGTCTACCACCAAAGCCTGAAGGCTCGAGTTCGATCCCCAGGAGCCACAGATGGAAGGGAAAAAGGGACACCTGCAAGTTGGGCTCTCACTGTTGCCACATATGAACTATGGCCTGCGCGCGTGCGCACGCGTGCACACACACACACACACACACACACAATCTTTAAAAACTAAATCTAATTGTTTGAAATGCAGTGGAGACTGATCTCTTTGGCTTAAGTTTGTGTTTGTGAGACCCTTCCACCAAGCTCTGCACATGTGCAGATGTGCAGCCACAGCCACAGCAGGGCAAGCCATGCATCTGCCTAGATGAAGTGCTGTTGTGCACCATGGAGAAAGACTGACCAAGCCCCAAACAGGAAAGCCCTTAAGAGCATCGGGGCCATGTGGGCATTTCCACTGGAGGCCACTTCTGTGTGTGTGCTTGGTTTGGGGCACATCAGTGTATATGTATTCCTGGGGTCCATGTGACATATCAGTGCCTGTAGAGGGAATGTAACAGATCAGAGGGGATCTTAATCCACAAGCCTGTGTGGCCTTAAAGGATTCTTATTTCTTTGGGTTGAAAACCTTCAAAATGTGTCCTAAGATGTTTCAAAATATACTGTTAACTGCTACCAGCCACACCATCCTATGTGGCCTGTGAACTACGAACTCCGTTCTCCCATCTAACTGCACCCCTGGACCCACATCTATCCTTTCTCCACCCTCCCCTCCCAGCCTGTGGTAAAGGGGTCGTGGGGATGGGTAGCTCTGGGAAGATAATTCGATAATAAAGGGCTTGCTGGGCAAGCATGAACCAGAGCTTGATCCCCAGAACCCATGTCTCATTTTTTGTTTAAAGCCAGGCTTGGCAGTACACACCCACAGCCCCAGTCCTGGGCAGGCAGCATAGAGCCATGTCGCTGAGCTCTGGGTTCAGTGAGAGGCCCTGACTCAGAAAGTTAAGGTGAAGAGCGTGATTGAAGAGAACTTCGGATGTGGACCTCTGTCCTGCACACACGTGCACAACGTGAAGTCACTCTGGCCACCCTCTGGTGTCAGCTCCAGCAGTGGGAGCAGTCTGGCCCCATGGCTCTGCCATGAGTGGCAGCTGATGACAGTCTAGACTTGCTGAGAGCACTAAGCCCCAACCAAGTAGGACAGTGGGGAAGTCATTTGGGTGTTGGTGAGTGTGTCATCAGCTGGAAGCAACATTCACTCGAAGGTCGCTCGCAAGGAAGGCCCCAGCATCCAATGGGCCCAGAAGCCCTTCCTTCTCAGGAAGTCTGTTAACTACAGGGTTGCTACATTGTCTCAGTGGGCAGTGAGACAAATCTTAAGGCTACCTGTATGAGGTAAAAAGGGCGGCTGCAAGCGGCCATGCATGCGTGGGTCCCAGACACTAGCAGGCTGTGACTTCCCAGCAGGAGGCCCGTGTCCCTGTTCTGCAGGGCCCTGTCCTCCTCCCATCTCGGCCTGTAGCTCACACTCTCCAAAGGACACTTGTCCTGGTCCTGATCCAGCCATATGTGGGATATTGTGACAACCTCCTGCCCAAGAAGTGCCATCTTCTGCCCAGAGCACCTGTTTGGAGGACAGCGAGGGACCTCACTCTCCAGGTCCACACAGCCCAATCACATTGTCATCAGGGAAGCTGCAATACAAGAAGGGGCGGGGAATCAGGGAGATGGCTCAGCACTTAAGAGCACTGACTGCTCTTCTGAAGGTCCTGAGTTCAGATCCCAACAACCACATGGTGGCTCACAACCATCTGTAATGGGATCTGACTCCCTCTTCTGGAGTGTCTGAAGACAGCTACAGTGTACTTACATATAATAAATAAATAAATCTTAAAAAAAATAAAACATTGAAAAAAGAAGGGGAGAGATCTGCTCCCCCCATAAATCCCTGGAAGTCACTGGATTATGACACATAGACACACAAACACAGAAACAGATACACATACACATACATACACATATATACACATACACACATACACACACACACATACATATCCTACATATATGTATATGTCTCTATATGTGAAAAAAACCTTTCCTCTCTTTGTGGGAAACTCTCTCCGCTCAGAACTCCATATCCTGGAAGATGCACGTAGGATTTACAAAGACAGCCCCTCTGGTGGCATATTCAGCAGGTGCTAGCGGCTCAAGAGTGCCATGGATGCCAGCAGCTCTTCCTCCTCATGTTGAGGGCTATGTGGGTGGTACTGTGTTTCCTTCCTCAGCGTCATCTCCCCACTTCTCAGTCATAGCAGTCGGTGACTGGGGACTTGGTATTCCATCTCCCAGACGGAGAAACCAAGCAGCCAGAAACTTACGTGACCTCCCCCGCTGCCCCATTCCCATTCCACAGATCTTGAATCCACCTCTATCACTGAAAAGACACATAGTCCAGAGCAATCTGGGACAGACTGTTTGACTACAGAGTATTTGGTGAGGTTTGCTGTGCACGATCACCAGTGACAGCAAACAATGTCCTCTGTTTGCGGACATCAGGACCTGCCCCCGCTCCGGGCTCACATCCAGCCTGACTCATCCTAGGCCAGGCTGCACACAAGGAGTGGCACCAGCTACATTTTGAAGCAGACAGGTGCTGGGTCCTATGTGGTGACAAGAGCTTTCCCTCTCTCCACTACGTGTTCTGATATGGGACAACCTTCCTTAATGTCAAAATCCTACCCTGGGGGGTCTACTAGAGCCTGGGAGCTCAGGCTGGATCAGGAGCTGAGGGACCTAAACCTGAGTCCCAGCTCCATTGCCAATTAGTTGCATGACCTTGGGCATGCCACCAAATGCTTTGACAAAGCCTGAGTTTTCTCTTAAGTCCCTCAGGGATAATTCTCCTATCCTGGCAGCTGGGGGTTAATGACGAGCATCCAGGGACTGAAGGGTAGAGCAGGGGGAGTGAGAATCAACTGATGAAGGCTCCCATTAGATAAGTGGGCTCCAGGCTCTGTGTAGGCAGCAGAGGCCTGAGGTCCCCATAGCCTCCTTCATCCTCAGCCAATGAAGTAGATGCAGGCCATCAGAGGATAGAGTGGGATAGAAGGAGGCCAAACTGAGACCTGTGATCTCAAGGAACTCCTGATCTCTGGAAACACAGATGTGAGCACCAATCTGTAGTGGGGTATGGGGCTAAGAAAAGATGGACAACATACACAGGTGCACACACACACACACACACACACACACACACACGCACAAACACACCAGGGTGGGGCGGGAGGCTTACCAAAGGGATACCTTCTGCTCATTGTGTCATGTGACCATCTTGAAGCAGGCTTATATAAACTAAGATGGCTCCATGTCACCAGACCACCACGTCTTAGGGGACTACTGCTATATAAACAGTTCATCCTTAACTGAAAAGGCTTGTGTGCTACATGACTCCGAGCAACCATATACACAGAGACCTACGTGGATCTCAGCATCTGAAGCAGCTGGGTGTCTTTCCCCGTGTCTCAGGAATAGTTCCTGGAAAGGAAAAATAGTTATTGATGTCCAAGAGTGCCTCCTGTCTCCGGATTAACCCACCGCAGCCTCAGGTCACCAGCGAGGAGAGACCTCTGACGGCCTCCCTCTGAACAGTGGTTGAACCAGGACCAGGGTAGCTGCAGTTGCTTGCAGGCCCTGCTGCTGGGCCTTGCAGGAGTCTACCCTTGCCTTTCTTCCTTCCTCTCCTGGCTCTGGCAGGAGGCAGCTGGGAAGACCCAACTTAGTCTCTGACCCCCTGGGGCCGGTTATATTTGGATGTTAAAGGTAATGACACATCCCTGTCAAGCCCTCCCTCCTGCCCGCCTGCTTCAGTAAAGTCTCCTGGTAGGGAGGGGGCTGGCTTATATTTAGGGCTGGCATTCCCTGGTAGGCATCCTGTTCAGAAATGGAAATTCTTTTAATAGCTAGCCAGACCCAAGTATTTAATGAGCTGGTGTTGACTTTTTGATTTCTTGTTCTTGGTGGAGGACCGTGAGCTGCCTCAGCTAATTAGGAGTCCCTGCTCAAAAAACATCCCGCTTTCTGTCCTTTGGAAAGGACCAGGAACTCATCCCTGTTCTTTGGGGACCCCTTCTCCTGTCCCCTGGAAGCTCCTGCCTTGCCTTGAGAAGCTTGTTTGCTTGAAAAAAATGTGCCGCTTCCAGGAAGGCTCCCTGGATTCATCCGCTTGCTTCCAACTGTCCCTTTACTGTGACATCAGAAATGCCCTTGAATCCTTTTATAGGACACCTACAATTATCAGTGGGGATGTAAGAACACCTGTCCCCTGTTTGTGGCCACAGAATACTAAAGTGGAGAGAATCATCTGGAGTGAAGATTTCCTTTAGAATCTGATAAAAGAGAGAAGTGGGCCACATGGACCATCTATCCAAACAAACAAAACCAACAAAACCAAACAAAACCACATATATGCAAATTTATTCCAGGAAAGTACATATGTGTGTGTTGTTATCTGTACACGTATGCTGTGTGTGATAATGAAGACTGTGTCTCTCACTGGCTAGAACTTATCAAATAGGCTCAGCTGACTGGCCAGCAAGCCCAGGGATACACATGACTCAACCTCCCCAGCTTCAGGTCTGGGCTTTTTTGTGTGGATCCCAGGAGCTAGACTCACATCCTCACACTTCCAAGGTGAGCACTTTACCTACCTGTGCAAAAACCTAAGGTTGACTTCAGATGTGCGCATGCACTCCATGCCTGTCCAGACTCCAGGTTGTGTGTCTAACTGCCTGGGCTCCTGGTGACAGCTGTAGGGAGTGATTTTCCCAGGGTCACACAGCTGGCATGTGGCAGAATGGGGGGTTAGAGGTCACTCAGGTCTTCCATCAGCACTGCTGCGTCTCCTATAGGGGTCTCCCCCAGCATTGGGGGTCACTAGCCCACAAGAAAGATCTCTGTACCCTAGCAGCCCTTCTCCCAGCTCAGATGTGACCAATGACTGTGAAAAGAAACAGTCGCGTTGGTTCTGGCTGTGCCTGGTTTCTGCAGGTGCTCAGGGTGTATAAAGAAAGAAATAGGGAGTGTGGACAGACAGGTAGGTCACAGTGTGGACAGGGAGGCTGCAGTGTGGACAGGGAGGCCACAGTGTGGACAGAGAGGTCGCAGTGTGGACAGGGAGGCTGCAGCGTGGACAGGGAGGCCACAGTGTGGACAGAGAGGTCGCAGTGTGGACAGGGAGGTCGCAGTATGGACAGGGAGGTCACAGTGTGAACAGGGAGGTCACAGTGTGGACAAGGAGGTCACAGTGTGAACAGGGAGGTCGCAGTGTGGACAGGGAGATCGCAGTGTGGACAGGGAGGTCGCAGTGTTGACAGGGAGGTCGTAGTGTGGACGGGAGGGTCACAGCGTGGACGGGGAGGTCGCAATGTGAATGGGGAGGTTGCACTGTGGACAGGGAGGTCGCAGTGTGGACAGGAAGGTCATAGTGTGGACAGAAATGTCACAGTGTGGATAGGGGGGTCTCAGTGTAGACAGGGAGGTCACAGTGTGGACAGGGAGGTCACAGTGTGGGCAGGGAGGTCACAGTGTGGACAGGGAGGTCACAGTGTGAACAGGGAGGTCACAGTGTGGACAGGGAGGTCACAGTGTGAACAGGGAGGTCGCAGTGTGGACAGGGAGATTGCAGTGTGGACAGGGAGGTCGCAGTGTTGACAGGGAGGTCGTAGTGTGGACAGGAGGGTCACAGCGTGGACGGGGAGGTCGCAATGTGAATGGGGAGGTTGCACTGTGGACAGGGAGGTCGCAGTGTGGACAGGAAGGTCACAGTGTGGACAGAAATGTCACAGTGTGGACAGGGAGGTCACAGTGTAGACAGGGAGGTCACAGTGTGGACAGGGAGGTCGCAGTGTGGACAGGGAGGTCGCAGTGTGGACAGGACTGTCCTTGCCAGAGCAGCTCTACTCTTCAAGAAAAACTGTCTTGGTATCTACACCATGGGACCTGATGCATGAGCTATGGGGGAGGGGTATAGAGCTGGGAAAGGGGTGCAGGAGAAGGGAGCAGGCTGGGGTCAGGATGGCATGACACTGATGTGGGAAATGAGAACAGAAATCTTCCCTACTGTTGGGAGATACCTGCCTTGCCTGACAGCAGGGCCTGAGTTTTGTGACAGGGATCATCAGATGAGACAGAAGGTTTGCAAGCTATGGGGAAGGGGGTTCAGAAGGGGACATAGGAAAAGGGGGAGCCTCCCAATCTCACGGCCCTATGGGACTATGTTGGCAGTCCCATAGAGTATAAGCAGCCAAGGACTCACTGGCTAACCCCTGGACACATAGCACCCAGCATTGTCAAGCACCCAGAGGACAGCATAGACAGCCCACTATCCCCTCAGATCTCATATCCCATGTGGCAACAGGGAGCAGAAAATCCATAGACCACTGCTGTCCTCCTCAGCCCAAGACTGCTGCCTAGAAGGTGCCACATTGTGAGACTGTGGGAGGGTTCACAGGAGAGACCTGGGAAGTGCCCCTGAGGAGACAAGGAGGGGAAGACACAGGTTTTTTTAAGGGATGCAGGATGGGTGGCACTACCCAGGGAAGAGAAGGACTTGGAATCAAGGGAGAGAAAAAGCAAACTCCCGGAACATGGAGTGACTATCATGGCTGGCTGTAGAGGGGGAGAAGATGGAGTGATGGGTCTCTTGCCAAGGCTAGAAGGGTACCAACCCCTTTCCCTGAGGAAATGGGGCCCCAGCAAGACTGCAATGCTAAGGATGAACTGGTTTTGGTGTTCAGTCAAGACGCTGAGCACCACCAAAGATCAGAAAGACCACAGCAGTGAGAAAGACTCAGTCCCTGGCCTCGGGGAGCCAAGTCCAGTAAGGAGACACACCTTTCTCCGTTGACCCCAAAGTTCATCGCTCAGGTACCATTGTGACATGAATGGGGTACTAGGCTCTCAGAACTTGCCCAAAAGGCTGGTGCTGTAAGCTGAGAGACAGCCTTTCTTCCATGGGCTGTTTATCCTTGGGACAAACAGTGTTCATGTATAGGTGTGTGTGTGTATGTGTGTTTGTGTGTATATGTGTGTGTATGTGCATGTGCACACATGAGTGTGCATGTGTGAAGATGAACCTTTCAGGATCGATAAAATGACTCAGTGGGTAAAGGCTTAGCCTGATAACTTGAGTTTGATCCCTGGGATCCACATAGCAGGAGAGAACCAATTCCAGAAAGTTGTCCTCTGACCCTTACACACAAACCATGCACACGTATACTAAATGAAATGTAATCTTAAAAAAAAAAAAAAATTAAAGAGCATCCAAGAAGCAAGGGAGTGAGGGAGGTGGAGACTGTGCCCAGGGCTGGGAGTGACCCCCACCCCCAAGGAAGCCTCAAGGAGGTAGGTAGAGAAGCCACTGGGTGCTTTGTCTTTTCCAAGTATGCTAGCCACTGTTGAGGGAAAAAAAACAAAAAACAAAAAACAACAACAACAACAAAAAACCCTTCCCTTACTATATACTGGCTAAGGACAGGACCCTGGCAGGGGTGTAAGCACAGGAATATGGAACACCCTTTAATTCAGCAGAGCTACATCTAGGAAGTTACCTTCCAGCCTGATGACCCCTATATAAACAGGGGGGCTGGCCAGCACAGATTTTTAACTAGGAAAAGATTTTTAAGCAAGAGTTCGGGGGGTGGGGTATGCTGGGTGCTGCTACAAAGGCCCATGTTACAGACCTCGCACATCGTGTCTCCTCTCCGCAGATCTACACGTTGTCTCCGGGATGTCTTGCTAACGTTGGACAGGAGAGGTGCCTCTGAGGTGCCACTAAAGTGGTTGACGGAGAGGCCTGTTGACAAGCCATCTGCTGGCTTGTCGGCCCCTTAGTCAGACGCACATGGAGAATCAGGCCCCACCTCCGTGTTGTGAGAACTAGAGGTGAGACAAAATGGCAGCTGGAAGGTCACTTGGGGAAAATGTGGCACCACGAAATATAGTTGTAATAACAAAAGGAATGGGAGACTGGTCTCTAGGATCTCCCTCATGACTCAGCAGAGATGTCCAGAGCCCCTGCTGAAGTTAAGAATGTGCACCAGAGGCTAGAAGTGGTCACCACTTCTCCTCCTCCCGCCCTTCCTTGGTTAGGGACAGCTGGGAAACAGCTGCAGAGTGTGGCTGCCTCC
Source organism: Apodemus sylvaticus (assembly GCF_947179515.1). Lineage (NCBI taxonomy): Eukaryota > Metazoa > Chordata > Mammalia > Rodentia > Muridae > Apodemus > Apodemus sylvaticus. Next base: position 83,623,637 of record NC_067478.1, on the reverse strand, counting down.
TTGGGCAGCTGGTGCTGGAGAGAGGCTTCTTGCTCCTTGCAGTGAAGGTGGAGTCGGGAAGGCTTTCTGTTAAAGAGGGGTGGAGCCATGGGATGTCGGTCCTTCCAACACAAGCTCTCGGGAGTGCAGGGAGATGGAGCCCAGCTACAGACCCTCTTTGTTCTGACCATGTTGGCTACGGAATCAGGGCAAGAAGTCTTCGTCCAACTGTGGAAGACAGATCTACCACCTCACACCACCAAACAAATGCTATATCTAAAGCTAAAAGGCCAGTGACGGGGCTATGGAGGTGGCACAAGGAAGAAGAATGTCCCTGGGGATGCGGAAGGGCCTGAGTTTGATTCCCTATGGAAAAAGCTGGGTGAAGAGATCTGGGGTGGAGACAGGAGACCTGGGCCTCGCTGACTGTCAGCCTGCATCCTGGTTCAGTGAGAGAGCCTGTCTCAAGAGAATAAGGTGAGGGGTGACAGACCTGGACACTGACACTGGACAGACTGGACACTGGTCCCCACGTGGACCCTCATGCACAGTTACCCACATACCACATACACACAGGTGCATGTGCATTTCAATCTTTCTTTTAAAGAAAATTTTAAGATGGGGATGGAGTTGGGCATGGTGGCTCCTGCCTTTAGTCTCAGCACTCAGGAGGCAGAGGCAGATGGATCTCTGAGATTTTGAGGATAGCCTGGTCTATAGAGTGAGTTCTAAGACAGCCAGGGCTACATAGAGAGAGACTGCATCTTAAAGGCCAGGGTGTGGGAGGGGATGGGTCTGGAGAGAGTAGACTCCGTGATTAGCAGCACTTGTTCTCTCTCTCTCCCTCTCCCTCTCTCTCTCTCTCTCTCTCTCTCTCTCTCTCTCTCTCTCTCTCTCTCTCTCTCTCTCTCTGTGTGTGTGTGTGTGTGTGTGTGTGTGTGTTGACTTGGCAGGGTCTATGTATATGGTGCAGTGTATCTGTGCAGATGGTATATGTTATATTTACACATGTATGTGTAGATGCATGCACCCATGGGCACACAGAGGCCAAATGACATCAGGGTTCCAAAGCAGATAGCCTGGCCTCCCAGAGGCAGGAGGTCAGAACCACAGTGGGAGGGGCCCTCAGACTCTCACTCACTCCAGATCTTCTGGCCCATGCACCTGCTACACACACACACACACACACACACACACACACACACATACACATGCGCGCGCGCGCGCATGCACGCACACACCCTTTCCCCCACAGAGTTGGCTGAAGTGGAGAAGCCCAGTCCAATAGAGACAGACTCCATGAGCTTAGGACTGAAAGAGCAGTTGGTGAAGGAATGTTGGCTGAGGGTCTCAGCTGGGGTGACCTCCATTCTGTCTGTCTTTGCTTTCTGGGTAGGACTGCTTTTGCCTGTGACTCCCAGAGGGGAAAAGGACTCTAAGTTACTACAGAGAGATGCACCATAAGCCTGGAGATGGAGGACCGGTGTGTAATGGACACTGGGGGAGACCTCAGTGAGGGACTGGAAAATGGTTGTCATAGTAGCCCCATAATGCAGTGGGAAAGGGGAGGGCCAAAGAGAAGGGTCGGAAAGACCCAACGAAGGAGAGAGGGAGAAGCGGGAGGAACCAGAAAACGGCCTTACTGCAGTGAAGAGCCCCAGCCTTCAGGGTTCTCCCTGACCTACAGCAAACAGACAGCCTGTTCTGCAAGCCAGAAAATGGCGGTCCCCAGAGGTCCTGAAAGCCCATGGCAGGAATCCCGGGATCCCAGACAGGCCCCGTTGCCAGGGCGGCATGAGCAGACAGACTGGCATGGGAGAGATCTTTTCCATCTCGGCCCCCTGGGACAATCAAACCACTTGGCCTCTCATCTTTATCTGCCACTAGAGGCCCTGGAAGAAGCCAGACTCCTCAGAAAGGCAGGCCGAAAGCAGGCTGGGATAAAGGCAAGAGACTGGGAATGGCGGGCCTGCCTCCTTTGAACATAAATGAAGAAGTGACAACAATGAGGAGCCGGGCCATCACAGCTCGGGCCGTCCAGAGAAATCCCATTAAAGGAGCAGAGCTTGTCTCCTGACTCACAGGCAAGGCTCCTTATTCAAGGTGAGGCCTCTGATGTCCATCACCATTGAACACAAGCCTTGGGGGCAGGAAGGACTCTGTGGAGGAACTGGGAGCTGTGAGAGAGCAAACTCACAGCACTTACCTCAGAAGCATGCTCAGAGAAATTTTCCTCCCCAGGGTCTGGACGCGGTGGCCGCCTGAGTCACCTCTCATAGCAGCTCCTCTCCTTTCCCCTACCCCGGTGCTATGTGAAGTCTCTTTATGTCTTGACCTGTTCAGTCCAGTTGAGCAGCTGCTGTGTACCTGCCGGGGGTCAGATACCAGGCTGGCGTGCTGGACTCATACAGACGCCACCTCACATTCTCACTACCTGCAGAGTGGTTCTCCGCCATCTTGGTACAGCGTGTGATCTGGGCTTTGGGTCTGCCAGGCTTGGGTTGTAATGCCAACTCTGCCAGTACCCGCTGGAGAGCCTAGCCCAGCAGCTGTCTGCTGAGGTTCCTTGTTGATTAAGATGGTGTAAGAATTCCTTCTCTGAAGGGTCACCTTTAAGAACTTTATGGTAGATGATCAGTAAGTTTGAGTTACTACTGGTGGTGATGTGTCTGGCCCTCATATAAATATCTTGATCTTGAAAACCATTCAAAAAATGGCCTGTGTGTGTGTGTGTGTGTGTGTGTGTGTGTGTGTGTGTGTGTGTGTGTGTATGTGTGTGTGTGTGTGTGTGTGTCCATCCAAAGACATGTTATTTCTTAGAAATAGAATTCACCTGAAATGATTTCACTATTATACTTGTATGGAAGATAGGAGTTGGCTTCCCCCTCATTGAGAATAAAAACCTCCCTCCCTAATGAATTCTATTGTGGCTCCTTCAAGACATCAGTCTTAGGCATAGAAAACAATGGAGTGTTTGTGCTTTGAATGCAAAATATCCCCCCATAGGCTCATGTGTTTGACTGCTTGGTCCCTGTTGGAGGTGCTGTTGTGGAAGGCTGTGGGACCATTAGGAAGGAAGGAGTGTGTCACTCGGAGCACGTGTTGAGGTTTTGTAGTCCAGTCTCACCTCCTGTCTACTCTGTTTCCTGACGGAGGTCTCGCTGTGACGGACTTCCTCGTGTCTCTGATCCCTGTTTTCTCCATCATGATGGGCTGCACTCCTTAAACTGCAAAGCACAACACATCCTTTCTCCTTTAAGCTGATTTCATCAGGTGCTTTCCTACAGCACCAAGACAACATCCAAAGGATGGCATTTATCCTGTGTTGTTATCCCCTGATTTATTTTTTGATAAATCGGAACATTTCAAAGAGGAAAGAACTTGGATTCTGTAGGTGTGTGGCCCTGGTGAGCACTCTACACCCACCATCTCGTGTCACCTTCCTAGCCAACTTTGAAGTGGATGGTTCATGATCCTCCCTGTACAGGAGGTAGTCTGCACCTAGAGAAGTTAACTTGCCCGTTCTTCCACAGTAAATGTGAAACCAATATTCAAAAACTATTGGAACCAGGAGTCTAAGCCACCATGAAACTTCCCCAAAGTTTTTTTCAGCTTTGAAGCCTTGGGCAGAGCCACAGATGGGTCAAAACTAGACCAAGTATTCAGTTCTAGGATGGGGGTAGCACCCTTCCTCCAGAAACATTGAGGCTAGTCTGAAAAATTCTGACTGCCTACTAAGGTCAGGTCAGCAGAGCCTGAGCTAAACCCATGCACAAGGGACCCGATGGTGCCTCAGCTAGATTGTGAGTGATTCAGAGGTACCTGCTAGCATTCAATTATTTGGTGCTAAGTGGGCAATAGCTGTATGCCAGGCCTCTCACTGAGTGCTACACAGTCTATAGAGAGGGACTCTGTCTTTGAGTGTCCCCTAGGGAGCTGGAGGACAGACACACACACATGCTGAGACTGTAGTCTGCACCAGGCCACCTGTGCTCAGGGTCTGACATGGAAAAAAAGAGATTTTCTAGTCTAGCCTTGTCTCAGACCATCCCTAAATCTGAAGTCATCAAGTGGGCACTCAAGCCTCCCTGGCAGGTCACACCTCTTGTTTTCAGAGGGCACCAAAAGGCTTCGCATACAGGCCATGCCTAGCCAGGGTTGTTGAATCTGAGGTAGAAACAGGCAGGGAGTGCAGTTGTCCCTTTTGATAAATATGTGCATTTCAAAGAGACACTGGCTTGGGCTTTGTGGGCATGTGGCCCATTGCAACAGCAGGGAATGTGGAAAGGCTCAAAGGTTACTCTTCCAACCTCCACTTAGAGATGGACCAGCTGTCACTATATTGATTGGCCAAGGACCCCAGTGTCCCCAGATCACTGAGTCACTGGGAAACTACAAACCAAAAGCATCCGAGGAGGCCATGCCTCTGCATTCAGATCCTCTCTGCAATCCCCACCCCACCCCCCACTCCCCCACCCCTGCTCACTGTCCCAGACTTGTCCAAGAGGAGGATCTTGTCTTGACTCTTCCTTCTTTGGTGTTATTCTCAGGGGTTAGGGTGGGACTAAAGAGACCTATTCTTTTTACAGGGCAAATGACTGAACTCAATCATTTATACTGTTGCCTCTCCCGTGGGTATCTGCATTTCAACAAAGATCAAAGATTAAATGAAAGGAAGGAAACCCAGATATGGGATTCAGATCTTGTTGGATGTTGGCAAGCTTTAGGAAGGGCGGTGCCTCTGGATCTTTCTTGGGAGTACCAGCCATTCTAACTAAAGGTAGGCAGGCCCTGATGAAGAGTCTTCACCCCCTAACCACCAGACCTCCTGACCTTCCAGCCTTGTTTCCTCTGTGAAAGGCCAATGGTCCAACGTGGAGGAATCATACAAGACCTTGACCTCCGAGTCTCGCTCTTTTGTATGTCAGTTTCTGAGAAGAGAAATGCTGTACCCCCTCTAGGTGAGGCAAGGCAGTGTGTGGAACTTGATTTGCTGAGCTGGACCTGGGGGAGGGGCAGGGAGGAGAAGTAGTGGGTGCTGACTGGGGGGCAGGGAACAGCTGGAGTGCCTTTGAGGGAACAGCTGCTACGGGAGCCCGCTCTGTGGGTGTGCAGCAAAATGGTGGCTTTTAATACTTTTCCAGGGATAATCTCGTTCAATAAATTCCAGCTGAGGAGGTGGGGGCTACCCTCACAGAATTCCTGCCCTCCCTCCTGTCCTCCCTCAACCGAGGACATCCTTTACAGACCTGCCCCAGGGCCCAAGCACCTCCCCTGCATCCTCTTCTTCCTCCAGCTCTGGCCTCATGTCTGAGCCAGGAGGATAGATTCCCACCCGGCTCCATCCTGCCCAGCAGCACCCAAGGAAAGGAAGCTGCCATCCCCACAGCCACGTGACTTGGGTACCAGCTATGCCAAGAGATAATGACAGGTTGAGCGTTCTCCGCCTGGTGAGGAGATGCATGCAAATGTCTCGGCTCTGAATGAGCTTAATTGTCACTGCCTGGTGTGGCAGCTCAGACCTCCTCCTCCTCCCTCCTCTGGTGGAGGAAAAAAATGGAGCAATGGAGCAAGGAGCAAAGGGGATCCTGTGGCGTGGGGAGGGGTGAGCTCAAAACCTTCCCTAGGACCCGGAGCCCTAGAAACAAGAAAGCTGGCAGGCTCCCTAGGCTAGTGTGCAGCTGGGACCAGAGAGCGTGGATGAGTTCCACTCCCCAATGAACCAGACCCACAGTGAGATGCTCTATAACTGTAAATCTCTTTATGTGTCGCAGCTCAGCCGTGAGAGGCTGTCACGTGCCTGCAAGATGGTCCCGTTTGGCCAGCGGGACTTGGAAGAGAATTGGGGGCAGAGAACCAGGGAAGGAAGGCCCTGCCCCAGCTCCTCCTTCAGCCAGGATACTGACAGAGCTGAGCTTCTCCAGGTTTGTCAGGAACTAATACGGGTACTCAGAAGTAGAGATGGCTAACTCGATGGCTGTTCCTTCTAGTGCATGCATTTCCGTAAATGCTTTTGCACAGCCCTCAGGGAGAACGTTGCCTCTTACTGGTTCTCTACAGTGTTGGCTCTGTTGCTTTCTATGCCCCATGCTGGCAGATGAGGAAGTCGGACTGGACTTAAGGAACGTGCTCCATGTAACACCCCTTGGCACAGCTCAAATTCAAGTGCAGAACCAGGCTAGGGTAACTCATGGATATTCAGTGCTCTCCTGGAAGCAAGGCAGTCATGGTGAGACCCCGATGCTAAGCAAGGCATTGGGGTGTCTCTGAGTGAGTGTGCATCATTGTTGGCCTTGTTGTGTCCTTGTCTTTTGACCCATGCAGGTGTCTTTCTATCCAATCAGAGGCACAGGCTTGACTGGGTCCAGTCTTGGAGTGAACCTGTTCTGATGGAGAATACAAGATATCCTGCGATGAGGGGGAAAGTGGGGAACAAGTCTGTGACTATATTGATATAGTATGGAAAGAAGCTGGGAGGCTCTGGATTCATCTAAACCACACCCCATTCACTCATTTTATGTTTTAGGTTTCCATGTAAGATTTCATTTGTAGACTGGCATCTATAATTCAAAGAAAGGTATTCAACACTAAAATATATCTATGGGTCTGTTTCTAGTTCTTAGAGTCTAGGTCAGCTGATCCACTAAGGATTCTTTAGAGCAGCCATTTGTTGGGGGAGCAGAGATAAGTGGGGGGGGGGGTCTCACTGTCTAGCTAGCCAGTAGAGCAAAGATTGCAAACTCCAAGTTCAGTGGCAGACCCAGTCTAAAAGAAATAATGAAGAGACGGCTCAGTGTTTAAGAGTACTTGCTGTTCTTCCTCGGGACCTGAGTTTAGTTCCCAGAACCTAACTTGGGCTTCTACAACCACCTGTAACTTCAGTTCCAGAGGATTCCATGCCCTTTCTGGCTCCCTCAGATATAAGCACTCATGTGCACACATTTCAAATTCAGGCACTTGCACTTGCACTTGCACATACACATCAAATAAAAACAAACAAATTTTAAAAAAATAATACAGTGCAAAGTGATAGAAGAGGACACCCACATCCAGGGTCAACCACCTCCAAATGTCTTCATAGATTAGAACACACACACACACACACACACACACACACACACACACACACTGGACTCCAGCTAGATCGAAACTCCCGTGGACCAGAACGTAACATGGCTCTTTAGTGCCAAGGGCCAGCTTGTAAAGAATCTTCCCTCTCCCAGGCAAACAAAACAGGACTCAACCTCAGTGCCACCCCTCCCCCACCCCACAAGCTGCAGCAGAATTCTCCCGTTAATTGGTCAGGAATTCTCTAATCACTGAAAGGAAACTGGGGTTGAGCTCTGCATTAAGGTGCTAATTCTGTAATCCCACTGCATTAATGTTATTAAATGTCACTGAGTGATTGCTTTCCCAGTGTTTAAATTCTTAATGCACTTATCCTTTCAAAACTTTGGGCACCAATGTCAAAGAAAAAAATCAGTGAACACCCTGCTGTAAAATTGGGTAGGCAGAAGGCTTTCTCAAAACTTGGAGATCTCTGGAGCATCTTAAAGGTAGGCAGCGCAGCCCTGTGTGGAGACAACCACCGCCAGACTGTGCGTTCTGCTTCATTGAGTCTCCACGGTGTCATAATGAGAGCTGGCTCCATCCTGCCTTAAGATACAAAATGCTTCCCTGCCTTCTTCTGCCTTCCTCCAGCCTTTTCTCCCCACCCCTCTGAACCCTGAAATTATATCAATAAATGCAAATAAACGTTTGAACATAATGCTGGAGGTTTATGAAATCAGATGAGTTTGCATCAACCTCTGGTACAGCCAACGGCTAAAAGGCCAGGATCCCCTAGAGTCAGGAACTCAGAATAAAGAAAATAAGCACACTGGTGCCTAGATCTTGCTCATGCCTCTGAACAGTGGTCATCCCCTAAGTCACCTAAGATTCCTACAAAAGAGCAGTAGGTGGTGTGGACGAGGAATCCAGTAACCTAATTTTCAGTCCTTACTTAGTTCATAAACCCTGACCAGGACCCAACCTGGTTCCCATTCTTGGGGAGCTGGGGCAGTGAGTTCTACTCTATAGAATACAGGGGAGCATCAAGACTGCACGAACAGTAGCTTATCCTATGCAGGTGAATTACACCTGGTAGATTTCAGGAGTGCCTAGAATGAGCTTCTCGGTTAGACTGGCCTTCCTAGATTGCCTAGGCTTGTCTCTGGGCAGAAGGAAGAAAAGCAAGCTGGCAGGCGTATTTGAAAGTTCCACATTCTGCTTTGTTTTATAAACAATGACCGTCCACTTGTTGGGGAAGACGTTAAACAAATGATCAATCAATGTTTTGCTTGTTCACTACTTACATTTTCCATATCAGCCTGGCCTGAGCCTGCGGCTGGTGCTAAGCACAATGTGCGCATATGCTCTTTATATGTAAGCTCAATATGTCTGTGCATTTTTGTCTCTCTCTTGTTAAATAAGGACAATATTCCCAAAGATGCAAAAGAGAAAGCCGGTTTACGGAGGAGTCTGAAGTTGACAGGGTTTTTGTTTTGTTGTTGTTGTTGTTGTTGTTGTTTTGTCCCCCTTATGAAAAGCTGCTCAGGAGGTCAGGAGGAGGCTGTACTCTTAAATGAAAAGTCAAAAAGTGAGCCACGATCACCTCCCCTGGGGCTGGAGAGGGCCTTCGACCTTGAGCTCGGGGTGTCTTGAGTGCCCTGCCCCTATATACCTTTGGGCTTTTTGTAGAGGTCTTTCCAGCAAGCAAGGTGAGGAAGGCCATCCTGGCGCTGTCCCAGGTCCTGAAACGGCCCAGGTTCCCATCCTAGTGATTAAAGCCACTCTGGAGAACAACCCTCTAGCCACTGTTGTGTGGAAACTAATTTCCATATAATAACATTTTGTTATTTGTAATAAATCATACCCACAGTAAGGTGACTGGGTTATGTCATTATTTGCAAACCTGCAGAATGTAATTATAATATGTCTGAAAACCTCCATGCAGAACAGGGCTGTTCCAGCCACAGAACCGTCCAATCATAATAAAAATTTATACTGTGCTTTATGTGACTGATCGTCACGGCAACTGCTCTACACCAAGGGAAAAGAAACCCCACAGCACTTACAAACTCATGAACACGGAGACCTTGTAAATGCCAAATCAGTTGATCTCCGAGCCAACCACGGGGCCCCTCTCCCCCACCAGGAACATTTTGTAGTAACACTCTAGGAGTACAGGTTTATTATCTCTGTGTTCAAAATGATCATGGGGACTGGAGAGATAGATAAGTTGGCAAAGTTCTCCTCAAGGTTCAACCATGAGGGCCTGAGTTTGATCCCTGGCACCCATGCGAAAGGGTAGGCATGGGAGATGTCACTGGCTCGTAGTCCCAGCATCAGGAAGGCAGAGACTGGTGGACCCTTAGGGCTTTCTGGTAAGCCAGCCTACCCTAATTTGTGAGTCCTATGTCTTAATAAGATCCCTTGTTTTAAAATCACAAGGTGGGGGCTAGTGAGATGGCTCGATGGGTAAAGGCACTTGTTGCCAAGTCTGAATATCTGGGTTCAATCCCCAGGACCTGTGTAGTGGGAGGAGAAGCATCAACTCTGACAAATTGCCATCTGATTTGCACATGTGGTTGGATACATGTGTACACATACACATGTGTAATGCTTAAAAACTAAATGGCTCCTGAGGAACACTGTAGTTGGCCTCTGGTCTCCACACACATGTATATTCATGTGCACATACGTGTATAAGGGTTCCCATGTGCATGTACATACACAGCAAACTGTTGACCTAAATATTTGGAGTTGCCTTTCTGTGCATTAAATATAAATGCATTAGCCTTGGCTGACGTTGGTTCGAGGGGATTTTCTTTTTAAGTAAAATGCATGCTGTTCCTTTCCGTACTTTCTCCCTGTGTCCCTGAGTTTGGCTTCCTTGCCGTAGTAGCACTTTTTCTAGAATGTGTGGCTCTATTGCTTCTTCTCAGTATGCGGATACAGGGTCTTTGCGTAGTTGATGGACATATGGGTTATTTGGCCCATCTCACGCAACCATAGAGATATGTAGTGGCCATGAGAAGTGGGCTTTGTAGTGTTCTCTTCCCCCTGACTCAATGGAGACTTCCTCCCTTTGGCTAGTCCTGCTGGGATGGGGCAGGGGCAGTGTCTCACTATACAGCTGACTGTCCTAAAACTCTCTCTGTAGATCAAGCTGACATCAAACTCACAGAGATCTGCCTGCTCCTGCCTCCAAAGCTTTGAGATTAAAGACGTGTGCTACAACAGTGCCTGCAGTTCTTTTTCCTGTGAAGAATGACATGTTCTGATGGGCAGGGACTGATGAGGAGGTTGCACTTCCTGCAGCAACCATTACAAAAAGAGCCTTGTAGTTTCAAAAGATCTGGACTGAAGGGAAGCAATCCTTCACTGCCTCGAACCTTGTAAACCCTTGTAACTCTGGGGAAACATCCCCCCACTTTAGTCCCAATGTTCTTACTTTCATTCCGTGCGTGCTTGGTAGTGGCCTTCTATGATAATCTTGTTTAGGTCTGTAAAATTTGCCTTCAGACCTGAAATTGAATTCAGCCCACTCCTTCCCACCAGGAGCGATGGGCTTGTGTGTGTATCTCTTTCCTGGGGTTGTTTGCTGCTATTGACACTGAATGTGGTCATTTATCATGGACAATACAGAGCCAAAGTAAATTTATTAATGCATTCCCTGTTCCCATATGATTCTGTCTCAGAGCTGAAGACTTGGCATTTTGTTCCCTGTCACTTCTATCTGCATGTTTTTTAAACCTTGGGCAGGACCTAGGGCAACTTGCCTCCTTCTGCCCCTCCACTGTGGGCAGGGTACCGAGAGAAAGTTGTCTTACATGGTTGTAAAGGAATAGGAGTCCAGAAGTTCTTCTTTTATTACCATACACAGAGCTAGGGAAAAAAATCTGTCTGCAGATGGGCACACCAAGGTAAAGGTGAGGGTAGAGGCCCACATGAAGCTGTTCCTCCCAGAGGCAAAGAAACATAGCAAAAACCAACACCAGGGAGAAGACTCATCCTCTGCCTCAAGGGATACTGGGGGAACTATTAGACTGGACAGCACTCTGACCTTCAGACCGAGACATGTGTGAGGTCTACATTCACAGAAAGTATTATGCTGTCCCTAAGACTGTGCTTCAGATTATGACTTAATGATAGAAAATTCAGTCTATTGCTGCTATATGGAATAGCATGTAAGCCAGTAAGACAATGCCTGATCTCCACACATACGCACACACACACACACACACACACACACACACACACAAAAACAACAGGAGGAAATTTATCAAGTGCACCAAAATATTATTTATTTTATTTTATTGTTTCTGCTTCTGTAAATGTTCCACATTTTCACAATGAATATGCATTATATTTTAATCAGAAAAAAAGAGAGGTTTTTCAAAAGCCCTCTGGAGTCAGTGGCTCCCCTGACATCCTCCATCCTCATTCTAATGAGTTCCCACCCCTCCCCACCCAACCCACTTCACAAGAGGAAAGCCTTCCTCATTAACGCACCCCACAGCTTCCCCTCACCCACATCTCCTCAAAGAAATGTCTTGAGGAGATATCAAAGGAGTGGTGTGTGTGTGTGTGTGTGTGTGTGTGTGTGTGTGTGTGTGTGTGTGTGTGAGAGAGAGAGAGAGAGAGAGAGAGAGAGAGAGAGAGAGAGAGAGAAGTCATCATATCAAAAAGAAAACCAACCCCAGGAAAGATTTTTGATCATTTGAGGAGAAAGGTGAGCATGAATGAACTGTGGAAGGGTCCTATCATGGCAAAGGTAGCATCGAGGAACTGAAATCCCGTCGCAGAAGTTGTCAAAGGGCAGGGATGCTGGGCGAGCTGTATTAAAGAAGCTTTACCCAGGGGAAGAGAGAGTGGCCCTTCGCCTCCCCCTAGCCTCCTTCTTCACCTAGGACCAGAGTTCAGAGGCAGGAGTGGAAAGAGGAGTCACAAACCAGGAAGAGCCCAGGGAATCTGGGTTTCGGAGAGAAGCCAGAGGAACTGTAGTTAGAGAAAGTAGGACTAGCCACCTACTGGGGACACTCAGGTTCTAATTGCACAGCAGCCAGAACCCAGACAGAGCACATGCTGGCTCTAGAGTCTCACAGCAGGAGATTCACATGGGTGTATGCACCACAGACTCCAAGGCATCTAGGTTGCTTCTGCCCTGTCTACTCTTTGAGTATGTTTGGCCATGGGGTAAGAGAGCACCTTCAGTTGTTATCTGACTGAGGCCTAGCAGCGATGGGTGCTTCCTGTTCTACTTTGCCTGAATAGATCCCTCAGAAGCAGGGACAGCCCCTATACATCTGTGTGATCTCTCACTGAGAAATTGCTCGAGATGATTCAAGGTCACTGTCTTTGAGGTAGAGTCACAGACAGAGCCTCTGGCTCTAGGCCCCTGGCTCTGAGTCCCTTGGAAGCTATCATGAATGCTTCTTGCCCCACTGTGTCTTCTTTGGCAAGATTGAAAAAGGACAGTATTGTGTGTCTCTAGGTAACCAGGCAAAAGGCCAACTGAGACCCAGAACCCATTTATAAAGGCTATCGAGGGCATGTAGTTTAACTGGTAGAATGTTTGCCTAATATGCATAAAGCCCTACATTTATCCCCCAGGCACATGTAAGCCAGGTATGGTGGTGCACACCAGTAATCCTGTCACTTGGAAAGTAGAGGCAGGAGGACAAGGAGTTCAAGTTTTTCCTTGACTATATAGTGCGTTGAAGGCCAGTCTCAGCTACATGAGCTCTTGTCTCAAATAAAAACAGAATGAAAAAATACAAAACCACTGGAAACCCTTGCAGTGTATGTTGGACGCAGTGGAGATCAGGAATCTACAACCCTGCCATGGGCATAAATAGGAGCTTTCAGCCCTGCCCCACTTGTCCCAGATCCTTCCTAAGAAATGAGGCAGAAGAGCAGCCTGGCTCCGAGAACAGAGTTTGTAGGAAGTCTGGGATCTGCTCCGGGTCTCAGCAAGGCAGTAGAGTAGGTCAGATTCCCTTCCCTGGCAGCAGAGGAGCAGCCTTCCTCTTGTACTCGACATCTCAGACGCTAGGAGACAATGGCAGTTGTGAAGTGCCTGCCCCTGGAGGCCCAGCCCTGGGTGAAATGGGTACAGAAGCATCTCTGTCAGCGCTTCCAGGAAGCAGCCTCAGGAAGGATAAGCAAGAGGCTGGAGCATAGCAGAGGGATGGAGAAACAGGGCTGTGCTGCAGGGCAATCATTGCCCTTCCCCTGGCCTAGGTTGCCCTTGCTTACCAGCTGCACCTCTCTGTGTAGGCAAGTAGACCCCGTGGATCGGGAAGCGTATCTCATCGTAGCAGTGTCCTGCTGGTTGGTCAGGGCCTCATCAGTATCAAGTATTATATGAGGGTTCATGGTTATTTCATTTGTCCTTCACAGTCCTCTAAGTGAGTCTTATTAACCCCCCCCCCTTCATTTTTGAGCCTGGAGAAAATGACTTGCATAAACTAACGATCTGAAGCTCAAGCTGCCCATGGTCAAAGGTCAGCCTGCTGAGCACAGCAGTTAGGAACATGGGCTTGCAGTTAACAGTACCTGGGTTCAAATTGTGTGAGCTTGAGTTGTATAAACCTGTGTACCCAGACTCTTCCATCTGAAGACTGAGGCAGGTGACAACATGCCCCTCAGGGGACCAGTTGCAAGAGAATGCTTTCAAATATGTGTCAAGCTCTTAACACATTACCCAGAACACATCAAATGTTGCCTAGCAATGAACTTGATACAATAGCATTGACCATCAACAAGCCTGTTCTGCCTTCCCCAGTGAGAAGCTGTACACTTCAATAACAGGGTCCTTTGGAAACATGTAACAATTTTTCCTAAAGAAAGAAAGATCCCAAAGGTAGTCCTCAGGAGACTTCTAGGACTATAGGAGACCCCAGATCAGAGACGGGGGTATTTGGGATGTTAAAAACTCTGTGAACATTGCTGGGCTGCACTGTCTCAGCTGGGAATCTGCCTGACCCCAACAACTTCTCCAATGAGGCACACCGTGTTAGAGAGCAGAGGAACAACCAACTAGGACTTAGAAGAGAGGCAGGAGGTGACGTAAACAGCATCTCAGAGTTGTGGAGAGCTTAACCTATGGGGTCCCTGAGGTCCCCGTGTCCCACGTGCTGAGTTCCCCAGGTCCTATGTGCTGAGGTCCTGATACATCAGGACCCACCGCCTGCCTCCCCTTTCTGGTAAATGATTCCGATCCAGTGCTATGCCTGTCCCTCAGCTGTGCCCTTTGCTTGATGTCCTTCATTCCCAATCCCCATCTCCTTCTCTGCCTAGAACTTGAAGGAAACCCACTTAGTGCCAAGCACAAAGACCCAGAGTTTGCCGTTATCTGACCGGAGCCTTCAGTGTGGAGTGGATCCCAGTGAGGACCTGGGATTGCCCAGAGGTGAAGGGTCCAGAGAAAGAAGGAATGTAGCCTCCTTACACCTCTGTCTCCTCCCTCCAGAAAGTGCACTACTTGGCACTGAATGGCGCTCCCTCATCCTCGGTGACAGGAGTATCTGGAAAAAGGACGTTAGATGCTAGCTCCTGAGTCTGTTAAAAGCCCGTCAAAGTGCAAGGATAATTTATGGAGAGAACTCTGAAGGAATACAGGCAGAGCAAAGGCGGCACAGAGAGTGTAGCCCAGACACATAAATATCTAAGGCAGAGGCACCGGATCCTGCCTCACCACATCCCAAGACATCGGATATTACAGATTGCAGCTCGTGTGGTGCGCACACGTTCCTGCGGCTCTGATACAATACAGTAAATGCGTTGTGACAGTAGCTGAGTGGATTCTATGTGCTGAACAGATGTCTTATAGTAGACAAGGTTCCTGTGACTGTATCACATTGTGCTTTCATCAATTATACATCACTTCCCATTACAGAGGCAGGGGTTCAGGCCTGGATGCTGTGGCTGAGAGAAAACCTGGACAGAGTAGGCAGCATGGAGAATTCAGGGGAATCTAGGTATCCCCTGAGTCCTGCAGGTGCCAGAGCCAGCTCTACCGACCCCCAGAGATACCACATCATCCCAACATCCTGTTACCTCCCTTACATGTCTTAATTCACCTCTCCTATACTCAGCAGACCAAGGGCATTTGTTTCATCCTTTGAAATAGTTATTACAAAGATCAAATGGTATGGGACAGAACACCAGCCCCACCTCGCACACCCCTCCCCCCCTTACCCAGATACCAGGGCTCCCAAGCCTTACCCACTCTCACCTCCTACTTTTTGCCATGCTGTCTGAGTTTATGTTTGCAGTACCGGAGATCATACCTGTAGCTGTCCAGAGTCTTGCGTCTGTTAGGCAATTGCTCTGCTCCCAAGCCACACCGAGGCTGGAGTGAATCCCAAACCTCTAGTGATTTCACACCCATGTAACTCAGTGTGAATAAAGATCCATCTACTTCTCCATGTGGCTACATAACTATCACCACTGCTTAAGAAATTAACATTATTCCCTTATGAACAACACTCAGCCTGTATCTGTGGGTCTTTGTGGTTCACAATCCCTTCCTAACCATGATCCTGGAACAGCCCACTTTATTGTCCCAGCAGAGCTCAACCATCAGTCCTTAAGTGCCTGTAGGCAGGTCCCAACAAGAAAGACATACACCAGCCTCAGTTTCTTTAATCCTTATAAGGGCACAACTTTGATGAGGAATGTCTGTCCTAGAAGGACCTAAGAGGGCCACTGTAGAAGGAACAAACAAGTCTAGCAAAACTATAGGGAATTCTGGGTAGTGTGTAATAGACAAGCACTAAATACATATGCTTGCTTGTATTCTAGTCATTCATTATCTTTTTGTTTCACAAATATTATTGCTGCCTGTGACTTAAGGTGTATGTGTCTCTGTGTGTGTCTGTGTGTGTCTGTGTGTGTCTGTGTGTGTCTGTGTATGTAGAGAAACGACATGTCAATCTTGAGTGGCTCTCTCTCCATGGGACCTGGGACTACCTAAGGTCACTCAGCCCACTCACTGGACCTGGATCGGAGAGTCCTCACTGACACAGATGTCCCGCCTCTCCGGTGCTGGGATTACAGATGCATGCCACCAAGCCAGGCTTTTTACATAGGTGCTGGAAATTGACTCAGTCCTCGTGCCTGTGTGACAAGAACTTTACCAGCTGAGCTATCTCCCCTGCCCAAAGTCAGTTTTGTGGAAAATATTACATAAACAAAATTCAGATCATGCTTAGAGAAGATCCCCAGTAAGAGTCAAGGCCCTTGAGCACTCACAGTCATGTGGCAGGGAACGAACTTGCTTCCCTCCTGAGCAATGGGTCTATGCCTGTCCACTGGAACATGCCTCATTACGGTCGAGCTCAGAGACCGTGGAGAGCCCCGGCGCGCAGAGGCAAGTTTTAAGACCCACTAAGAACTCTACCATCTGAAAGTTTTGCGCGCTTCCTGTCCCCATTGCCAGGGGGCTTGTAATTCACAGCCTGAAATACTCGTGATCAGCTCTCCCTGCTCCAGGTCGTTAAGCTTGGTCATTGCAATAAGCATCGATTATCATGAACACCATTAGTGTATTTACCCAAGCCCTTGTGCATGGGGAAATGCAGTCGGCTCTCACACATCCCGTGCTTTACAAGAACGATTTGCCGCGTCTAAGAACCATTTCTAGAATTAATTTGCCTACTGCAAACAATTTATATTAATGAAAACACATTGAGTTGGGAGGGGTGGGAAGGGGGTGTTCTGCCTGCGGAGTGTGTTTGCTTTGTTCACCTAGAATAAAAGACTTTGAGCGTGTTTGTTTTGCATAGATAAATAGCTGGGTGACAGGAGGATGGCTGCCCTGTGCATCTAATCCAACTTGGTCTAGCAGCCACCACCAAGGCAGGAAGTGAGCCAGCAGGCCCTCCCTCCCTCCCTCCCTCAGGAGCTCTCTGGTTGCTGGCATCTTAACACCCAGTGATGTCTGTCATCTGCCGATTCACCGGGCCCCCACCTAGGCTTGCATTTGATCATGGTGGAGGCCACCAGCCTCTTCTTTGGTCCCATCCAGGGCTTGAGATAAGCCAAGGTGAAGCCTCTCTGCCTCTTGATGCCACCTGGACAGCTTCCAAAATCCAAATCGGACCTTGTTTTCCTTTGTAGCCGAGCTCTCCTCCTGTGTCTGTTTATTTTATTTATTTGGGTCAATGAGGCTCATTTTCCTCTCTACAGATGGCAGCAGGGTCCTCTGATCTCAGGCGATGAAAACATCACACTGATGTTACTGTTCTTCAGAGGAAGGAGGGAGATGGGGTGGGTGGGGAGGAGATGGAAGAGAAAGAGAAAGGAGGCAGAGAGATGGGTGCGGAGAGTGCAGGGTCGGAACAGTGCCTCTCTGCCTCTCCCAGGATTGCCCTGGCCACGCCCTAGCCACTGATCCTGGGATTCCAGTCAATGTTTGCTACTTAGTCTGCCTCACTGCCTCATGAATTCCTTTTTGTGTGTTTGGATCCCAGCATCTCAGCTCTCTAGTGCTTGGTTGACAGACTTCAATGCTTTGGAGAATTATCCTCAGCAGCAGAGGCAGCCACCACCCTGAAGGCTGTGGGCTGTGAAGGCTCATCCTCCGCCTTGGTGCCATCAGGAGCCTGTGTGAGTGCCATGAGTGTGTGTGTGTGTGTGTGTGTGTGTGTGTGTGCCCCCAGGGCCTGCGGGGAAAACAGATTTGTCCTTGTGACTTTATCTGGATGTTGTAGCTGTGTTGCTCAGGTTCCATTCATCTGTAGCTGAGCTACAGAAAGCCAGCTGGGACATTCAAAGTGGCCAGAATGGGCATGAGTTTTCATGGGACAACAGCCTACTCTCCCAGAGAGAGAAAGACAGTGACACACTGATGTCACCTACCACAGAGTACCTTACAATGAATCCAAGAAGCATGGCAGAGAACTGGGACCATGCTTCTGGGATGTCTATCTCCTCTAGCTACGTGACCTCACTACCTGTTTCCTCAGCCTATAGTGAGGGCATAGAACCGTTCCCTGTGAACTTGAGAGAGTGAAATCAGCTGGTGTCAGTTGGAATAGACAAGCCACATTGAAATGCCTTGTCCGTCTTTGCGAAAGTGCCAGTGGCCGTAGACTGCTCTGAGGCTAGAAGAATCATACCATGGAGTTCTAGGGAATTAAGAATTGGCCATCTCCAAGTCACAAGTGGGAATGGGCTAAGGACAGCTGTCCCCTCCCCCTTCAGAACTGTATCAGCTTGGAGTCCTTGGCTCACCCTACATCAGGGCAAGGATGAAGGACAAGTGGAGATGAAGAGGAGAGGAGAAAGGAACTCTAGTCCTGTACACTAAGAGGAACGTGTTTTTTATTTTGTGTGACTTTGTGTGACTTTGTGTGTGTGTGTGTGCCTGAATACAGGCACTTGCAGAGGTCAAAGGACAGCCCCATGCATCTGTCCCTGCCTCTCATTTTGCTTAAGGCAGGGCCTCTTGTTGTCTACCACTGCGCATGCCAGCCCAGCTGGGTCACATGCTCCCAAGGATTCTCCTGCCACCTCCCTTCATCCCCCTGTAACAGCATCACTGGGCTTATAGATGAGGTTATCATGATCAACTTTACATGAGTTCCAGGGATTTGAACTTGTGTCCCCATGCTGGTGTAACAAGCACCTTACTCACTGAGGCCACCGCCCAGGCCTGACTTCACGCCTTCCCTTGTCTTTCTCTACTCCCAGAAGAGTAACACCTCTGAACTGTCCCTGCCCCTCTGGTTTATCATCTTGAAGCTCCGGGCCATATAAGCAATGCAGAGACACGTTGTCATTTTCATCACAGATCTCTGCTCCCTAGAGGAGCAAATTTGGGCAGAGTTATCACTAGCATTCCCAGCCTGGACCAGGACAATGCCATGACACACTGATGTTCCCCCAAACCGGTCTCCGGGCCCCCAGGGTCAGGGGTCCCCAGGGTCAGGGGCATTGTGATAAGAAATATAGGAGGGACGAAGACTATAGACTGAGGAGCCCCCACCTTGCTGCCCTCTATGTGGTTTCCCTTGATCATGGCGCCAGCCTTGCCTCCGCTTCTGTGTCCTCATCAACTACAGAATGGGCAGAATCATGGTGTTGAGCTTAGGAAGGAATTCAATGAGCTTATACTCATTCCCTTGATCCTGACCCACAGCCCTCATGTGGGCTGTTTCAGTAATCTGGATATGAGAAGGCAGGGGAGACTGGTCTTGACCCGAGAAGATATCCCTGAGGGCTGCAGCAGTAAGAAGGAGCCATGGCAGAAGCCTTCTCCATGTGTTTGCCAATGGCCCCACCCAGAGAAGTTGCCACAGAAGAGCTGGCTTGGCTGCATGTCTACCCTAAACGATAGGGCCCATGGGGCTATGGGGTGGGGTGGAGAGATAGGTCATGTCCTAGGGCATCTCACCCTGTCCAAAAAAGAAAAAAGGTCACCCTGTCCTTGGTACCATGCAAGGCAAGCCAGACCACATCTTTGTCCCCCAAAGCTAAGATGTTAAATACATTGAGTATCTACAAAATTCAGTGAAAAGGAATTTGAACTCCTTGGAGATGTGAGCCCAGGTAAGGGAAATAGTTCCTCCTCCAGGAACCTCCCTGTAGCTATGTCTGCAGAACATAAGAGAATGGCGACATAGCCCAGCTCAGGGAGCGCAGGGTCCTCCTGCCTATAGAAACAGGGTCTAAATCTCAGGAGAGGGTTAAAATAGCTTGATTGTGGTGACACAGTAAGAAAGAACAGAGTCAGGATTCAATCTCAATTTTGTCAGACACCCTGTCCAAGACACCCTCATGATTCTACCCAGGCTTACTGATTCCATCAGCAAATGAGGTGGGGCATCTCCCTTAACAGCACATTGCTTTATAAGCACCACAGCTAAACTTGAATGTGGAGACAAGGGGAGGATTTCAGAGACAGAGGTGTTGGACAAGGTAAAGGGAAGACTGGGGAACGAGAAGATCTCTAGAACATTCTCTCTGGCACTCTAAACTCAAAGAGCACACCAAGACACCTCGACTCTCAACTCAACACACTGAGGTCCCTCCCCTCTAGCATAATGCTTCAGGCAAAAGGTGAGAAGCAGAGAATGGGGAGATAGACTGTGTAAGTGTCACTAAATCACACAGGTGCGGCCACAACACCCCAAAAGTGAGGGGAAGGAAAAGCCATGGGAAGGAGCTTTGGGGAGAAGTTATGGGAAAGATCCCTCCCCAGCCTCACACAAATATCTCCCTGATCTTCAGGAGCTAAGGAAAAGGGAACCAGAGAGGGAGAGTCCACCCCACAGCAATGCCGGCTCTCTCGTCTCCCCTGAGATCTAGGTTCAGACTTTCCCATCAGTGCAGTGTCTGCCCTGAGCATGACCCACTGAGTCCTCAAAGCTGCTTCCATGTGATTTGGAAGGAACACACATAGCTCTTCTGGCAGGTTTGCTTTGGTTTGGGCCACTCCTCCAATCATCCTGGGCTTGAGTAGACTCCGGCACCTTAGAGGCTGGAGGGCTCTGACTCACTAGTGGATCTAGGAGGAGGCAGGTGGCAATCCCAATGAAGCATCCCAACAACTTGAGTCTCAGAGCACAATACAGACACTGTCCCACCCCCTTCTCCTGGGGCTAGAGCCCTAGGTCAGAGAAGAGAGAAAGGAGGCAAGTTTGAGTCATCTGAATGCAAGAGGAGAGAAGCAGAGAAGAATTGAAATGTGTTTCTATTTTCTTAGTTCCCTGAGGATCCCTTAATGTTGCTTGGGGAGGTGGAAGTGGGAAGGGTGGGGAGTAAGAAAATCTCCACAAAGCACACTTGGCCTGTAGCCATGAGGAGATGCACCCTGTAGCGATGTTCAGGGAATTGGGGAAGTGTCCCAAAACCCCGAAATGTCAGAGCTCCTATCCTTTGTCTGGAAGCTCTATACCTATTAAGATGCAGATTCCTGGAGAAGGCCACACCAAACCATATCCCACCTTTTACATTTTACCACTGCTAGACAGGGTTCATAATGACAGAGAGGGCAGGTACTGAAAAGGACTTCCCAGATCTCTGCAACATGCATGTGTGCTCATGCGTGCACGTGCAGACACATACACATACACACACACACCACACCCCATACATACATACACACACATACACTTCCCACACATCCCAAATCCCCCACATATACACACATACACACACACATATGTACACATATATTCACATATACACATATCATACACATACACACATATAAACACACACACACATAGATTTAAAGGCAGGACAAGTTAGGTTATGAGGTAAGTCAGAGCAGAGCTGACTCTGCTATCCTGCGTATGTGTCGGGTATACCCAGAAGGCCCTTGGGCTATTGGCTGGAGGACAGGTGTACACGTGCAAAGGAGACAATGCCTGGTGCTGGGCTGGAAAACAGAAAGCAACAAGGGCCAGGATGATCAGAGCAGCTCACCCCAAGGAGGCGGGCCTTCCACTGAACCTTCGAAGCTGATAGAATTCAAACTTGAGTTGGCAGGGGATTCTCACCTGGCAAGATGAGCTGACCCACTGGGCTTGGACTTTGGGTACTGCCCATAGCAGCAGCTACAACAACAACAACAACAACAATCACGTGGCAAGGCTCTTGAGTAATGTCCATACAATATCTAAAATGTGTGGCAAAGGGGCAGGCTGGAGGGGAAGGGGAAAGGCAGAGGCAAGGAGGCTCTGTGACAGAAAGTCTGATGAAGAAAGATATGCTGGGGTAGGAGAGAAGAAGCCACAGTATGGGGCCCCACGAAGCTGTGCGATGGGTTGTGGCTTGTTGTGCTGGAAACCAGTTGATCTCTGAATGACCCACATTAGATCTTTCATCTCCCTTCCTCAGTGTCCTCATCTAACATGAATGAGCATGTTAATGTTAACAGCAATGTCCTTGCTGTTGTAAAGGAACATCCCCTGGGCAGCACTTGGAAACACACACAAATCGAAAGCAACCCAGTCATCCAGAAAGACTATTTCTTTCTTCTCTCTCTCTCTCTCTCTCTCTCTTTCTTTCTTTCTTTCTTTCTTTCTTTCTTTCTTTCTTTCTTTCTTTCTTTCTCTCTCTTTCTTTCTTTCTCTCTCTTTCTTTCTTTCTTTCCTTTTCTTTTTCTTTTTTTCTTTTCTTTTTTTCTTTCTTTTCTTTTCTTCTGCTTTTTTTTTTTTTAAAAAGAGTATGTTGTGATCCAAACCTGGCTGACAAGCTCACACACACACTCTAGGGCAGAAAGTTTACTGAGATTTTATTCTAATGTTGTTGGTACCTGTGTCTCATCCCATTGGTGGGAGCCCTCACCATCTGACAGGACTGCTGAACTCATAATCAGCACAGTAGGAAAGACTGTGATGGAGAGTCAAGTACCAGAAACATCCAGGGATTGGGCAGACATGCTCATATACAAGCATGTCACAAGAGGGGAAGGTTTACAGGATATTGGCCATGGCATGCTAGCTACCTTTGAGGGAAAAAAGGTTTCATGCATTGTCTCCTACGCATAGTGTTGAGAAGGCAAAACGAGACCCTGGTTTGGGAGCACGTTGGAAACCTTCCACAAGAGCGGTGTGGATGGTTCTGCCCCGTGTTATCAGTAATGGAAAGCTCTGTGGTTCTGCCGTGTATGGTCCAACCTTAATCATTTTAAAGTCCAGAGGAAAATACTTCCCAGCATCCCAGGACAGGACTGGGTTCCTGGTGACTAGAATTCACCAGCTTTCGTTTCCTAGGCTAACACCCACCCCTATTAAGGTACCAGAGGGGCAAGGAACTCCTGTCCACGCCACAGACACACCTCGAGGACCAGATGTCATTGTGGGATCAGGTTCAGTCAAGTCCCAGCATAGAGGGTCCTGCCTTGGTACAGGGACCTGGAGACATTTCTTCTCTTACAGTCCTGTACTCTCTGTTGTGATTTGGCATGCCCAAGGGTCCCCCTCTCTGTCCATCCGAGCATGAGCAACTCCCTCTTCCTCCCCATCTATTTGCCCAGGCATCTTTAGGCAGGACCACTTAATTTATTTATATTTATGAAACCTCCAAGTAGGTCAATGCGCTTGCATGCACATCTTAATAATTATTGATATGATAGTAGGGAAAGAGTAGGGGATGAGAGTCATGTGGGCTGGCGGGGCTGGCTCCTCCCTCTCTCCACCAGCGAAAGTCCTCAGGGACTCTGTGCTGGGCCAATGCTTTTGTTGGTATGCTAATTGCTGAGTCTGTAGCCAAGGCTGCCTTCCTAGCTCCAGACTCAGCAGTTCTCCCAAGAAAGGGAGCATGGTTTTGTGGTTTCAAACCACACTGCACGCCCCACTCCCATTGGACTTGTAAATGGATTTGGAGACCCAAATCAACAAAGTGGAAGCAGAAATCAAATTAGACACTGGATCGGAGAGAAAATGGGCTGTGATTCTCACAGAAAAAGGACCATGTGTCTCTCTGCACCTCCTTCCTGAGAAGCCAGCCCACCCCCCTTACGGTACATTGCCCTACACTGGCTTCCAGACATGAGTCCCGTGCCTTGAGAGCTTCTTCCTCTGTGAGAATGCTGTGTGTTCCTTAAGGAAAACTGGAAACTGGGGACCACGTATGGGTCTCTAAGTCCCATCAAAGAAGTGAATCCTGGCTGGGCAATGGTGGCACTCGCCTGTAATCCGAGCACTTGGGAGGCAGAGACAGGCAAATTTCTAAGTTGGAGGCCAGCCTGATCTACAGAGTGACTTACAGGACAGCCAGGGTTACACAGAGAAACCCTGTCGCAAAAAGCCAGGGGTCGGGGGAGTGAATCCTATAAAGTTAGATGGAGCTCTAAAAACAAAAGCACTACTAGAAGCCAGGGTAGAATCAACATGAATAATCAACTAAGTGTGCCCATGCTGTTGCCTAGTCAGAGCAAACCTGGGCGCGCTGGGGTCATTTTAAATTCTGGTATCACACCTCAGTAATTGCGTGACTTCAAGATGGTTATCAGACACTAAGCCACATGTGTAAAATGGGAAGAATAGTGGTAGCTAACTCAGAAGTGTCTCAAGAATGGGGAGATAATATATGCACACACGTTTTCTACCATGTAGATCTAACCCGTGTTCAACTCAGCGCATTCTGCTTAAACACATTATATTGAGTGAAAGAAGCCGGTCTCAAAAGGCTACCTGCTGTATAATTGCATTTATATGATGTTCTAGAAAAAGCGAAATTGTACAGACAGAAAATAGATGGGTGGTTGCCAGAGGCTGGGCTGCGGAGAAGAACCGACAAAGGGACAGGAAGGGATCTGGCAGGTGATAGAATTGTTGTGTCCTTTGATTATGGTGGCGGTTACCCAGCTGTATATGTATGCAGGGACTTCCAGAACTGTTCACTGAAATGGACAAATTATACTTCAACAAATCTCACTCTCTCCAAGAAAAGAGACAACATATCTATATAAGATCTGCCGTGCATGTTATTTACCTTACAACCACAGCCCTTGCAAGCAGGTGCTATCCAGCGGTTTATACACTTGTAGCTGTTGTAAGGAGTCCCTTCTGGTCTCAAAGCGCAGAGACCCAGCAGGTTTTTGCATCAGCTATAAACCTTCTCAAAGGAGGTGGTTTGGGGCTTGGTGACCTGTACTGGTCCCTTCCAGCTGGTGATGTTCAGTGCAGGTTTTCCAACCCCTTGGCACACCAAGTCACCTTTGCATGAGAATGGCTTCAGGGATTTTATTCTGGTTTCTGCACCTTGGCAGGCTGGCGGCCCTGGGCCCAGCCTCGGTGGTAATAGCCAGGTTCTGACTTTCTGCCATTGTTCCTTAATCTGTGTAATTTTAGGACCCTGTTCAGCATCTTCTCTGTGCTTACAGTTCCCATTAATAATCATGATCAGCACTTACCTAGGTGCTTTTCATTTTCAAAGCCCATTAATTAACACTAATTAATCCACACAGCGGTGCTAGAAGGAAGGGGAGCTTTCATTATCGTGGTTGCAGAAAAGCGAGGACGGGAAGGCTCCAGGTGACTTGCCTGTGGTGACAAAAAGAGGGGGAAAGAAAAATCCTAGACAGAGAACCCTGGTGACCAGATCTAAATTCAAGACCCAAACTATTAATGATTGAAAAATGACCAACATTTATTGAGCAATTACTATGTGTCTATACCATACAAAAAGGCTTCTCTATTTCTCTCCTCTCTTTGTCTGTCTCTCTGTGTGTGTGTGTGTGTGTGTGTGTGTGTGTGTGTGTGTGTGTGTGTATGTGTGTGTGTATGTGTGAGAAAGAGAGAGGGGTATGTACATTTTGGATGGATATGTGTACATATGTATGTAGGGTGTTTATATACATGTATATAGGTGCATGTGGAGGTCAGAGGTCAATGTCAGGTATCTCCCTCAACACGGTCTGCCTTACTGTGTGACGTAAGGCCTCCCACTGAATCTGGAGCTCATTTACTTGTCTGGGCTGCCTGCTCAATGAGTCCCAGGGAGTCACCTTTGTCCATCTCCCCTACTCCCGTGCTCCCAACATGGGGTTACCGACATACCTTGCCATGCCTGGCTTTCACACGGATGCTGGCAATCCAAACACAGACCCTCAGGATTACATAAGCAGGAAACACGACATCTGAGCCACACTCCCAGTGCCCGCAAAGAGCTTTTCATATGTTTTTCTCATTAAAGCACTGCAGGATCACTGTGTCTGTGCGTTGTGATTCTCTGAGTTTCCCAGATAAAGAAAGGAGAGCCAGAGAGATTAGGTACCAGCCCAAGGTCACATAATAACAATAACGTGCAGTTAACCTTCGCTTGGCCTCACTCTGCCACACTGACCCTTAGAGTTACGGGTTACACCTAGTCCTCATGCCAGGGCCAAGGTGGGGAAGCAGCTGGTGACCTTGCCTTATCCTTCCCAAGTGTTGAGAAAAATCAGTGGGAGCCCGAAGGCAGCCCACGCGAAGGGTGTGTGGGAATGAGCCACATGTCCAGTCAAGCAGCCGTGGGTAGCGTGAACCCCTGCTCTCGGCCTCAGCCCTGCTTTAGCTCAGGAGATGACCATCTGTGCATTCTCCTGACAGACATCTGTGGAGCTCAGTACAACCAAGGCAGCCTGGAGGCTGAGTGAGGTCTGATCTCTTCTTCCAATTCACTGTGTCTTGTGAGCAAGGCCTATGATGTCTCAGACAGCCAGACCACTGAAGAACTCCAAGAAGAAGCTCTCCAGTCGCTCTGTATTCTAAACCACATCCCAAGGCTCCACAAACTTTTACACGGACTAATATAATCAATTATTAAATATTATAAATATATTATATACTGATAGAACTGGGCAGGAACCTGTATTTATTCATTTATTTAATAAATATTTATTGAGTACCTGCATTATGCCCAGTCAGGTCCTAGGCACTAGGAATACAGTGGTAAACAAAATTAACACAATCATTGCCCTCATGAGTCTTCCACACTAGAGGAGACAGAGACAAGAGAACAAGGAAAAACATCATCGCTAGCTGTGAGATCGCAGTGGTGCGTGCTCCGTGGAGAATGAAAAGAGAAGCAAGTGTTCCATGTCTACTTTAAATTGGGTGGCTAGGGAAGGCCTGTCTTGGGGGTTGACATTTAGCAGAGACCTAAATGCCAGGGCAGAGCCAGCTTTGGGACAGGAACAACTGCTAAGCAGGAGGAACAGCCGGTGCCAAGCCCCCACGGTGGAAATTATCTTAGTGTTCTTGAGGGACTGGCCCTGAGCTCAAGTGGCCAGTGTGGGATTAACAAAGGCCACAGAGGTGGGCAGTGAGCAGATTTGGATCATGATAAAGAGTCTGGACAAGCTGCATACTCAGTTGGGAGAGCATGTATGGTGTCCTGGTTTGCATCTCAGCACCAAATAAGGCATAGAGGCTTGTGTCTGCAGTCCCCAACACTCAGAAACTGAAGGCAGACCTTCAGAGACATCCTTGACTACACAGAGATTTCAAGGTCAGTGTGGTGGTTGAATATTCTTGGCCCAAGGAGTGGCACTACTTGGAGGTGTGGCCTTATTGGAGTGGGTGTGACTTTGTTGGATGAAGTGTATCACTATGGGGGTAGGCTTGGAGACCCTCTTTTTTAGCTGTCTGAAAGTCAGTCTTCTCCTATTTACCTTCAGAACAAGATGTAGAACTCTCAGCTTCTCTAGGGTCATGCCTGCCTAGGAACCTCTGACCTTGTAAGCCAACCCCAATTACATGTTTTCTTTTATAAGAGTTGCCTTGGTCATGGTGTCCCTTCACAGCAATGAAACCCTAACTAAGACAGAAGTTGGTACCTGCAGTGGTTCTAGAGGAGCAGAAGTACAAGGATGACTCTTTTAGGTCTCTAGAATTGGCTTAATAATTTGTCAGCATTATAATTCACCAGACAGCTAGTTTGAGCTACATAAGACTATCTCAAAAAATTTTAATTTACTAATTTAATTCACATGAAAGAAATTATGTTTTTAAGAGGAGTTCCTTGGCTGTGTACAAGTGTCAAGAGTAGACAATCAAGCTGTGGAGTCTGGGTGAAAAAGGAGAGAGGTGTATACAAGGTCATGGCAAAGTACTTAGAAACTGATGGGTCTGGGAGGTATCCAGAGGTAGAGCCAACAGAACTTGCTAGTCAGTGGGAAAGGATAGGAATATAGGAGCCACCAGCACTCCCAGACCTTTGAATTATTGGTGGAGCATGGGGAGGCTGGAGTGAGACAGGCCAGACAGATGTGGTGAGGCTGAAAGTCCTGTTTAGGACATGTTGGCTTTGCAATGGCAATGAGATCCCAAGAGCAGGTGACAAGAAGCCAGTCAGGGTTTCTTTCCAGCATAGTTATAGACATATGTATATGTATATGTGTATGTATATATATATGTGTGTGTGTGTGTGTGTGTGTGTGTGTGTGTGTGTGTCGATGGAGTTAAGGGGTTAGATTGACCTTGAGGTCTTGAAGCATAGATGTGAACAGAAATGGAGACTCAAGATGGTGCCTCAAGATGGAGGCTGATGAGTGGGAAGCTGATGAGTGGGAGGCTAGTGCATCGGAGAGGCTCTCGGGGTTATACAGACTGCAATGCCCCTGATAACCGTAGGTTGGTCTATCACGGCCGTAAGGTTCTCCACAGGCTCCCAGGAGCAGGGCATAGGCAGTAGGCCACAGGGCGGGACACAGAGCACCATGCTGGCTTGCAGCGTGCACATCCACTTCTTGCCATGCTAAGGGACAGGTGCGAGCTTTGAGTGTAGGCTGGGGTCATCTAACATGACCTCATGTAAGCTTCTCAGCCTCTGTTTCCCCACTTGGAAAATAGGAAGTCTGAAAAAATAGCTCTCTCCTATGACCCAAGAGGACATTTGTGAAAGTGCTGCGTCCATGATTGGCTGTAGGGATCTTACCTACGGATCTCGACTGAGCCCTGCTATGATAGGTTAGGGCTCTGGCAGGTCTCCAGAGCAGAAAGCCTTGAGTGAGTGGGAAACTGGACCTCTCTGCAGCTGAGCATCTGCTCTTGCCATGGTGTGATCCTCAAAGAGTGGACTTCTCATAATTCATCTTCATGCCCTTCCTAAGCAGTCACCATGGGAAGAAGTCATTGTTAGGAACACAAATCCCCAGGGGAAAGGGGCTTCAGAGAGAGAAGACCCAAGCAGAAGGAAGTGGGTGGAGCTATAGACCAGTTGTGAATGTAGCCCACAGTGAACCTCCCACAGAACACGCCAGATGGGGTCTGAGGAGCCGTAGCTTCCCACCAGGATGGATGACAGACCTTATCTCTCAGCTGTGAATTCAGGGCCATAGCCAGGCCAGTCTTTGTCTAAGAACATTGTTAGTAGGAGGATGGAGGCAAGAAAACCCTGGTAGACAGACAGAGGATAGCATGATGCTATGACCCCCCCACACACACACACACACACATTTTCTCTTAAACAGTTGTTTTGAGTCACAGAACAAAACACTTATTTAGGCTCTGGGATAGATCTTCCTTTGGGACATCTGGGGTCACCATAGCCCCTTTAAGGGTCACTAGTGCTTCAGGGGCCCTTTGAGTAGAGGAAAGAGCCCCAGCATAGATATAAGTGAGAGTTGAGGGGAGCTGGGTTTCAGGTATGGGAACCCCTAAAGTCTGGGGTTTTGTGTGACCACACACACTCAGCCTGTGGTCTCAGGGAAATCACCACTCTTTTTCTTTCTGTAAAACACAGACAACAGCCCCACCCTACAGGACTACAGAGAGCTCTCAGCCAGTGAGCCAGTGTCCAGCACATAGTAGCTGCTTAGCTAACGATTGCAATAGTAGTAATGGTAAGAGTGGAGCGCCAAAAATAAACAACAACAACAAAAAATGGGAAAAAATAAAATAAAAAAGAGTTGAGCTTCAAGGGCCCCTTAACTCACCATCCAGGAAGCTATCTCATGTCTAACACCTACTGGCTTCAGCACACAGAAAGCAGTCTCAGCCCTAGGTCCTAAGGATCTATGGTCTTCCCAGCCCTCTCCCCACCAGGCTCTGCTCTCTAGGCCCTGCTGCAGCCCCTAATGAGGTTTGGGTTTCATTACCTCATTTGCCTGAGCTGGTGCCCAGCTGAAGAGAATTTGACACGGGAGCTAGGTTCTGTAAGAGGCTGGCATTAATCCTCCAAGCTTAGCAGCTACCCTCCTCTGCCACGTGCAGAAAGCTGGCCTTGCGGCTGGCATGGAGCCAGATTTGGGGGTGGGGGGGGAGGCAGAGGCCTCATCCCCCTGAGATGTTCCAGCAACAAAAGCTTCAGCCTCAGCAGTTGGCTCCAGTTGCTGTGGCCAGTGACTTCCTTGTGTCACAGTGGATCCCCCTCAGCTTCTCCCCTGTGAAGGGTCATGGCCCTCAGTGGTCCTTAGAGCTAACAGGCACAGTCTGCAGAGAGCCACACCACCAGCCACTAGCTACCACATACCACAGAAGCATTTACAAAGTCTAGGGAGAGATAGTTTGTTCCAACACACAATAATCCAATCCCTTTACTACAGGACTTCTCAGAACCATTAATTGCCCTGTTGCTAAAAAAAATGTACTGAGTACCAATTAACTTGGCACTGGGTACTCATCCAGCTGAGACAAGATGTCTTAGTTAGTTTTCTGTTGCTAGTAACATAGAAGGACTAGTAAATAAGAAATGGGTCTATTTGTCTTCACAGGCCTGGCCATCTGATGCTGGCCTTTTAGGCAGAGTTCCCAAGGTGATACAGGGCAAAATCAAACTAAGCTAGCTTTGGGAGCAGACACTCTCAGCAAAACCCATCACTCCTCCAGCTGCATCACAAGATTGATCAACTCACGAAAGCAGAGCCCTAACCGCCTCTTAAAGGTCTCACCTGGTCCTGCCTTTGATATCTTATAATGGACACTATATTTCAGCCTAAGTTACAGATGGGATGTGCAAAAAACATAGCAACAGGCAAGGTTAATGTTCTTGGGTATCTTGTACCCTGATGCAGGGAAGACAGAAGACAAGTCTTTGGGCTAGATGTGGAAAGGAAGGGGCGAGGGAATAAATATGTCATACCAGCTGTAAGTGTCTGGGAGCACAGGACTCACTGTGTGCTCTGGGGCACCTTAGGACTGCAATTCCGTGGGGGAGGTCTTAGGGAATGCTCTAGAGTAACCCTTCAAACACAGAGATCTGATGTGTCAGTCCTTGGCATAAATTGGCAAACAGCCCATCATTCCAGAGCAGCATCCAAGGCTGCTGAGCCAGCCCCAGCAGTGCCTGGCTCCTCTCACTCCGACCCTCTATTGATTGCAAGCCCACATCTTCTTCTCACCATTTGTACAAGGTGTTCCTTCTTCCAGAAGGTTCTCTCCTGCTTCCTGAATCTGGGGAATGTGTCCCTGATCTTCAGGGCCGGATTAGACAGGGAGGGGGCATCTGCTATGGTGGACATCTTCCCTTCTCCGCAACTTGATTCCACCTGAGTGTTCTCACTCACAGTATGTCACAGAGCTGAGCAGGAGAGAGATCAGTTCCCTGCAAGTTTCTTTTTTCTCCTGAGTCCTCTGAGCCTCCAACCAAGTAGAGAGGAAATATGGATGGTGCACAGGCCTGGAGTAAGGGGGTCACTCAGCCACTTGACCCTTCCTGGCTGCAGGGCAGGTTGTGAAATGTAGTTTCACTTTTTCCTGCAGGAAGTAATAGTACTAGCACAACACTCCTGGCCAGTTTTCAAATGTCACCACCCTTGGAAAGACTTCCTATACGTGTTCGCTAACCTTAGGTCTTAAAGGAATGCCTCTTCCCAGCCAGGCAGGATGCCTTCTGTGTTCTTTAACTGCCTTTCCAAATCTTCAGAACACTCAAGGGTTAGCATTACATAAGGAAGCCTTTTTAGAGATGGCGGGCAGGATCGCTGAAGGCCTACCACCACTCACTCCAAGCAAGTATCCTGGGATTCAACAGCCAGTGAAATATAGAGCCAAACTACCAAAGCCCAGTACAGCGTGAAAAGATCACAGGACTCGTACCAATTGTTCGATCAGAAGTATAATGTCTGGTACAATGGTGTGGGTGGAGGGCACTACTCCAATCAGCGCCCTGTAATCCATAGTTCTTCTCCAGGAGCCGTCTGGACGCCTCAAGCAGGGATGATGCAGTGCAGCTGCTGCACATGGCTCCGCCCCTCACAGGCTTCTTAGGCCCAGCTCACACTCTTTGGCCTGGCCTGGTGATAGGGAGAAACAGGCCCTTCTTGCACCTGCTGCACCGGCCACTGGAGCCTTCTCCTCAGAACTGATGTCAACTGAGCTGGTACAGCAGCCACTGCTTGTCCATCAGTTATACCTGGCTCTGGAAAGAGCTGTAGCGGGGCAAACAGCCTCCATCCTCAGGGCACTGTCCTTGAGGAGGCAAATGCATGCGTTGCATTCTGAGGGAATGAGTGCCCACCCACTGCAGGGACCATGGACCTCCTCAACTCTTAGGTTTCATCGGTCCTGTTTGGCTAATAATCATGACAAATGACTCTTGCTGAGGAGTCGTGCATAAATGTCTTTCACTCCAGATAGAGCAACGATGGCAGACCAGAAGTGGAGACAATCCCTCCCCAGTCTACCTCAGTGAGCCTGAGATGAATGAATTTCATGTATTAGCAGAGTGATTTGAAAGCAGTGGCATTCCGGCAGGCCTGCAGGATCCTGTGTGGTGGGTTGAAAGATGCATCCCTGGAGCTCCCTGAGCAGCTTGCAGGCAACTCCACCCAAGAGTTTCCTCTCCCCAGCAACTGATGACTGCTTAGGTAGCCTTGGAGAGGGACCTTCAAAGCCTTAACCTTCTGAGCCAGCCTTTTCCCTCCTGGACGGAATGTTTCAATTAGGAGAAAATAGCTACACAGTGTGCTCAAAGAACAAAGGGCTTCCGTACAGGCAGAGAGACAGTTCACACACACTCAGCTTCTACCCAGGAAGCTACAAGCTGGCAATTTACCCATCAGTCCAAGTCAGCAGGACAAGCCTCAGTGGCCATCCCCAAGTACACTTCTAGAGAACAGAAGTATGAGCCAGTTGGTTAAAGTTTTAAAGTCAGGCCTGCTCTTTGGCTTCTTGCAGATGATGTTTCACAGGTATTTTTCCTATTTAAAAAGTAGATCTATTTGGTAGTCCTGGAAAGTCTACTGAAGCTTAATAACACCACCCTGTGCCTTCCCACACCATACCACTGGCCTCTACCGCTGTTCTCTGGGTGCTTTAAGCAAGCCGCTATAGGCATTGGCAGCCTTCGCTCAGTTTGATGCAGAACTGCTTCTAATAAGCCCTGAACCTGGAAAGTCGTTTTTTACTTTCTTGCAGAATCCTGTGAGTACCCTTAAATCCACGATGAGCTAGGCGTCCACAGAGCTTCTGGGGAGCAAGCACCACACTCAGTCTCTAAGGTGGCTTGGTTTGCCCAGGCTGGGTGTGAAGGAGCCCTTTCAACATTGTATCATTTCCTACCAGCCCTTTCAACATTGTATCATTTCATACCTGCCCTCAGGGTGGTCCGTCCTACCTAGGAGCCTTCCGTAGGGAAAGCAGGGCTACACTAATCACATTTCCCCCACTTCCATTTCTGTAATGACCTCCCCTCATCATACTAGGTCTCTTCTTCCTCCATTTACCACTCTGCTCCTACCATATTTCCAAACATGAAAGGGTTTATGCAATGTCATGAACCAAGCACACATGCAGCCAATGGGTAAAGGACAAGCCACAAGCAAACATAATCCAAATGACTCACATGGATGTGAGTTCCCTCTGGCCCAGAGCGTCATTCAAATCCCACAGGGATATGGAAACTACCAGGTCGATGAGCATTTAAGTTTTTAATGCAACTGGCCCCTGACTCCTTCCCAAATCTACCTAGCTTTTCCCCTGTGCTCAGGGAACCCCAGTTGACCAACTCTGGAGCCGCGAAGACAGAAACCAAGCTGGACTGTCCAGAGCCATGCTGTATTGGATCACCCAGTGCATCGATTTTCTGTTAGTTGTTTGGGGATATTCCACTCTCTGTTTCTTTTACTTTCTCTCCCTTGCCGGGTCTTAGACTGTTTCTCCTATGTGAAAAAAAAAATGGCTAAAATAAAATAAAGTGACAGCCTGTCCCAGAACTAGCCACATAGTAAATGACACACCATCAGCAAATGACCAAAGATTTGGATGATGGCATGTGACATTTGGTGCATCAGAGCAGACAGAGTTAGGAGGGGTGTCACAAGGGCAGAAACACAGTTGCAGAATAAAAATAATAACTTCTTCATATGCTGGTTTATATCACATCTGCAAGCCTTCCCATCTTCCATGTGATTTGGAAGTAGTTGTCCCAGCTCTAGAAGGAGGGAGCTGAGCTCTGCCTTTATCCACTCATCCTCCACCCCACCTGTCCATCTGTACCTCACAGACACATGCTCTGACACAGACACTGGCTTAGAACTAATGACGTTTGGTCTCGGGTCCAGAGGTCCATTGCTTTCTAGGAACTTGTGATCCTCAAACCTTGGGCATCAACGCGCTTGCCCTTCTGCCAAGGACACCCACATGGCAGCATTTCAGTGTCACTGACATCTGATGAAGTCACATGCTGGAGCGCAGAGCCAGGAATGATTCCAAGGGGGTGTGGGAGGGCACAGAAGGCATGGCATTTGCGTGGGGGTTGGCCTCTGTTGCCTGGTGCAGAGCCTTGGAGTCAAGGCAGAGGGGAAAGGGACGGCTGCGGTGTGCTCAGAGGACAGCCTACTCTTGGAGAAAGACATAGGGAAGGCTCGAGTGGCTTCCTTTGGACCTACGACGCATGCATTGCTGGGCCTAGCTCTTCTGGCTTCCAACCTAGACAGGCTTTTAGAGGCCAACTACCATGTCCTGGTCTCAGTGCTGTCAGACCCAGAACACCAGACAGCCTGCACTACCTTGAGCCAAAACTACAAGATGAAGGGCCCTTGTTATCATCAACCTATGAAACCCATTCTTTCTCTACACTCTCTCCCTAGCAGAAGCCATGAGGCTATTGTGCCCATTCCCTTCCCCCAGCTCAGACCCACCCTGCACCACTTTCCTCCTAGTCTTCCATGTCCAGGAGGTCACTGCAACCATGTCACATCTATTCAGTGACTATGACAAATGTCATGACTGGCACTGAGGACACAGTGGGTCACGATAGACATGGCCTGTCCTGAAAGGGCATGGCTTTACCAGGAAAATGTTCAGTAAGTGATAGTTATAAGGGAAGATTATACAAATCCAGGAACGGTCAGAATAGCTCCCTATTCCAAAAGCTTGCAAGGGGGTTTTTGGTAGAAATGAAAGTTGAGAAGTTACACGATATTAGCTGTGAATGGAAGGAGGATGGGAATCTACAAAGGCCCAAAGGAAGGAGGACCAGGTACCGGGAGAGGGTCTGGGAGGCTGAAATCAGGCAGGGGAAGAGGGCAAGCAGGAGATGTGCTGGGGAACGGGGCCAAGGCTTTGTCTGGAAAAGCCTGTCTGGATGACTGGCAGGTTCTAAACATCACCACAGCAACACAGCCACCACTGCATGGAGTGACAGAAGAAAGGTAAAATCAGCATGGAAACCAGGCAAGGTTTAAAGTCGCCTAGCATAGTACGCTGCTTTGCACAAAGAAGCCAAAACCTAGGGGAGCAGTTTGGCAGGAATTGGTCAGGCTCCAGGTTTCCCACATATGGGCCCATGCTGCGTTTCCTGGGCTACAGCATCACTTCTCACCAAAGAGGGACAAAAAGATCCATGAGGGAGCAGACCTGAGTGCCACTGTCCCCTGCCATGGTGAGAGAAGGGCAGTGATTAGCCAGTCTCCCTGGGTATAAAGTTCCTCTCAGCATTGGCCTGAGGAGCTCTTATTCAGAGCTCACCAGTAAGCCTTGGTTCCCCATAATCTGGGGAGGGTTTTACTCCTGTAGCCCAAGCTATCCTGCTCTCCACCTGATGCTGACTCTGCCTGGGGCTCTGGTACCCATCCTACAACCCTAGGCTCCCTCTGGGTAGCCTGGAATCCAATCTTCACAGACCCAGCCAAGAGAGAAAGAAAAGACTTTTTAATGCATGTTCTGCTACGGCATCGTGATTACAGTGCAGATGGATTTTTGCAATAATAAGTAAAAGCCTTGGAGAGGGTGGGTAGAGTGGGAGTGTGAGTATACAGATCAAAGCTGTCACTTGAAGTATAGATGGCCAGGACAGGATCTTAGGCCAGTTCTATAGTCCCTAGGGATCTCACCAAGACACTCACGTAAATAGCCAGGAGCTAGATTTCAGGTCCCCTTTGAAGATTAGGAAAAGGCCTGTTCTAGTCCTAAAAGACTCTAGAAAGAGCCTTGCTGGGTGCCAAAAGCCTGGGTTCTGATGTTGGCTTTCCCATTGTCTTAATTATTTTACTATTGTTGTCATAAGACCAACGCCACTTACAGAAGAGTATATAGGAGCTTATGGTCAGGAGAGTCTGTGACAGCCAAGTGTAGGTAGCTGATATCAAGTGACTGGAGCAGCAGCTGACGGCTCACAGCTTGAAGCCTCAAAGCCTAACCCCAATGACATACCTCCTTCAACGAGGCCACACCCCCTAATCCTTCCCAAACAGTTCCACCAACTGGGAACAAAGTATTCAAGTATAGGTAGGAGCCTGTGGGGGCCTTTCTCATTTAAACCATCCCATCCACAAATGAGCTGGTTATCTCATCTTAAGCATAAAATAGAGTACTGATGTTTAGCCAATCTATTGGTGTGCATGAGGCAAATCAACTGATGGATTTGAAAGAACTAATTCAAAACTATGGGCAAATGGCGCTGAGAGAGGAACCCTGGTGGAAAAAGTGCTGCTGGTTATGCAAATACTCCTTTAAAGTGACAGGATCATGCCAGGCACACTGTAGGCAATAGCCTTAGTCCATCTCTTGCTGACATGACAAGATACTCCAGGCAAGTAAGTCAAACACACAAAAAGAATGGCTCATAGTTGTGAAGACTGGGAAGGCCAAAGGTCAAGGTAAAGGGGGCTCATCTAGCCAGATCCTCCCTACTTATTATAATACAGTGGGAAACATCACATGATGGGTGGCTGAACCTCGACTACTTCCAACACAGCAGACTTTTGCATATGAGTTATGCTTAATTAGACCTTAAAGGTCCCACTTTGCTTGAAGGGGACATTCAAACCACAGCAATGACCAGCAGGTAGTGTCTGCATCTAGATATACTAGTGTTTCCATCACCATTGTCACTAAAACGCCAACCTTTCCAGCCCTTGAGTTCTTTAGTCTCCTTTGGCAGGATCACCCCTCTGCCCTTCCAACATGAGAGGTCTCCTGCACTTGCCAGTACATCCCAGCACCTAAACCTGCCTAAGCTGACATGAGAAACCCACCTGTGTTTGTTACTTTTCTTATTGCAGTGACCAAACACTGGATGAGAAGCCCCTTACTGGAGAAAAGCTTGCTTTAGCTCATGGTTGACAGAGATACAGTTGGTCATGGTAGAGGAGAGCCTAGAAGTGGAAGTGGCCCCAATTGTAGTAGCAGGAGTGTTTGGAAGGACCCAGAAACGGATAGGTGGGAGCAGCTCTGCCTCTCATATGGACTCCCAGCCCATGGGACGGGGTCATCTTCTTCATAGTTGATCTTCCTTCCTCATTTAAACCTCTCTGTAAATTCCCTCACAGGCACGTCCAAATATATACCTTCTAGGTGACTCTAAATCCAGTCCAGTTGACATTGAAGAGTAGACAAAATGCCCCCCCCCAAGAAGCTCTTGGCGGAGGCTGGACCCCCTCAGGGATGAAGCCTACCTTTCCCCATCTGCCTCTCCAAGCCAAGCTCCCAGGTCCAGGCCTACCATGCACCAAGTCCCCTCTTTCCTCTACCCTAACTCACATCAACCAACCCTCACACCTGTGCTTCATAGCACCCCTTAACTTCAGCTAAGCTGAGTGTCTCTTATGGTGAGATCTCAGCTCAGGGCACCCATGGTCCCTAGAGCATGCCAGTGTGACACTGGCTAGATTGGGTGCCCAAGTTCTTCTCTACTGCTCTTCCCTACATTCCTCTGACCTGCCAGGAACAACTGACATCTGGGCCTCCTTTGCTGAACCACACCTTTAGAACATCCCTGACCCGTACCATACCACTGGATGACAGTGGCAAGTATCCCTAGTCTTGACAGAAATGTCTCCAGACTTTGAAAATGTCCCCCCTGAGGCTGAAATTACCCCCGAGGAACCACACTGTAAAGCTATAACCCCTTTTAGCCGTGAATACCTTCTTGGCTTTCTCTCTACTCCACCCTCTCCCTGGTGTCCTTCCCTCTCTCTGATCCTCAGACCTCAGACCTCAGACCTCAGACCTCAGATCAACCCCAGACTTCTGCCACACCACTGGTACTTCACAGCCCAAACTCATCCCAGCAGCCCCTTCTCTGGCTGAGCCTCTGCTCTTTCTTCAGTCTGCCCAAAGCCAGGGATGCTTAAGATGGAGGCAGATGGCGTAAATTGCACTCCACGGAATGCTTTGTTACAGCCTGGGGTTGCTGCCTGGATTCCTGTTCACATAAAAGACAAGAAGAGGGTCTGGGGCCTGAGTGAGGCAGGCAGGGGATCCTGAGAAGCTACAGCCTGGCTCCCTCCCCCAGCCCTGCTGGCTTTACCCCCTCAGGCACCTCCAGGCTGGGAGGAAAGGAGTGGAGCCAAGGAAGCACCAAAGCTCTGCTGGGCGCTGAGAGCAGGAAGAGCAGAGTGAAATAGTCTCTTACAAACATTAAGGCCCTTGCTATTCCAGAGAAGCAGCCTGGGCTCCTCGTCCCAGAAGGTTAGCTGCAACAATCTGTCAGTCCAAGTGTCCTCTGCCCGATTCTGTGCCAGCTCCTGACTCCTGCAAGTCCCCACCTAGCCTCCTATTGGGCTCCTACTTGGTTCCTACTTTCACAGGAAGACCACCCAAAACCCTCATCCTGTTTTAAAGCTTCCCCATGCAAAGTCTAGTCTAACTTCCACCCTGTCTGGTCCTGGGGATACTAACACTCTCCTGTGTCATCATCAGAAAGGGACATTTCTCCTCTCTTCCTGGAGAAGAACCATCACATCGTATCATTACTAGTATCTCTTTCCACAGAATAATCCAATACGTTAAAAGTAGAAGCAGGTTCGAGGCCAGCCTGGTCTACAGAATGAGTTTCAGGACAGCCAGAGCTACACAGAGAAACCCTGTCTCAAACAAACAAACAAACAAACAAAAGTGGAAGCAGTGGGCATGGGGCCGGCCAGTCTCTTCCCCTGGGCATTGCCATCCTACTGGACTCTTTGAGGCCCTGAGCCCTCACATGGAAGGCCAAGGTGAAGCTGCACCTGTGTCCTTTCAGACACATGAGCACATAGATGACTTGAATAGAGCATCAGACCTTGTCCCTCACCCACTTCTAGAGTTCAGCAGGATCTCAAGAAGGGTGTGTTCATAGGTTCCTCTGTCTCCAGATTTTCATCACCAGCTTCTGTCTGCTTCCTTCTGGGGCCCCTGCTTGTTGACAGAACCGGGTAATGATTAGATGCTGACCGTGAACCTGGAAAAGAAAATGCCTAGCCTTGCCACCTAGCCTCTGTAGGTCTCTGTCTGTTCATATCCTCACAGTGTGAACCCCTGAAGGTCACTAAAGTTCTACACAGTAAGTACTGAGACCCTATCAAGGGCATGGTGTCCACACAGGCACCAGGGTCCAGTCTGAGTAAGATCCTGATATCCAAGATGCTCGCTAGCTTGAGGAATGGCACGGAAATAGCCAACCCTGAAAAAAGTGATCATCCAGTCTGAATGCATAAGGTCATCCCAATAAGGAAGGCAGAAGAAAGGGGGCTGTGCTCAGAGCTCAGGATGGGCAGGCACACAAAACATGGCATTCTCTGAGGGTGTAGGCATCATTGTTGCAGAAGGTTGAAATAAAATAGACCGAAGGCAATGCGCTCTTGTTTTGATGCTGTGGTATTGCACTTGGATGCCTGTCACCAAAGCCATCCACAGTGGCTCAGCCAAATTAGAGAATCTAATTTGCCACCAGTTTCTAACAGGTTTTCATCAACCTACTGAATGAGTCAGTTTTCCATCACCATGACGAAATACCTGAAGTGAACAATTCGTGAGCAGAAGGTTTGTTTTGCTGATGGTTTCGAAGGTCTTGGCCCACTATGACACACACCCTGATCTTTGAGGTATCAGTGTGTGGTGGGGACAAGGTGGGATGAGCAAACTGCTTGCTTCATGTCAACCAGGAAACGAAAGGCACAGGAAGGGTGAGGGCTTCCAATACTCAGAGTACCTCCAATGGCCTAATGGCCTCACAGAGTTCCCACATCACTTCCCGATAGCACCACAGACTCGCAATCATGGGTTTTCAGGAGACTTTCCAGATTCAGACCATGGTGCCCAAATAGAAATGTGGTTCCCCACTTTTCCCCATGGTCCCTGTCAATCATCCTACTTCCTTTGTGAACAGTATTTGTCCTTTGTGTATAGCTTATATCCCTTAGCTATACACAATACAGATATACCTGTATTGCAGCACATGTCAGAATTTCCTTCCTTTTTTTTTTTAACTTTCCTGCTATGTGTATGTGTATGTGTACTATACATGTGAGTTTATACATCCTTTTGCATGGTTGTGGGCACACATGTGTGTGCATGGGGCGCATGCTGGTGGGTACGAACACAGGTAGAGTCCCAAGATTGATATTGGGAATCATCCTCAAAAGCTCTTCCACTTTATTTAATGAGGCAGGATCTATCAAACAAACCCAGAGTTTGGGGATCCCCTGTCTTCTGATGCTAAAATTAAAAGCAGGCCAACACAGCCATAGGCTGTTTCCATGGATCCTGGGGATCCAAACTTCAGTTCTCACACTTGTGTGCAAGCGCTTAACCACTGGACCATCTGGCCAGCCCCTTCCAGTTAAGGCTGTATAGTATCCTGTTGAGGTCATATGTAAACAGACTAGTAATCTATCTGTCCGTGGACATTTGGATTGCTTTCATCTTTGGCCTTTGTTGCTTACTGTGGCTGTTAACACGGGTGTACAAATACTTCTGTGTCACCCTGGCTTCAGTTCTCTGGGGATGCATAGTCAGAAGCTACTGTGGTAAACAGTGGTTCTAAGCCTTCACATTCCCACCCTCGTTGCACAAAGGTTTCACTGTCTCCTCATCCTCGCTAACACTTGGTGTTTTCCGGCATTGGAGCTGGTTTGGATTAGGAGCCTAACAAGTACGTGGTGGATGCTCTCCGTAGTTTGGTTTCCATTTCTCTGGTGTCAAACGTCTCTGCTCATGTGCTTCTTGGCTACCTGCATTTTTTCTTGGAGAAATGCCTATTCCAGTCTTTCAACTATTTCTAAAGCAACTTGGTGGGTTTTGTGTTTGCCTTGTAAATATCCTTCATCTAGTCTGGATATCAGTCCTTGATCCAATATCTGACTTGCACCCATTTGGTGGGGTGTTTTACACTTTTTTGTTTATGTTTTTGGTGGCAGAACATTTCAATTACAAGGGAAACCATTTCATCTACTTTTTCCCCCTTGCCTGCTCTTTTGGTGCCATGGCCAAGACACCATTGGCAAATCCAACATCATGAAGCTTGCCCCTGTTTTCTTCTAAGACATCTATCACTTTCCTTCTTAGTCTTGCATCCTTGATCTGTCCCTGAGTGCCTCTCCTTTTCGTTTGGAAAATGAAAGGAAGCCCAACCCTCATCTCAGCTCATCTCAACACTCAGAAGAGGTGTGATGGACACTTACCTACCAAAGCAAATTTGTAGGAAGGAAGAAGAGTGGCAGGGCAGATATCGTCCATAAGGGCTTGTTCCTCCGAGCCAACCTGGGACATTGCTAAGCATTCTGTCGCCCTCAACAAGCAAGCACTCAGGTGTGCACACATCACATCCCTTCCTTGTGATTGGTTAGTCAGAAGCAGGGTGATGGGGGTACTGCATGCAAGCAGAAAAAGCCCAGAATTGAAACTAAAGACTCAAGGCCCCAGCTACCATGTCCAGCCTTGTTACGCCAGGGAGACAGCCTAGCTGGACCTGTTGTCTCAACTTCAAAGTAAAACAGTCCCTTCCCTTTATGTGGAAGTTTTACAGATGGCAGCCCTTCTGCAAACCTTCCCCCTTCTGTCTTCCTAGGGAAACTGTGAAGAACACAGGGCACGATGTAATTCTTCTCTATACTCAAACTGAAGAAATGCTTGCCCAAAAAAGTTAGGTAATTTGCCCAAAAGTGCTCAGCTAGTGAATGCCAGAAAGGGTTTTGACTTCCTACAAATAATCCCTTCCTACCCCATCTCAGGAGGGAGGCAAATTGGGAAGATTAGGTAAGGGTCCAGAAGAGAAGGTCTTTTGTAGACAAATGAATCTTTGGGGTTTTGTTTTTGTTTTTGTTTGTTTGTTTTTTAGCTTTTATGTTGATTAGATGTGATACTTGTGATCCATTCAGAAAGACACAATGTGATCTGGGTCTAAAATGGAAGATGGGGGCTGGGGCTTCACTCCAGACATCTGTAACCAGGACAGGAACAGCTGCTTCACTGGCTGACAATTGCTGAGGAGGGAGCTGGCTCCCAGGGAAATTTTTGACCCCAGACCTCACTATGAGCAGAAGAGAGACACCAAGCTAGGATCAGACAGCAGCCAGTCGCCTGCTCACCTTGAAGCAGCCACAGTGGCTCCTCCCCTTCCCCAGCTTCCTCCACTCTGGCCCACTCTCTCCCACCCTCTCCCCTCCTTTCCAAGGCATAATGAGTTTGATAAGAAATTGTCTCGCTAACAGGATTAGCCATGGAAATCTCCCGTTCCCTCCCTTCCCTTCTGTAATACCCTCATCTTGTGTCCTGTAATTTTCTGCTGGTATCAGAGGCTCCAGACTACCTCAGGGATATTAATTCCGCCTTGTTCTTTGATCATGTGACTGCTGATATGCTAGGATGCTCCCACACAGTGGCTGTGGGCTTGTGGATAAATTACACCAGGCCACAGGCCCTCTCCCTCCTGAGTCAGCCACCCCTGAGGTTCCTTAGAGATAGTGGTTGCCTCCAATGGAGGAGCCAGAGAAATGGGGCCTCAGCTGGGGTGCAGGTGGCCAAGGAATAATAGAAGAGGATCTACAGTTTACCCTGTGATTGTCAGTCTTTATTGTCAGCTTGCCTGGCTTTGGAATCGCCTAGGAGACACACTTCTGGGCAGGTCCATTACTATATTGCCAGAGAAGTTTAACTGAGAAGGAAAGACTCACCCTAAATTGTGAGGGAGACAAACCTTCCCATGGTCCAGACTGAATAAAAGAGGGAGAAGAAAAAGCCAGATTAAATATTCACATTTCTCTTTGTTACTCCACTTACTCCTGCCAACTATCTACCCCCATGCTTTCTCCACCGTGATGGACTGTATCCCCTTACTCTATGTGCCCAAATAAATCCTCTTCCCTCAGGTTATATCTGTCAGGCATTTTGTCCCTAGAACAAGGAAAGGAACTAACATGCTGTGTCAGTCTCTGCTCTGTCATTGTGGTGAGATGGTATAACCATGGCAACTTACAAAAGAAAGCATTGTTTCATTTCAACTTACAGTTTCAGATGCTTAGGGCCCATAGCAGATGGTGGTAGCAACAGCTAAAAGCTTATGTCTGAAAAAGCAAGAAGGAGAGAGAGAGAGGGAAAGAGAGAGAAACAGACAGAGATAGAGACAGAGAGATAGAGACAGACAGAGAGAGAGAGAGAGACAGAGAGAGAGACAGAGAATCAGAGAAACAGAGAGACAGAGAGAACACACTGAGAATGACCAGAAACTTTTGAAGCCCACCTACAGTGACACACCTCCTCCAACAAGGCCACGCCTCTTAAATCCTTCCCAAACGGTTCCACCAAATGGGGATTAAGTATTCAGATATTTGAGCCTATGGAGACCATTCTAATTTGAACCACTGCATACATTTTTCTTCCATTTCTTCCTCACTCCTCACATGTGTCCCTAGGAAGACTCTAAGAAGGACAAGGTTTGTTGGTAGCATGTGTGAGGTGACCTATCTTTACCTGAACTTACTTCCTAGGCCTGGGACATACATGGCGATTTAGCCAACATATCTGAGCCCTGCTTTAGCCATCTGTTCATTGAGGATTCAGCTGTCTGGCAAGGTGTGACAGAGTGAAGCAGCGCACAGAAGCCACTCAGCCAGGGCTATCTGCCTCATCTCTTATTTCAGGACGGGAACTTCATGGGGGTGGGGACTTCAGATTTCCCAAAAAATAACATCTCTAAGCTCTCTTGTGTGCACTATTCCCTCCAAGCCTCTATCCCTTTACACAGTCGTAGGGTCTGATGTTGAGGGAACGTGATGGCAACTTCAACCCAAAGCATTATTAGCAGAAATCTTAGCCTATAGGGTATCAAATAAAAACAGGGAACCAATGTTCAAGTTATGGTGAGGGCAGAGGTTAGAGAGGGTGCCCCTTAGGAGCCAATGGGAACAGTTTCTTTACCTCACAAACCACACAGTAGGGGAAGTATGGTAACTGCAATCCCAGAACTCAAGAGGCTGAGGCAGGATGTTTTATTTGAATTTAAGGCTAGCCTGGGCTATAAAGTGGGACTGTATCTAATACATGCATACATACATACATACATACATACATACATACATACATACATACACACATACATATGAAAATAGAAAAAATGCCAGTAGCCTTTACTGTGAGCCCAACGGCATGAGAAGCCTTCACTGACACAGTAGCAGTCATGATTGTGACACCCTGACATGGCTGTCATTGCTAACTGATAAAGTCAATAAGGAGGCACGGGGCATCTGGTCCAGGGTCCATGGATGAAGTGAAGCTTCTGCCTGAAGAGCTATGGATGGGGTTCAACAATACAGATGAAACCCCAAAAGGGATCCCCAGTTGTATAATCTTGGGCTTGCTCCTGAATCTCCAAAACCTGGGTTTCTATCTGCAGAACAGCATGATACCCCAGGCCTCTGGGGACTGACGGGGACAATAGAATGGGAAAACAACCTTAAACAATGTTCACTCCTTTATGGTTTGTTACCTGTGG
Organism: Apodemus sylvaticus; assembly: GCF_947179515.1. Lineage (NCBI taxonomy): Eukaryota > Metazoa > Chordata > Mammalia > Rodentia > Muridae > Apodemus > Apodemus sylvaticus. The sequence continues at coordinate 83,579,039 of NC_067478.1, read as the reverse complement.
ACAACCGGCATCCACCTGTCTCAGAGGTCCTCCTGGCATTCAGCGGAAGGTCAACAGCAGCCAGAGGCTCTGTCACAGTGCCAGGAGCATTCATCTCACCTCAGCTTGTCATGTGGGAACTGTCTCATCTCAAATCATCACCGAAGGGTGAGCACGGTAGAATATATTTTAGGAGAGAAAAATCCCACGTGACTCACATTATAGACTCCTGTCATAATTTCATTTTATTATTATTGTCATTAACCTCTGGGTTCACTTATAAATTATACCGTATCATAGTTATTATACATGTGTGGTTTAGGCAGAGTCAGGTACCATTCAGCTTCAGGCTTTTACTTGGGAGGAGATCTTAGAGGAGCCTTGCCTCTCATATAAAGGAAGATCACTGCATTTTATAGCACCATGCCATGTGCCAGGTACGTGGACCACTGTATGCTATAGCACCGTGCCAGGTGCATGGACCACTGTATTCTATAGCACCATGCCACATGCATGAACACTGTATTCTATAGCACCATGCCAAGTGATAAAGGAGGACCCATGTATTCTCTAACACCATGCCGGATGCATAGTGGAAACAAACCAATGAGAGAAATGTTCTCCCATCCTTCTCTTCTTCTCTCCCACCCACTGCCTCCCAGGAAGACAAGCCATCCTTGGAAAAACTATAAAATTCCACACTGTGTCTTCATGATGAAAATCAGGTGAAGATTCAGCTACTCCAGCTGGAAGAGCAGAGATGCTAGTGCTGAGGCGAACTGAGGCAGGTCGGGGGCTGCCTGGACAAGGAGCCCTGCAGGTGCACAGAGGCAGGGAGACAGTGGGGGTCCAGGACAACTGAGACCCCGCACTTGTGTATCTGAAACTTTTTGATAAACCGGCCTCACGTTGAGATCTGGAAAGCCACATGCAGGTGGGCCTATGGATATTTCTACCTTTGCTCAAGAGATCCCGGTGTGTCTGACTGGGTGGGTGCTGCACCGTTAGACTGATCAGCTGCCTGTGTTCAAGGGCCTCTCCTGTCAGCAAAAGAGGACTGTGAAGGTTCTGAGCAGAGCACTATGGGATGTGGAGTGATCTGAGACAGACGGCCATGTGCTTACCACATGAAGTAGACATTGATTGGAATTCCATTCCAGCAAGTGACTGGCCACGACTGACAATATCATTGATGGAATAATCAAAGTCTGGCCTCAGGACAAGTGCTTTAACTAAGACCACACTAACCTCTGACTGGTACTCATACCAACACAATTAGGGATAAGGAAAATGAGTCCAAGGGGTCAGGCGCCTGTGTGAGGTCATACAGTGGGTCAAAAGTCCACCCAACTTCAGCACCAAAGCCAGACTTGCCACAGAGAAAACAGGCCACGGTTTCTACACTCACTCAGCCATTCATCCTTTGATCCACAAAAGCAGGATGACCACAGCTGAGGCCAGGGCAGGGATGGGAGATGGCCTTGCCTGCCCTGTGGAGTCCACAGTCATTCATCAACACACATCAGACTTTACCGGACACTCAGCTGGGGCTATGCTGGGGATGAGGAGACAAAGACATGTGAACCCCTGCAGCTCTTCCTGCCCTTTAGAGACTGCCCTACCCAATGTCACAGTTCCTCTCTGCAGTGTGGAGACATGGGAGCCGCGAGGCTGTGAGGCAGGTGGAGAAACAGATATAAGGACAGAGAGGCGGGAGGTCTCCCTGCCATCACAGTGCCCTTGGAACAGCACAGGGGCTGGGTTGGAGGCTTTGAGAGGCCACGGTGCTATTTTTCTCTTAGCTGCACCCCCTCTGGAGCATAGTCAAAGCAGTGTTCTCACTCCCTGTCATTGTCACCAACACACCAGAGAAAGTTAATGAAGCAGAGGCAGAAATGAGCACCGGGAGGCACAATACTGCAGCATCCACCACCTCCTCCCCACAACCTGCAAAGGGTGGGAGTGGTTATTCCCACTCAAGAGGAGCTGAGGGTCCAGTAGAGGGTGAGAGTCCTCATGAGACTAGCCTCCAGGTCACAGGACTAAAAAGTGACAGAGCCCACTCTTCTGGCTGTTTCTTGACAATATGATCTGGTCAGAATTCTCACCCCTGACCAGGCATGATTGGGATTCAGAAGGGTCATACGTGACGCCTTGAAGAAGCCTGCACTGTATCTGGGAATCTGAGACTGTCTCAGAGGCTGTGGTCAGGAACCACTGAGGCCCGTACAGGTCCCTTGATACAGCCCAACAGTACAAATCAGGAACTGTCTAGAAAGGAAGAGGCGGGGGTCGGTCCTCCTTGGTTGAATTCTAAGAGAAAGTTATGCAGACTCTGCTGAGGTACAGAACAGGGAACCCCTCAGCTGACCTGGAAGTATTTGGCAAAACCTGGCTTAGATTTGATCAGCACCAAACTTGGAGAGATTTGAGGCAAGTTGCTGTGAGTGGATGTCCCCCCCCCCCATAGTCTTCAGCACTTGAATATTTGGTCCTCAGTTGATGGTGCTATTTGTGGAGGCTTAGGAGGCCTGGCCTTGTCAGAGACAGTATGTCATTGGGAGTGTGGGCTTTGAGATTTCATCCCCGGTTTCCTCTCTGGCTTCCTTCTTATGGTTCAAGATGTGAGCTCCAGCTTACTACTCCAGACATTAGCCTGTCTCTGCCACACTCCCCGTGGTGACAATGATAAACTCATCCCTCTGGAGCGATAAGACCAAATAAACCCTTCCTTCTGTGAGGTGCCTTGGTCATGGTGTCTTAGCACAGCAATAGAAAACTGTCTAACACATTCTCTGTCTCCTGTAGGCTGCGTTATACTGGGACTGTACCAAAGAACGGTGGTGGTGGTACCACACGTACAATGTCTGGACTCTCCCAAATCAGCCTATGCCTGGTGCTGAATATGGGAGAGTCTCCTGGGAGAAGAGGGTGTGGACCTAGGTCTTTGAGTATCAGGGTGAACTATGGTCAGTAGGGAGGGGGGTATTCCACATAGCACCACTTCCCGGGCCCCAGGGAATAAGAGAACTGTCACAGTGGAGGACCAAAGGTGGGGCCGTCCTACTAAGGATTCTTGTCTTTATATTAACAAGCGACAGTTCTGAGATATCAGATGTCCATTTTAAGAGTATCTGGCTACAGCAAAGAGAACAGATTAGATGCCACCTTCAGCAAGAAGACACAAAGTAGGTTCTTGGTACATGATAGGAGGGACCAGGGACAGAGGGCAGAGCCAAGCCCTATATGTAAGGACCTGCAGACCCCTCCTCCCACAAGCCCAGGGACACTGGGCCGCCCTCCCTGGCTGCCCTTGGCTATGAAGGTTTTGGAAGTTTGAGGTAGCTCCTCCCATTGCAGTAGCAGCAGATCCCATTCTGCTCCAGGCGTCTGACACATGGGGAGGCATGGGGTGAGGAGCTCTGGAGCCCCTGCAGGGAGCATAGAAGTAGGGTGAAGACTCTGGGGGGGGGGTGGAGGCTGTCACCCCTGGCTGGGCTCTGCCATGTGCAGCGGATGAGGACGGCGGAATAAAGAGGCTTATTTCAGCAGCCTGTTATTACGGCATCTTGTTTTCATAGTTTTTCAACAGACCTCTCTCCCTCTCCCCCCTCCCTGTGAGCTCTTTCTGTGTCTCTCTCTTTTTCATCTTCCTCTCTCAGCAAATCCATTTAAATGCAATTCTATTCTTAAAGCGCCCCTCTCATGCATGTCTAATGAATGTCAGGAGCCGCTATTACAATGAGGCCGAGGAGGGTCCAATCGGCGGTGTGTATACAAGTCATTTGAAAGGAAGCCTGGGAGCGCTCCAGTTTTATTACAGCATAATTAGAAATAAAATCTTGTTGCAATAGGAGACTGAGAGATGTGTGCTAATCCTGGCGCAGAGAAAGAGCTGTAGAGAAGAGGATTCTGGGAAAGAGAAGAAACTGGCTGGTCTATCAGCCCCTTCCAAGGTTCTGCCTTGGACTATCCCTCTTGAGACCTGATCTTCAGTCCCTGGGCCCCCAGCAACCTAGAGCTTTCTGTAGGCACAGTGCTGAGCCCTTCTAGAGCTGATTGCCCATGTGGTAGTCTTCCCGGGCCCCAGGGAAGTAGAGCCAGCTCACCCCCACCCCACCCCTGCCACCGGTAAGTCCCAACACATCCTATACACTTAAAGGACCACCCTATAAGCTGGAAGGAGGTAACAGAGATAGTTGATAGAGCCTGGACTTGGAGGCTGAGACTCAGGTTTATAGCTGAACCCCTGCACTTCCCAGAGTCACCAGAGACCATTTGCTTAGCGTATTAACCACTTGCTGCCTTTCAGCCACACTGTTAGGCACATTTTTAAGTTCATTTACTTCTAACAGGGAATGGATTCAGAGAGTTCAAGAACTTCCCACGATCTCCAGCTAGGAAGTGGAGCACGATGTGAGGCCTGGCCCTCTGACCCCTCTCACCGTGCCGTGGGCCCAGGAAGAGTGATAAGGAGCAAGTGGAACCTGGCATGTCCCTCTAATGTGCTGAGTACCGCCAGCACCATCACAGGGCTACTCTATCTATGTGGAAAGTGACTCTGACCCAGGGGTTATGTAAAGATTGGCCCCTGTCTTCTGCAGCCCTTGGGTTGCTGACTGAGATGGAGTTCAGAGAGTTGAGCCCTTCATCTTTGCTGAGATAGTGGAGGGGAGCCCATCAAGTCCCTAAGACAGGCTCTCACACATTCAGCATTCTCTCAGCATTCAGGGAAACTGAGGCCATGGAACCTTTACCAACAAAGTGTCCTCACCTACTGGAACTCCATGGCTGAAGGAAGTGGGAGACGGCTGACCTAAAGGGTGACGTGATGAATGCAAGGTCAGCCAAACTCAGAGCGAGGTTGGTCTCAGGGCTGCATTCAACAAGGGACAGAGCAGCTTAGAGGATAACCATGGTGACTCTCTAGCCTTGCAGGAGAAACTAAATCTAAATGAGACCCTGCAGGAATCATTCCTCCAGAGTCAGCCACTTGTCCCCTTAGCATAGAACAATGGAGGATGAATGAGGTTATTCCCCCCGCCCCACATCCTCACACTTCTACACAACCAGAGAACACTTGGTGCTTCATGGCACCCATTAGATACCTGGCATGGCCAGCCTGGTCTTGCACTTAATGTGAATATGAGACCATGGTGTCTACACAAGTCTTTGGGATCCCCTGCAACAGAAAGCCGGGAGTCTAGACCTGCTGGCTTCCACAGGAGACTGTTCCTCTGCAAATCCCTCTCTAGCCAACACTACCAGCTCCAGTTTCAGTTTCTGAGTGTGCATGATCCTCCCACATTTGTGTGGACCGGAACCTACCTTTCTTCCAGTCTCTTCTGCCATAGGTGTGTCCGCTCAGGCTACTTGATTCCATGGCACAGAGATAAGAGGCCTCTCCTGACATCTCCACTTTGGTCAGGGGTATACTCTGCCTCACTTTCTGGTGTGAGAACATGCAGTAGTAGCCTTTGGGAGTACACATGAGGCCTTGCCTGTGTCTTTGAGTTACTGCTTTCTCTCCTTCTGCCTCACTGCTTTTCTCTCAGGGCTTAGCCCCCAATGCCCACAGTAGGATTCAGACGGCCTTCTCCTACCCATCCTTTGTTCTCATCTCGAAACTCAACTTGCACAGTTGGATTTAGGATCTGCACCTCTTCCCTACCTGGGGAAGGGTCTCTTGGAATTGATAGTCTAGGTGAGGACCCTGTAGGTCTCCTTGAGCAACAAAAGCATGATGTTATAGACCAAGGGCCTAATGAACTTAATCCTAATGGTTTTAGTATCTAGGAACCCAAGATCATGGATACATGTGCCTCAAGGTGTCTTCCTTGCTGGGTTAGAACAAATTATGACCTTCACGAGCTCAGCCTGGATCCCTCTTCAAGGCAAGATGCACAGCAACCATGAGGGCTGTAAGTCCTAAGCACAGGTCCTTCCTCCAGAGCCCCAGCTATGCACCCTATTACATATATGGGGAAGAGGATTCCTGGCTGCTCTTGCATTCCCAGAGTGTAAGCTTCTGCCTTGAGCACCAGGCTCTAGTCTCTAAGGCGCAACCATGCTAAAGAAGGAGGAGACCATCACTCAGTAGCATTTAACCTCAGTTTCACTCTACAAAACTGTGCTTGCTCACTCCACCACTACCTGTCCCTTTCTCCAAGTCCTGGCAATAACCATTCTGCTTCCTGTCTCTATTGGCTCAGTACTCCAAAAAACTTCCTCTGAGTAGACAGACATACAGAATGTGTGTCTTTCAAGATATGACTTCTTTTGATTATAGCATTGTGTCCTCAGAGTTCACCCACAGTGAAGCATGAATCAAAATGTCCTTGCTTTTCAAGGACGCATAGTAGTCCAAGCATATACAGCATGTAGTTGACTTATCTTCTCATCTACAAGTGACTCCTCTTGGCTGCTGTTATCAACACTGCTATGGATACGGCCTACTTCCTGTCTCTTTACAAGTGGAATGGTAGGATCATGGGGGGGGGGTATTTCTTTTGTTTGTTTGTTTCTTTCTTTCTTTCTTCTTGACCAACTTCCATTTTGCTTGGTCTTGACTTTTTTCCATGCTTGAAACAATCATTTTTAAAGTGTACTATGGTGGTTCACACGTGTTACCCCAGTATTTGGGAGGCTGAGGCAGAAGGATCCTTATGAATATGGAGTCGGCCTAGGATACACAATACGTTTCAGGCCAGCCTGGGCTTAAGATTTAGACCCTGTCTTAAACAAACGAAAGTCCAGTTGAGTGTCGTAGATGAGGTGGTAAGTTGGGGCCGCTGTAGGAACTCTCAGAAACCTGGAAGAGGAGTGTGCATCAGCCACCGGCACCTCCTTGGAGGTTAGAGACTGTGCTCACTTACCCTGGAAGTATCTGCTGAGTGTCTGTGTCATGGCAAGCACCACTGTCACATTGGGTAAAAGAGGGTCCCACTGAGGAACCATCACTAGTACATTCGGTGGTCTGAATTGGGTTGAAATTGTCACTCTGGGTGTGGTTTGGGGGACAGACTGCAGAAGCAAAGGCACAAGCCGGGGGCTGGGTGGAGCTGCAAAGCATACCCTACTTCTGTGGCTGAATCAGCACAGTTTACCCCCTTCCGCAAACCCTCAGGCGCCATCTGGCCATCTGCATAGTCGCCACTCCGGCAGTCTCAGCCTCTTGTGCCCCCAGGTGCCTTTCAGAAGGCAGAGAACAAGAGGCACCGCCTAGAAAGCTGACTTCTCCTGTCAAGCCCTCTCTCATAAAGCCTCCATCAGTCGAGTCTCTAGGTAAATTCTGCAGCTGCAGGACTCTCTGAGGCACAGCTCTCTGACCTTCTGGGAGAAGACAAGAAAGACACTGCCACCTAAACTTAGCACCTGCACAAGGAAGGTGGGGCTTGGTGTTCTCAGACTCCTGCTCCTTGGCCTATCTCTGAAGCAAGGCATGAAGACCTGAGTCTGGATCCCTAGCAGCCACATAAAAAGACAAGCATGGCATGCGTACCTTAATCCCAGCATTTGGGGACAGAAACAGACAGAGCCTTGGAGTTGAATGACCTGACAGCTTAGCTGGATTTGTAGCTCCAGGTTTGGTGAGATACCCAGACTTGGAGAGACAGACAGATAGATATCCTATATGGCTCTCTGGTCTTTATATATACTCACATGAACATGTACAACACACACACACACACACACACACACACACACACAAGTCCTTGCAACTAGATTCCAGAATCCAGAGAGCTGCCAAAAGCCAGACCTACCTGCCTCCTTCATAAGATGCAGCCTTGAAGCCTGCTGTCCCACCCCTATGTAACTGCCCCACCCCTGAAACCATGACTTGTGTGTTCTGTCCTTTCTCACCCTCCTAAAGGGGAGCAGGATGGCCCATGCTCAGTGGGCAGTGTCCTTCCAACTGCTTCTGACCAAGGGGCCCCCCTGCAGCATAAACCAATATCTCCCCAAAGCCTGTTTCCAGACCTCCACACCCACAAGATTCTGGAAAGCTCTCTGGGTGAGAATAGTGAATTAACATTGTGAAACCACTCCCCTGATCCTCTCCCTCCTTGGATGAGTAAGAAGCAGAGACTCTGAGAGAGGACACCCTGTGCTGTACCAGTGTCCCCGAGACGCCACATGCACAGGCTGCATGACTCTGTACAGCAGAGATGTGCCCCTTCAGTAGCTCTGTAGGCTGGGTAGGCAAGAGGTGTGGACAGAGCTAGTCCACACAGAGTGGGGTCTTTCCCAGCTCTCAGCTTCCCAAGGTTAACAGTGATCCTTGTCAATTCTTGGCTGGGGATACATTGGTTAGCCCCTCCCTCCGTCTCTCCAGGGAATTCTCCGCGCCTGCGCACCTAGGTCTACATCGTCCTCTTATTGCCTAGTGTATAACAGATGTTCAATAAATATTTAACTCTTAGGAAAGTGCAAGTTCTGTCAAGGCCACCGAAGAAGAAAATGACAACGTGGGCCAGGATATGTACAGGTGAAAAAAAGGGCCAGCTAACCATAGTCGTCATTTCTATGTCTGTGAGCATGGTGACAGGTGTCATGTGGCAAGGAGAGTTCATACTTTAAGCACAGTTCTCCATCCTGCTCTTCTGGCCTAAGAGTGGGTGACTCACTGGCATGAACCCCCTGGGATGCTGCTGACATCCATAGTGGTCACTCAGGTGTCCGGCAGCTAGGATCCCGCCAGCTTGGTCCATCAGCCCCTCCCACCACGTTATCAACCAAAAATTGATCCATGCCCCAACCCACCCTTACAGCTACCTAAGGCATTGCAAATGGCCAGGGGACAGCTGCACTCCTGCCTGCAGAGGGATACTTCTTGCTTTCCGGGGGAGCAGGAGCCAAAGATGTTGATTATCTCAAGCCAACACCCCTTCTGCCATGATGGCCACCAAATATCATTGGAGGCCAGCATATCGTTGAGCCCTGGCCTGGCTGAGGCCTACAGCTAGCTATGTCGTCCTCGGCTAAGCACACTGTTCAAGACTCCGGCTCTCCTCCACAGGCATTTTTTAGCCTCCTGTCCCCAGCAGGGACCCTCAACCCTGCTTCTGATTCTCATCAAACATGCAAACCACTGTAGCTGAGTGCCCCCTCCAGGGGGGATTAACATAATACCCCTGATTTCCCCTTCCCCTCTCACACTGTGTCTCTGGGCTGCAGCCTGCCTTTGTTTCTGTAGGAGCAAAACACACTGTGTCTGGGAGAGAGAGAGAGAGAGAGAGAGAGAGAGAGCGAGAACTCGCAACTGCAATTAAATATGCAAGGGGGGAGGGAGGGGAAAATGAGGACAATGAAAGATGGGAAACATCCGATGCAGCAGCTGCTGGTTGCTATAGAAACCCAGATCCCCACCAGCAGCAGCATCACCCACCCACCCTCCACTCTGGGTGCAGAATCCGAGTAGCATGGGGCTCTGTGGGTCCTGGGGTGCTAGGGGCCAGGACCATAGGGTCCAGGCTGACCAGGGCTGGGGTCTGTGCTAGCTGCTGACACTGCTTTGATGTCTTTCTTGGCGTCCCCACCACTCCTCCTCCTCCTCATCGTCTTCTGATCCACAGTGACACCATACATAGCTCTGCACCCCAGTCCCAATTACATAATGTCCAGAGGGTTTTAGAACTTGGCTTTAGGATGTCGCAGCACAACATACAGGGTTAGGGCAGGTCTGTTTTTCTCCTGGACAGCTAACAGTCACTCAGCCCCCTCCCCTCCCTTTTTGACTTTCCCCATGATGCCCTCTCCCTGGGCACTTAGAGGAAGAAGGCTGCAGGCGTCCGTGGGATCAGCTAGGAGAACTCCCAACCAGAGGCAGCTGGACCCTGGGACGGGCTAAGAGTGAGCCCACAGAGCCACCTGTCAGAGAGGACGCAGGGGAGGGTAACTGGTCCACAGGATAAATCAGGGCTTTAGCTGACTGATGGCCGGTCTCCTGAGTCACACTGTCCAACCAGAAAAGTTACCAGTGTCTGCCGTGAAGGGAGTGAAGGGAGCGCTGTTCTTTGCTACCTGGATCCGCAGAACTCTTTCATTACAGCTTCACACTTGGCAAAGAGAGACTGGCTGGTGCTAGCCCAGGGCACTGTGGAGAAGTGGAGGAGGAAGGGGAGGGGAGGGGAAGGGGAGGGGTGAAGGGGGGCAGAAGAAGGAAGGGAGAAGTGACTGAGGAGAATTGTAGTTAGACCAGCAGCCATTGAGAAGAGCCCAGACTGATGAAGTTATTTAAAGCCAGAGTGAGGAAATAACCATGGAGGACTGGCGAGATGGCTCCATGAGTGAGGGCGCTTGCTGCGAAGCTTCACAGCTCAGTTCCCAGAACACACATGGTGGGAGGAGAACTGACTCCCACAAACTGTCCTCTGATCTACACACACATACACACACAAATACCCCCACACCACACACATACACAAACACACCACACACCACACACACATACCACACACATACACACCACATACACATGCCACACACAACACATCTCACACACATATACACAAAAACACCCTACACACCACACACACCACACAAACCACACATACACAAACACACCATACAACACATCACACACACATATCACACATACATACTGCATACACACACACACACACCACACAACATGTACCACACACATACACACACCACACACACATATCGTACATACCACACACACACCACACACACACACACCACACAACATGTACCATACACATAAACAGACTACACACACATATCATACATACCACACACACACACACCACACAACATGTACCACACACATACACGTACCACACACACATATCGTACATACCACATACACACACCACACACACCACATACACACACATAAAGACATACCACATACATACACATACCACACATACACACATACATACAATACATACCACACACATACACACACCATACATACCACATACACACACATCACACACATACACACACCACACACACCACACACATACACCACACACATCAATAAATAACTATTCAAAAGAAGCCCAGAAAACCTTTTCAAATATATTATCAAGAACATAACTATTCAAAAGAAGCCCAGAAAACCTTTTCAAAGATATTATCAAGAACATTAACCTTGTCCTCCCCTAGTTTTGTGACCTCTATGGTGGAAAGTGTCTCCCAGTCCCATCCTCACCTCTAGATACTCAGAACTGTAAATGTGGGGGAGATGCTCACTCAGGAATGTGCTCAGCCGAGTTCAATCCCCAGAGCCCTGGTGTGCGATGCTCGCCTGTGATCCCAGTCTAGCCTAAGTGGTGAGTTGCAGGGCGTCAAGGTACTTTCTCAAAGAGAGACAACTAAAGACCAACAACAATAGCAAGACATGAACAGCTGCTGAGGAGTAGTACCCAACGTTGTCCTCTGGTCCACAAGCAAGAGTGCACACACAACACACACAGAGAGAGACACAGACACACACACACAGAGAGAGAGAGAGAGAGAGAGAGACACATGTACACACAAGAACTCTAAATGTGTGCTTGGGGCATACATGAAGCCTAACAGAGCATCCCTTATAGAGTAAGCCACAGCTAAAGCTTGTTCTGCTTAGGATGGGAGAGTGGCTGTGACTGCCCCGGGGAAAGGGAAGCAGACCTCTAGAAAGCCCAGTTTGTCAGATGTGGGCTTCCACAAAAAGTTCTCCTCCTAGAGCGTGCCCTGCGGATGGGCTCATATCACTCCCCACCCTGACCCATCCTTCCTGGATAAGCACGATTACCTACATGTGACAGCAAAAACCAGAGGTGGCCCCCATCTGATTTCCTCCACTCCCAGTGAGCAGAGTCCTAGGCTGCCACCAGACACACTCCAACCCACGGCCACATCTTCCCTCAGGTCAGCTCTCATCAGCTCAGAGTCGAACAAGGTTCACTTGGACCCTACACAGAGAGAATCATTCTGCTGCGGGCAGATGCAACAGCAGCAACCATGTGAGGGCCCCACCACCCGTCCACTCTGCTTTCCCGCCAAATGCCAGCCGGTGAGGCAGGAACGGCTGGGACAGGGGCACCAAAGTGAACCCAGAGCTGTGAGGTGGCTCTTCAGGCCCGCAGGTAATGACTGCATCTGCCTCTCTACAGCCCCAGTACTGAAAGGATTTAAGCTTTTCTTAGTCTCATAAAGAAGTCTGGGAATCAGAACCCCACAGTCCAGTGACTGTGTAGTCCGGGCCAGTCACTTCAGTATGTGTTTGCTTCCTCTTCTAAAATAGAGCCTAGCACTTCAAGGGCCATGCAGCAATGACTGGGGAAGTTCTGTGGACTCTTAGGGAAGGGTGGGAAATGTGAGGGCTCCCCCACACTGCAAGAGCACTTCCTGTATGCAGACATTTGACATATCCAGCCAATGTAGGAGTATCTGCACTTGTATATCTAAGGCTCAGGGAGCTAAGCAAGCCCAAGATGGCACAGTTACCAAGTAGAAAAACCGAGTGGTGACACCCAATGGGTTTCACTGTCTGACTCTAACACCCGATTCTCTGTCAGGTAGCTAGCATATACCTACACTCCCAGTGCTTCAGGCCAGAGCTAGGAAGATCCTGAGTTCAAGATCAGCCTGGGCTACATAGTGACTACTACTAAAAAAATTATCATGTCTGCTTTTCATTGTGTCGGTATGTGGCTAAAAGCTTGATCCAGGAGCTGGAGAGATGGCTCAGCAGTTAAGAGCCCTGACTGCTCTTACAGAAGTCCTGAAATCAAATCCCAGCCACCACGTGGTAACTCACAACCATCTGTAATGGGGTCTGTTGCCCTCTTCTGGTGTGTCTGAACACAGCCACAGTGCACTCATATAAATAAAAACAATACATAAAATAAATAAGTCTTAAAAAGAAAAATCTTGTCTATTGGCAATGGCCAGCTGTGAGGCCACTCCACCTCATCCCTGGTTTTCCAAGATAGCTCCAAGCGGGCCACCTGCCAGCCAGAGCTGTCCCAGCAGAACTAACCAGCTCTATCTGGTTGTGTCTCCAGAAAACAGGTTTTTCATCACATCACGCGGTGGACTGTACATCTCGGACGTGCAGAAGGAAGATGCTCTCTCCACCTACCGCTGCATTACTCAGCACAAATACAGTGGGGAGACGCGTCAAAGCAACGGGGCTCGGCTCTCCGTGACAGGTAGGCGCTCGCGCAGGGCACTGACCCTCCATGGATATGGGATGCCCTGTGTATCCACTCTGAGAAAGAGTGATGACCGTGGGCATAGATGCCACTGGGAGAGAGTTCAGCTTGGGCCGAGTAGCCTTGAAGTCAGAGCTTTCCTACAGGTCTCTTCTTTCCAGGGGCTGTGAGAACACACCTGGCTCTCCTGATGAACTGAAAGGTTTCCGCGTGTCAGCAGCGGTTCTGGTTCTCAGGCACACTTCAGCGTTCTCTCCATTCCCACAGCCACTGCCCCCACTTCCTCTTCTTGCCATCTTTGTCAGGAAACTCATTGTTAAAATCTGTAGTAACTGTGAGCCTAGATTTCAGGAGGGTTTTTCACTTCCTTGTATCTCTATGTGTTACCGAAGATTTGGGGATTTTTTTTTGTTTGTTTATTGTTTTGGGGAGTTTTGTTTGTATTGGTGGTGGTGGTAGTGGTGGTGGTGGTGGTGGTGGTGGTGGTGGTGTGTGTGTGTGTGTCTGTTTGTATATGTATGTGTATATAAGTATATGTATGTGAGTATGTGAATATGTGTTTTGAGTGTGTGTGTCTGTTTGTATGTGAGTATCTGAAGTGTGTGAATATGTGTGTGTGAATGTGTGAGTGTGTATGGGTATGTATGTGAGTGTGTTAGTATATAAGTGTGTGTGTGTGTGTATACACTTTTTGGAGACTGCCTCACTGCACAGGAAAACAGACTATAATACATGTTTCTAGATTTTTTGTTCTGGGGTGTGGTTGTATGTCTGAGGGAAAATGGAGCACATGAACTGCCTGCTGTGTGCCACATAGCTCTCCGTGTGCCACCTGGCCAGCACCCACAGCCCTGTGAGGTGTGTGCAATGTTCTGCATTTCCAAGGGGGGCCAAGTGTCCTACCTGAGCTGTCAAGCCAGTGGGAGGGCCCAGGCAGAGTTCCCACACCAGTCCCCCAGCTGCAGTCCCCTTCTGCTGAAGTCAAAGGAGGGTCTACAGATCACCCACATACCACCTCTAGCAAAAAAAAAGGGGGGGGGCGAGGCTTCTATATATCCCTTTATAAGGCCTTCTCCACAAGCAGGTTCAAAATATCTGATGTCCATCCACAGACAGATGTCTCTATGGCACCTGTACAGTGCACACTGGGATTTCCCCATACTGTCAGCACAGGCTCTGACATGTCCTTTGTTGGAGGATTCTCTTTTAGAGGGACACTGACCTGGAACACGCAGTGATCCTCCTGCCTCAGGTTGCCAAGTTCTGGGATCGTAAGCATGAATCACCATACCACAATTCTGATGCTCTCTGCCATGTGGGTTTTGTTGCTTGTGGGGTTTAATTTGGTTTTGTCTTTCTGTCTTATGAGACAGAGTCTTATGTAGTCCAGACTTGCCCAGAGATACCCTTGAACTTCTGATCCTGCTGCTCTCACCTCCTGAGGACCACCACTTCACATTTATTTCACAACACAGGTTGAGGGTTATGCATGCTATGCAAGCACACTCCCAACTCTTCATCCTCAGCCCCAATGTTTTCTACCATACCCCATGCTGTTTTGACTTTCCTCAATGCTGGTTGCAACTCACAGAATGGATATCACAGCCTCCTGGGGACAGGGGATGGAGGAAGAGCATTGACCTGCAGTTTGAACATCCTTACCTTGAAGAGATGAGGCAGAAAGAGACAGGAGGATGAACTGATAGAAACTCACTTTGGGCCGGGCGGTGGTGGCGCACGCCTTTAATTCCAGCACTCTGGGAGGCAGAGGCAGGCAGATTTCTGAGTTCAAGGCCAACCTGGTCTACAGAGTGAGTTCCAGGACTGCCAGGGCTATACAGAGAAACCCTGTCTCAAAAAAAAAAAATCCAAGAAACCAGAAAGAAAGAAAGAAAGAAAGAAAGAAAGAAAGAAAGAAAGAAAGAAAGAAAGAAAGAAAGAAAGAAAGAAAGAAAGAAAGAAAGAAAGAAAGAAGGAAAGAAGCTCACTTTGGGGATGCTAAAACCATGAGATCACATCCCACTCCAGGCTCTGGAAAAGGCCTTGGCTACTCTGTCTGTTTCTGCCATCTATGGCTTAGAGACATCAACCCTCATGACAGGTGACTCCCCAGGACCCGTCTCATGTGCCCAGCACGGTTGAAAGGAAGATTAAGAAAACAGGAATCAGGAGGCAATAACCAGACTGCCCAATCTGACCCTCACGTCTCTGATGTCTGGTCCTGTGGGCAGCACACAGTGCGCACCAAGTAAACATTTATGGCATTAGGGAGCAGCAATGGAAATCACGCTTCTGTGGCGAGTCAATGACACTTGGCCATAGCACAGACCGTGTGGTAGGACTTCTGAATCTGTAGCCAACTCAGAGTGTGTTTCATTGGAGTGGTTTGCTTCCAAATTACAGAGCCTTGTTTGCATGGTGTTTTGCATCTCATTTGCATGCTTCTCATACAGTGCAGGGGTGGGGGCACAGAGAGCTCCTATTCCAGGCCTGCTTCGATCTCCTCCATCAAATCCTTCATTCTCTGCTCGGATGGCCAGACCTACAGCTTTGGGGGTGGGGGACTGAGGATTAGGCAGGGGGCCCTCAAAAGAACAGATTCTGGAAGCTGGAGGCTGTGCCAGCCTTTCTTTTTCGTCCTACACTATCATGGTGGTTTGTAAAAGGAGTGGTGGGGGAACTGTGAGAGAGATGCCATGCCTCTAAGGACTCAGAGATAAAACCCTAAAGGGACAGAGGTCAGATATAAAGGTGTCTGGACAATCCTGGAAGAAAGGCCTGGGCCCAAAGAGATCGGTCCAGGACAGGAGAGGAGACCTAGACCCAGACCAGAGAGACATACAAAGACAAAGGGAAGTGGGGGAAAGGAAGGAAGATGCCGAAGGGAAGGGAACAGCAAGGAGCGAAGAGGAGGGGAGGCCGCGCAGTGACGCAGGACCCTGATGTGATATGATGTGACAAGGCAGCTTGTCTGCAAGCTGCTTGTCTCTGCAAAAACGCAAGCGATCTGAGAGGGAGGCAGGGAAAAGGCACCAGGGGAGCTCTGACTGCCAGGCTCACCGGCTCACCACCCCTACACGCCCCTCCCTAAGCCCAGCCCATCCCCGGGAAGCACCTGCTCCGTGTCTCTAAGGCCTATGAGCTCATGAAAGGGCTCCTTATATGTGGAGGTGAGAGGGACAAGGAGGGGCTCACACCTTGGGCTGGAGATGATGCAAAAAGGCCGAGGCCCTTTGCGGGCTGTGCTACCAAGCATCCAGTGAAGTCTAAGAGAACTGCAAATACAGTTAGCTAAATGGCAAATACAGTTAGCTGGGCAGTCACTGGGAGGCCACAGGCTACGGTGTGTGGAGTTCAGTGGTACCTGATGCCTGGGGAGCCTCCATAAGTCAGCTTTGGCAGGGAGGTCTGTGTCTTTGCCCTGTTGGTCCTACGCTGTCCTCTTGTCCCCGTCACATTCCCAAGACAGGGCATAAGAGTAGGCAACCTTTATTTTTCTGTTTTCTATGTTAAACAAGGCAGTTACAGAAAGAGTCTAAGTCTGCCCTGAATTCTCTGTGATAACACCTCCTCCATATGACGTGGGGCTTTCTAGAGAGTTCCCCAAGCACTCCTAAGCAGCATCAACATCTCAGAGACTTAGGATGGGCCTCACCTTGAGACAGAGACCAAGGGACCAAACAGGATGTGAAACCAGCTTCCCATGCCCCAGCACATGCAGAACAGCCACGGAGCAGACTCTATGTGCTCCGGTTCCAGCCTTAGCTCAGACCTCAAAGGACATCCCAGCAGCTTGACCTGGGGGCCCCACTACCTCAGGCAGGGCTGTCTTTTCCCAGCCCAGTGCCTATGCTGGCAGCGCCCAGTCCCATGGGATGTCACGTGTACACGCCATAGCCCTTTACGTCTCTGCTTCCTGGTAATGAAAGAGGTTTCTTTTCCCTACCACCCCCGGAATTTAATTTCACGCCTAGGCCTTGGTGATTAATTTTCTCCCCTCTACCCTGCCCCTCCTTGGCCACCCGGGCAGCCCCTCCGCTTGTAAATTCTGCCCTGTGCCATGGAATTTGTGTATTTCACATCAATTAAGTGTCACATTGAGTAATTCTTCTCTGGCACTGGCTCTGTTGATCCCAACCAATCAACCATTCCCACTGGGGTGCAGGAGGGGAGAGGACAGCAGATCTAGAAGGGAGGGAGGGAGGCTGAGCATCAGATGGTAATCATCATCGCATCTGCCCCTCCTGCGTCTGTGAGGTTCTGTGGCACACAGTCTGCCACGCGTTGCCTAGGAAAGTAACGTAAAATATGGAAGTACCATAACCAACCTCCACCGTGCAGGGGAGACACTCAGCACAGAGGTCATGAGACTCACCCAAAGCCTTGAGGCAGACTAGAGACCAGGTAGATCTGTCACTTGGACCTCCTGGGTCCCAGCCACAAGTAGAGAGTGGCTCTAGAAAGTCCTTCTCTGGGAGAGACTCCTGGCCTGACTCCTCTCCAAGGAACAAGAGCAAAGAGCTGACAGCCGCCCTGGATGAAAGCAGCGTGCGGCGGTCAGCCGCTCCTGTCCACGCCATCCAGCCGGTTAGATTATTCCATCTGGGGCCCAGCTGCTAAACAAGGACACGAGCGAGCTGCTTTCAGAGCTCTGGTCTGCCATGTCACCCTGGGCTGGTCCCTACACTTCTCTGGTCTCAGTGACCTGTGTTCTCTCTGTGTGCTCTGAAGTCACAGGCAGCTATAGTCTATGAAGTTGTCAGTGTGGAGTTTATCCAGCAAACTCAGCTCGCTGGCACACCCCCATTTCTGACTGCCTGCTTGTCACATCCCCTCCTCCCCCAGAAACAGAAGGTTCAACCGCCAGGAACCCCACTCCACAATGGACACAGGAGGGACATCACAGGTCAACCTTGCCTCAAAAAGCCTGTCTGTCCTCTGGGAAGATGGAGGCCTGGCCTGCGGCAGCTGCTATTAAAAAAAGACAGGTAGCCACAGTTGTGACCTCGAGGGGCAAGACAGTGAGCCGACTGAGGCCAGGGGCTGAGGCAGGGGCTGAGGGAGACCCCGTTTCCATCTATGTTCTTCGGCTTTCTGAAGCTTCGCACCTGCATATATTACCTGTTCAAAAAAAAAAAACAATAACTTTACGCGTTTTCTTTTTTTTTTTTTAAATGGGAAGGAGTTGTTTGAAAGGGGAAGGAAAGAAGGAAACTCCGTGGGAGTCCAGTGAGAATGGCAGCAGTGAGGAGGAGGAGTGCGCATGGAGCCGCAAGGCTGGCTGGGGAACAATGAGCGAGAGTTGGTTGTGCAGAGCAGACTGGCTGGGTGTCTGGGTGACCCAGCTCCTCTTTGTGGGGCTCGGGAGGAGAGGGGAGAACAAGCTACAGTCAGGGAGAGGTCCTAGACAACAGTGGGAGAGTCAGCATAAAAGGTGGGGTTGAAGCCAGATCTGGTGCCACACGCCTGTGGATCCCAGCACTCATAAGGCAGGAGGCTCGCTGAGCACTGTGGGTAAGCCTGGACTACCAAGCAGAGAGAAAAGAAGGGAAAAGCAAAAGAAGGGTGTGCCGGGGGCAAGCTGGGGATACAACTTAGTTGGTAAAGTGTCTGCTCATCATACTGGATGCCCTGGGTTCGATCTCAAAATAAAGTGGCCAGCCGGGCTGTGGTGGTGCATGCCTTTAATCACAGCACTTGGGAGGCAGAGGCAGGAGAATTTCTGAGTTCGAGGCCAGCCTGGTCTACAGATATAGAGTAAGTTCCAGGACAGCCAGGGCTACACAGAGAAACCCTGTCTTGACAAAACTAAAAATAAAAAATAAAAAATAAAAGAGTAAAGTGGCCATGGTAGCACATGCGTGTAATTCCAAGATTCATGGGGTAAAGGCAAGATCATCAGAAATCCAAGATCATGGCACAGTGAGATAACCCAGAGGGCAAAGGTGCCACCAAGCCTGACAACCTGAGTTAGAGCCCTAGGAACCAATTCCTATAAGTTGTTCTCTGACTTCAACACATAAGCTGTGGCATATGCATACCCATGTGTTCAAAAATGCACACGTGCACACACACATGCGTGCACATACATACATACACACATACACACACACACACACACTACAATGTTTTTAAGTTCAACATGTAACATTGACCACCCATAAATGACAGGAACATCTCGCTTCACGGGGCCCAGGTCTTCCACCACATAGGCTCACGTCTCCCAGGTGCTGGCTTCTCTTTGCTTTACTGTTCTGAACTCTGGGGTGTACACTGGTCACCCTGAGCCTGAACAGGAGGCTGGGCAAGGGACCGAGGAGCTGGCTTGGCCACTGAAGGCCACTAGGCTCATGACTAAAACTTCAAGGAAGGGCAGGGCGCCCCGACTGCCACCCATTTGGAAGGTATCTCTAGTTTGCTTTGAGGCCCAGACAGATACCCACTGCTCTCGTGTCCTGAGACCAGGGTGAAGAGACCATCCATGTTCTCCCTTGTCATCCTCTCTGTCCCTTTGAGCTCTGCCATGTCCTGAGTCATCCTTGAAGCCTGGTTCACAAACATGATTCTCAGGGCTCAGCCTGGTCTAGGCACACACATGAAGGATACATGCACTCCCCTGGAAATGCTACCCTCTGGAGCCTACTCACTGTGAGCATGGACAAGGGGCTTCTGTCTGGAGGCCTGCTTCCCTGCAGTCCTACCTTCCTCTGCCCAGGGTAGCCTCAGCCACTGACCCTCTCTTTTTCCAGACCCTGCGGAATCCATCCCCACGATCCTGGATGGCTTCCACTCCCAGGAAGTGTGGACCGGCCACGCAGTAGAGCTGCCCTGTGCTGCCTCCGGCTACCCCATCCCTGCCATCCGCTGGCTCAAAGATGGCAGACCTCTCCCTGCTGACAGCCGCTGGGCTAAGCGCATTACAGGGCTGACCATCAGTGACCTGCGCACTGAGGACAGCGGCACCTACATCTGCGAGGTCACCAACACCTTCGGGTCAGCAGAGGCCAATGGCATCCTCACAGTCATCGGTGAGTCAGGAGCCTCTCTCTGCATCCCTAGGAGCCTCTGGGCTCACTCATCCTCTGTGTGATGTAATACCAGGACCATGCAGGCCCTGCTGCTGCCTCCTGCTGCCCCAAGAGGTGTGTCTAATGGCTGAGAGGGAAGGTTATAGTTTGGAGAGGCAAATGGTTTAACACCAACCCTGCTTTTCAGTCCTGGTGCCATCGGTGGTGTCTGTGACCTCCTGCCAGGTGGTCTTCTCTCCAGGAATCAATCAGGCTATGAAAGTCTTGTGGGGAGCTATGAACAGGAAAGCTTCCCGGATTGTTGGGGGTAGGCTGTGCCAGGCTAAGGGAGTCAGTACTAATGGTACCACACAGCAAGGCCGGTCTCTTCATTTTAGGTGGCGAACCAAGTACTTAAGGATAATAACTGACTTAAAAAATGCTCAACTTCATTAGTCATTAGGGAAATGCAAATCAAAACAACCCTGAGATTTCATCTTACACCAGTCAGAATGGCTAAGATTAAAAATTCAGGAGACAGCAGGTGTTGGAGAGGGTGTGGAGAAAGAAGAACACTCCTCCACTGCTGGTGGGGTTGCAAATTGGTACAACCACTCTGGAAATCAGTCTGGCGGTTCCTCCGAAAACTGGGCACCTCACTTCCAGAAGATCCTGCTATACCACTCCTGGGCATATATCCAGAGGACTCCCCACCATGTAATAAGGATACATGCTCTACTATGTTCATAGCAGCCCTATTTATAATTGCCAGATGCTGGAAAGAACCCAGGTATCCCTCAACAGAAGAGTGGATGCAAAAAATGTGGTATATCTACACAATGGAGTACTATTCAGCCATTAGAAACAATGAATTCATGAAATTCTTAGGCAAATGGATGGAGCTAGAGAACATCATACTAAGTGAGGTAACCCAGACTCAAAAGGTGAATCATGGTATGCACTCACTAATAAGTGGATATTAACCTAGAAAACTGGAATACCCCAAACATAATCCATACATCAAATGAGGTACAAGAAGAAAGGAGGAGTGGCCCCTGGTTCTGGAAAGACTCAGTGAAACAGTATTCGGCAAAACCAGAACGGGGAACTGGGAAGGGGTGGGTGGGAGGACAGGGGAAGAGAAGGGGGCTTACGGGACTTTCGGGGAGTGGGGGTGCTAGAAAAGGGGAAATCATTTGAAATGTAAATAAATTATATCAAATAAAATTTTTTTTAAAAAAAGGATAATAACTGACAAGAGCCCTGATCCATCAGACCGGACACTGAGCAGAGAGAGCCAAGATAGGTGCATGAGGAGCTACTTTGGATATAGAGTCCGGCCCTTCCCTGCTCTTCCCAGCAGAGTCCAGGGGGCCTGGAAGCTAAGGAAAGCAGGAAGGCCCTGTAGACCTCTCCTGTTATGAGCCCCAGAGCACAGGCAGAGGCAGAGAGGGCAGAAGGGTGGGGTAGGAATGCCCTAGGGGATCTCTGCACCACCCATCCTGTTGACGGTTCATCTGGCCTGCATCTGTATGATGCAGAGGCTCCCTTGAGCTCTCATACTCAGAATTTTCTGATGACCGGGCAACCAAGGAGCTGGGTACCTCTCTCAGTGGCAGGTGGCGGGTAGTGTCAGCCTGAGTCCCTGAACATTGTATCAACAATGTGTGACAGTTGTACATTGTATCAATCAACTGCATGACAGTTGTCTGAGGTCACTCCAGCTTGTGGGCAGGATCCGTCTAGGGTGATTCTCCTCCATCCTTAGCAAAGTCCACTGAGCTGTAAAGCTTGGTCAAGGTGACCCTCCGCCCCCTACTACCTTATCGCCCTTGGGTGGGCCACAGACACAGCGGAGCTTCTGTTGGCCTTCCAGCCTCACTTCTGACTCCCTAGCCAGATCCAGACTCAACATCCTCCCCACAGCCCAGAAAGCTGTGGTGCTTGGCGTGCATTTACCTGGAGTAGGGTAGAGGTTGTCCCCAACATGCAATCACGGAGAAGACAGACAGAAGGGCCTTCCAGAGCTGCTCCATGACAGCGAGGAGGCAGATGTCCAAAAGAGAGGTGAAAGCCTGCTCCG
The DNA here is from genome assembly GCF_947179515.1 of Apodemus sylvaticus. Classification (NCBI taxonomy): domain Eukaryota; kingdom Metazoa; phylum Chordata; class Mammalia; order Rodentia; family Muridae; genus Apodemus; species Apodemus sylvaticus. The sequence continues at coordinate 83,556,795 of NC_067478.1, read as the reverse complement.
GGGGACTAGGGAGTCATTGCCTTGAATACCATGCTGAGTTTGGGGATCCATGGAAGTTCCGGCAAAGAGGATGATTGGTGGCGCCCCAGATGCACGTAAGGACATCAGACTAGCAGAAAGCAGGGGGCTGGTGGCCTGCATGGGTGTGAGAGGCTGTTGATAGGGAAAAGGTGTGCCTTCTGGTTTCTAGGTGCCATGAAGGTCAGTGTCCTGTGCTTCTGGGGGAGCTGGGGGAGTCTTGAAGCTCTGCCTAAGCAGAGGGAGCCACCTTAGGGAGGTAGAGGCTATCAGAATAAGAGAACCCACAGGAACTCCTGGTCTGTACCTACAGGTGCCTCATAAGTAAACTGCAGCCCAAGGCAGGGGATTTTCTAGCCCTAAATTGCACACAGGCGTGTTGGTGGAGCTGGACTGTGGCCTCTGTTCGCCATCACAGTTAAGGTCTTTCTATGCCTTTCCTCCTCCCACCTCCCTTGGTGCCTTCCTGGCCCCACCCAGACCCTCTTCATGTGACCCTGACACCAAAGAAGCTGAAGACGGGCATCGGGAGCACAGTCATCCTATCCTGCGCCCTCACGGGCTCCCCGGAGTTCACCATCCGCTGGTACCGCAACACAGAACTGGTGCTGCCGGGCGAGGCCATCTCCATCCGCGGGCTCAGCAATGAAACTCTGCTCATCTCCTCGGCACAGAAGAGCCACTCGGGAGCCTACCAGTGCTTCGCCACCCGCAAGGCCCAGACAGCTCAGGACTTCGCCATCATTGTGCTGGAAGGTGAGAGGGTGCAGGTGGCGGGGAAGAGCGGGTCTGCAGACCCCCAAGAGGTGCTGTGCACGCCTGGAGGCGTCTGTGTGGTGCTCAGTGCACATAAGGCAGGCCCCATGTCCTCGTGTCAGCTTTGCAAGGGCCCTATGTGGAGGTCCCTGCTAATGTCCCCTATTTTGAAGGTGAAGAATCAAGGCTTTGGTGGCATGTCTAGTGAACAAGGGTATAAACAATATTATTATATATTATCGATGCCCTCAACAGTTACTAGAATTTTCTCAGTAGAGGGGTTTCCTCGTGATCTAGAGGCTGTGGTTCCAGGAACCTCTGAACTTCGGAATCCTTTCCAACCTGAGGCCTCTTCTCAACGGGCTGTCTGTCTCCAACCAGGAATCTCCGTCCCCACTCTATTTTCTGTCACCACCCAGGCTTCCTCACACAGCACTTCTGGGTGTGCTTGCTCATGCTGTGCACAGGGCAAGGTGCTTAGCCAAAAGATGAGAACCAAATCAAGCTCACACTCCCCTTGCCCCACCATGAACCCCAGCACCAGGCTGAGACCTCAGAGGGGACGCCTCTTGCTCGTTAGTGGAAAGGGCCTTCAGGGTTGTCAGGAACCCGACCTTCCAACAAGTTTAGGTTCTGCGTGTCTCCAGCTGATCCTTTTGACTATAAAACCATACAGCAATAAGGGAACACTGCTGGTGCTTTCACAAAGATGTCAACCCCAGGCCCGTAATGGGCGGGACAGGGGAGTCTCACTACAGTACCTTTGAGGCCTGGCAGCTGGGCAGTCACTGAGCCTGGACCCTCGTGCCTTCCTCTCCCCACGGGGCTGTGCACAGCAAGCCCCAACGCTTCCTCAACCAGTCCCTTACTGCTCTTCCCAAAGAGTACGCCAGCCCAGTGCAGGTTCCTTTGAAGTGGGTTCCCATCATCTCGGGGGGCCTCCCACTTAGGAGCACCCCACTAGATAGCTCATCTTTTCACTTGGAGGGGCCAACCCTTTGCCTTGGGTAGAATTCTGGCACCTTAGAGGATGGCTCTGGAGAGCCGACAGACACGTGGAAGATGACCCTGGGGGCAAGAAGGCAGGGCCAACCTAGGGAGGGAGGAAAGGAAGAAGAGGGGCCAAAGGTCATATGGCACGACATACTCCCAGGCTCAGGCAAGCATCAGGATCTCCCCAGTTCTAGACAAGCATCTCTTCCATCCAGTGGTAGGGACAGGGCTGGGCAGGCTGGCCAGATTTCTGGTAAACATCGGCATTATGCTGTGTAACATCGAAGAGTATCAACAACACTATAACATCTGCCCTGCTATTTATTTATTTATTTATTTATTTATTTATTTATTTATTTATTTTTATTTCAAGCATCTACTTTTATTATCTGATCTTTCTTATCTGTTTATTTATTTATGTATTTAGTTTTTAGACAAGGTCTCTCTATGTAGACCAGGCTGACCTTGAACTGGTGACCCTCCTCTTGCCTCAGCCTCCTGAGGGCTGAAATAACCTGCACACACTGCTACTCCAGACATAGTTTTTAATTGAGATATAATAAGCATACATATGTATGGGGTACAGTGTGCTTAATGTTTTTTTAATCCCTGACACGAATCCTTCCAGGAAGGAGGATCAGGGTGACAACTCTACCCCACCTTCCATGGTCAGAAGGTTGGACAGGAAGCTAACAGCCTCATTCTAGATTACACGGTTAGCCAAGGCTTAAGGCTGGAGCCAGACTCCCATCACCTCCACCCTATCTGGGAAACTTGCATTTTAAACCACTCACTTAAGGTCTTCTGTGACTAGGGCTAACATGCTAACCCGCACCTAGAGTCCACCCACGCATGCCTTCTGAGCCTTGCAGTCTTTATCAAAAAACAGAGGAGCATCCTGAATTCAGTAATCCATTTAATCTTCACCATGTCCAGAAGAAACGGAAGTAATCGTCATCATCCACCAATAAAGGAACCTGTTCAAAAGACCCCGCCCTTGCCAGACACCTCACTCCACAATAGTAATCACACCTCGTGAAGACAGATGTGACAGCCTGTCTTCATCCTGGCTGCCGCTCTGCCTCCCTCCCCTCCCTGGGTGGGTGGCCTGGCGGGGTTAGTCTCTCTGTGACTCGGTGACCCTGAAGGGGGCTCCTCGCTCCCTGCAGACGGCACGCCCCGCATCGTCTCATCCTTCAGCGAGAAGGTGGTCAACCCTGGGGAACAGTTCTCACTGATGTGTGCAGCCAAGGGCGCCCCGCCCCCCACGGTCACCTGGGCCCTGGACGACGAGCCCGTCGTGCGCGACGGGAGCCACCGCACCAACCAGTACACCATGTCCGACGGCACCACCATCAGCCACATGAACGTCACGGGTCCCCAGATCCGGGATGGGGGCGTGTACCGGTGCACAGCGCGGAACTCGGTGGGCAGTGCTGAATATCAGGCGCGAATAAACGTAAGAGGTGCCTGTCCACATTTAAATATCAGAATAGGCTTTTGAGTTCCTTTGCCATCTTTGTGGTCACCGTCATTCTTGTGTGCTTCTTAGTAACTGTCATTTTGATTTTAGTGGAGGTCTGTCTCGCTCCTTCCTTCCTTCTTTCTTTCTTTCTTTCTTTCTTTCTTTCTTTCTTTCTTTCTTTCTTTCTTTCTTTCTTTCTTTCTTCTTCTTCTTCTTCTTCTTCTTCTTCTTCTTCTTCTTCTTCTTCTTCTTCTTCTTCTTCTTCTTCCTCCTCCTCCTCCTCCTCCTCCCCCTCCTCCTCTTCCTCTTCCTCCTCCTCTTCCTCCTTCTTCTCTCTCTCTCTCTCTCTCTCTCTCTCTCTCTCTCTCTCTCTCTCTCTCTCTCTCTCTCTCTCTCTCCTCTCTCTCTCTCCTCTCTCTCTCTCTCTCCTGCCCACCACAGTCCCATCAACCATTCTTGTGTGTGAGTGTGTGTCTGGTGCAGTCCACCCCCATCTTCTTTCCGCCCTCCTCCTCTTCCCTCCCACAACCCGGCCTGCGCATCCTCCTGACCCCATCTTCCCCATCAAGTCACTCCGGGCCCCCAGTGCTCTATGCACCTGCTAGCATCTGCCAGCCCCCAGCAGGGTCTTGAGAGGACAAAGATAGAAGTAGGACATAGTCAACTTTAGTACTTGTGAATTCCCAGCATCCTCCACTGAGCCAAGCCTGAAATGTCCCTAGAAATGGAGGCAGCCAGAGGCCCCGAGGCCACGCTCTCACTACCAAGCTCAAGTCTTCAGGAGTGTGAGGTTGAAACTGAGGCCCCAGGTGGGTAATCCCCAGAGAAAGGCAGTCTGCAGGAACAGGAGAGGGGCCCACAAGGTATTGACCACTCCCTTCCTCAGTTCTCCAAGTTAGCATGCTGAGAGCTGTCCCCCTGATGCTCTGCAGTCTTCTGGGTCTTACTGGTGCTCTCTGGACCCTACCAGTGGCCTCTAACCCAAGGACAGAGGACAGAGAAAATGTCAGAAATGGACCCTGGTCCAGGGATGCTAACAGTTGCCCCGAGGCAGGGACGGGATAGAGACTCAGTCTAAATTCACCTGTGCCAGCTATCCCATGCCATATGTCAAATCTGAGCCCACTACCTGGCCAAGCCCCTGTGTCCCTCTCTGAACTGGAGCTACAGGGCCCTGGAGGGAGACTCTCTAGTTCTCTCCTGTACCTTCTGGGTGGGGACCAGAAGCACCAGGTTTCCACAATGCTCTTCAGTACTGTCCCTTCATGGTGACCTCTAAGCGTCCTTCTCCCACTCCCACGATGCCTCCTGCCAGCCAGCCCTGCTGAGGATACCCCCAATTCCCAGCCACTATGGTCAGAACCCTACTTCGCAGCCCGCTCTCAGGTACCCGCATTACAATTTCCCTGACTGGAAGAAACAAGATGTGGGCTCACACGGTCAAGACCTTCCTGGTGCCTTTTGTGTGTTACTATGCGGGAGGTTCTTTGAGGGGTGTGAATGCAGTGTGAACAAGCAGAGAAAAAGCATGAGGTCCCTGCCTCCCTGTTGACACCTCAATCCCAGCTTCTCTCTAAAAAAGGACCCACCTGGACCAATCCGGTGGTTCCCTGTTGACAGCTATGGATTAGCCTTGTCCAGTCTAGTAAGGGATGGGATTCTTTCGAGAGGCCTGTATGCCTCACAGCTGTTTACAACCATCTTACAGTGATAACAGTGAGTTCTAGGAGTCCTGTGGGTGACCCCCAATCCTGGCCTCTGCACTTAGCTGAAAAAGTGCCCCCTCTGCCCTCACCCTGGAAGTCTCTCGCCCCAGGGGAAGTCTCAGGGGCCAAGCAAGGGAGAAGAGCCCCACCACAAAGTGGCACTGGCTCATGACGCCACCTGCCCCTCCTCTCCTCTGTCCCCCACACTCCCCAGGACCCCCCAGCATCCGGGCAATGAGGAACATCACGGCAGTCGCCGGGCGGGACACACTCATCAACTGCAGGGTCATTGGTTACCCCTACTACTCCATCAAGTGGTACAAGGATGCCCTGCTGCTCCCAGATAACCACCGCCAGGTGGTGTTTGAGAACGGGACCCTCAAGCTGACAGATGTGCAGAAGGGCATGGATGAGGGGGAGTACCTGTGCAGCGTTCTCATCCAGCCACAGCTTTCCATCAGCCAGAGCGTCCATGTGGCCGTCAAAGGTAGGTCCCTCCCGCCTGCAGCCTGCCTGCCTCCCAGGCTGCTGGCACGGGGGTCCGGCAGAAGGCACTCCCCTCAGTCCCCAGTGTGTAGAAGCCCAAGGAAGAGGGACTGGGCCTGGACTTTGGAAGAAAGATGACCTGGGGTTGAGGGGTATATGAAACTTCAGCTATAGACACAAGGAGGCAGCATGCTTTCTAGACAGGAGGCTCAAGCCAGGAATGGTGGCCTGCACTGGGCCACTGATGTCAGGAAGAAGCCACCAGGGACTCAACAGGGCCACACTGGAGAGCAGCAGCTGAAGGCCAGGGCAGAGGAAGCACACACTAACTACCCTAGCTTCATCCTTAGCATAGAGTGCCCACCCCAGCCTCTGTGGAGTCACAGGAAAGAGGTCATCTGCTAACTCTCAGAGGCCTGGAACTCAGCTATTGACCCACCATAGCTTTCTTGCTCGCCTTATGGGTGGCTACAGCAGAGGTCAGGGTGGGTGCTAGGTGGCTATGTCACCCTCTCAGCAGCCATCTCCTACATCTACAAGTAGGCTGATTTTAAAGGAACAATTCAGTAGACCTGTGAGCCACTACACTCTGCCCCTTGGCTCTGAGACAATGCAAGTTATGGATTCCCCAAATGCATTATTTGGGATCCACAGACAGTGAGGGTTATCTAAGAGAGTGCCTGGGGTTTGATACTTTTGGGCCTGACCAGGAAATATCGGAGAAGGGTGCAGGTCAGGAGACAAGCATCAGCTCTGGCTTCCACCTCATGAATGAAGAGGCAACCTGTGGTGCCCAGAGGACAGTGGAAGAGAGACAGTACTATTGAGACCCAAGAGGGTCCCCCCTGTCACCTGGGCCTTCTCTCCTGCAGCCATCCATCCTCCAGTGAGACGGGCTTGGGGGAACTAACCAGGAAGGGAAAGCCAGGCAGAGGCCAAGGTCTATGGAAAGAAAGAAAAGAGCACAGGACCAGGCCAAGAAGGGCCCCAACACCTGGGGTGCCCTTGAGGGTCTCACACCAACATCTCCCAGGCTTTGATCCTGGAAGCAGCATCACATATACAAGGAAGGGGGTGCAGGAGAGAAAGTGTTTGGGGGCACATGATGTATCAATGAGCTATGACAATGACCCCAGGATGGGAAGGCAGGGAACCTGACAGTCACAGCAGAAGGTGGAGGAAGCCCTCCTCCCTGTGTTTCTTACCTTCCTGTCATCTGGCTCACCCTGAGCAGTTCTCTGGGGCGGGGGCCGAGTCACGTGCATCCTGTGTACCCACCCTGCCACCTGTCATAGTGCCAGACAGCACGTGTTTGTTGAACTGAATCTGCGGCATTAGTCTGGGTTGGAGTAACTTATGGGAAGCCACACTGTGAGCTCCAAGAACTGGGGGCTTCATGGCCATCTCAGGCCTGAGAAAGAGAGCTGAGATACACATTGGCAGGCCCACCTCCCTGCTTTAGGTTGTGGCAATGACAGTGTTGTCTACCACGTGCCCTTCCCTAGCAGCCCATAGGCCCACACACCAGGCCCCCATCTCCCACACCTGGGCAAATGGACTTGGTGATGATGTGCCATTGCCCTGCCTGCCCTGCCTCCACCCCGCTGGGCATCACAGAGGCCTGTATCCATTTCTGTTACAAGCAATGGGCCGAGAGCGTACAGTGTAAACATCACATATTAAAACATCTAACCTCTGCTCTGCTCTCTGTGCCCAATGCTCCAGCAAGCATTTGGCCGGGTTTGTCAGCTAAAAGAAAAAAATAATAATAACAGGGCTCCAGCAAGCCTCAGCATACTGGGAACATCCCGAAAGCTGTACTCTGCTCATCAATTATTCAGCCCCATTCAGGGAGCGATCGCTCCTAATGAATTGAATCTGATGCATTCAGGCCCAGCGACTCAGTGGACCTGTAGTGACAGTATAGTGACAATATCTTCCAGCCCGAGGAGAGGGGTGGAGAGTGTGTGACTGTGTGACTGTGTGTATGTGTGTGTGCATGTGTAACTAGTGTGTGTGACTGTGTGAGTGCATATGTGACTATGTATGTATGTGTGAGCGTGTGTGGCTAAGTGTGTGTGTGTGCGTGTGTGACTATGTGTGTGTGCCTGCATGTCTGTTGGTATGTGTTTGTATGTTTGTCTCTCTGCCTGTCTGTGTCTATCTGTATGTATGTGTGTCTGTCTGTCTAGCTGTCTGTATACCCAGGCATACGTGTGTGTATCTGGCTGGCTGTGGGTCTGTGTTTGTGTCTGTGTCTATGTCTGTGTCTGTGTATCTGTGTGTCTGTCAATGTGTGATACAGGCTTGTGTGCAAACCTTCCTGTTTCCTCTTACCATGGTTTTGAGAAAAAGACCCGTACACAGTCGAAGGAGGGGTGAGGTCCGCTGTTTCCTTTCTAGACCAGACACTCGTGTAAAGGCCTGGAAGCCAGTTCCCCCACTTCAGCTCCTCCACCCCACGCTCTCCGCTCGCCTCCCCCACCTCATTAGAATGCACTTTTGCAGAAGAGCCCATCAAAGCTGATTATGATCACGCTGCTTGATTAGCGGCTGTGCTCTTCCAAGAGCTCCCCAAGGAGGGGGGAGGAGGAGGTGCCCCTGGACATGGCAAGGGGCCCAGACTCCAGGAAGGAAGGAGTGAGTGCAGGGGTAACACTCCGGACCCCATGGCTACTGGACATAGGAAAGTGCATCAAGTCAGAGGGCAGACTGGGAACAGGGTGCAGAAAAGGCTGAGATGGAATGAGACAGAAACCGGAAGCCTGCAACAGTGTATCAAGCCCCCTCCCCAACCCCCACTTCTCTGCGGAAGCCAAGACTGGTGGACCAGATGCGGCCAAACCAATGCTGCTTCGTGAGCTGGAAAAACAACTGCTGACTCGGTTCCTTCTGGGGGCTGCTTGTCTGCTAATGAAATTTTCAATCAGTGAGCCAAGATCAGAACATGCCCGACATGCATCTACACACGTGTGCAGTGATGTGTGGGGTGCACACATGTGTACAAACTACAAGCACGTTCAAATGTCAAAAGGACACACTAGCCCACCCGTGCTTGGGTAGATGCATGTGAAAGATTATGTGTGCATGAATACCTTCTGTAAAAAGACATCCCTGACCCATGAAAGGCAACTACGGGTGGTTATGGTTATATGAAACACTGATCAAGAGTTCCGGCAAGAGAGGCTTAGCAAGGCAGGAGACAGGGGGCAAAGGGGTGCTTTGAGGAATTCCTGGGCTTGGCACATGCAGCACTGAATGACAAGGGGAACCAGCTGCAGGGGATAGCACTTGTCTCGGGGCTTCCGGACACACCCTTGGCAGGATGCTAAGAGGCGCGTACACAGAGCCAACCTAGACTTGGGGACTTTTGAGACCTTAGCAGCTGAGTAATAATGTGTCATAAAAGCATCTCTGGGTGCAAAGACTTAGTGTTTGATTAACCAAGGGCAGGGCCCACAACTGGGGCCTCTTGGCACGGTTCTGTGGGGAAATGTCTCCCCCTTACATCAGAGTCTCCGAGAGCCCCTCAGCTAGATTGAGGACCGGGAGGTACACTCTGACTGGAGCGAGAACATGCCAAGAAACCCACAGGAAGCAAGCCAGCAGAAGAGGGCACTCACCCCACACAGACTCTTTTCCTCCAATATCCCTATCCCGGAGTCACACACATATGTCCCTATCAAGTCTGTGCATAAATTCACCCATCAGTAACTGGAAGAGGCTCCTGTCCCACTCCAATAAACAAATTGGGATGTTCTCTGGACATAAGCTACCCACCTACCTGAATGCCTGCTATAGTTGAAGGTGGTTTGGAAGGAGCCCTGCTGGAACCCACAGGCAGGGGGCACCACAAGCTCCAGAACTGCCTTTTTCTGAGCATGCTCTGCTTGCAGCCAGGTTTCCTTGGGAACACAGAGCAAGCAACCTCCTTCAGGGACAGATGGGGCTGGTGATGGTGGTGGTGAAGGTGTTAGAGATGGGGAAGCACTGGCAGTGTGTTAGATCACTCTATGACTGACTGTGCACCTACTACGTTCACTCAGTCACTGAAGGTGCACCTACCTCATTCCCAGTGCTAGTTCTGTTTCACCAACACAGCTGTGCTCAAAACATGCAAAATCCCCCACCCTCCAGGAGCTTGCATCTTAAGGATAAACAGACAGTGGATACAATACATGACATTAAATCTAAACTGTATACAAGAGTGCCAGGAGGGGAGGGGCCTTGTGGTCAGAGAAGGCATTGCCGAGAAGGGATGGTTATGATAAAAACTGAAGTAAACTCTGCTTATTCCTAGAATATTTAGATTTATTGAACCTGGAAACTCAGTGTCACAGGAGTAAAATTAATTGGCCTACCTCCACCATTTTGTGTCTGGTTTGTGTGTGTGTGTGTGTGTGTGTGCGTAGTGTGTGTTGTGCTGTCCATGCATGTGGAGACCAGAAATGGATATCAGGTGGCCTGCTTGGTCACTCCCTGGTCACATGGTCTCCTGCTGAACCTGGAGCTAAGCTAGTGACCAACAAGCCCCAGTGATCTTCCTTTCTCTGCCCCTGACAGCACCAAGGCTGTAAACAAGTCCCAGGGCTCCCCCATGGTTCCTGAGATCAGATCTCAAGTCTTCATTCTTTTGGGGCAAGCACTCTTAGCCATCTCCCCAGTTCTGGCACCCCTCCATTGTACAGAGTAACAAACCAAGGCTCAGGCAGAGGCCAGGGGTTGTGGCAAGGCCACTTGCCTATGGTCACTTGAGTAAGCAATAGAGCCTGGAATTCAGATGTCCTGGCCCCAGATGTAGATCTTTCTTGAGTCCATGCTGTGTGGACAGAGGATCTGACTTCCCACAGTGCACACTTTGCAAGCAGGTGCAGTAAATAAAAGACTCAAGCTCAAAGACAGATGATAAGAGACCCCATAAAGCGTTTATGAGCTGGGCTGGTGGTCAGTACTGCATGACACTTCCAAACAAGTGTCCATAAAGGCTTTATGACAGCAAGATTTTGTGTGGCTTGCCGTAGTTGCTGCATCTTGGTAGATACTCTGGTCTCTGGCCTCAGCGCTGGTGTGGTACCTTGCTCCAGGAAGGAAGCCCCAGCTCTACCTCGCTATATGACATCCCAGGCCAGCTATTGCAGAAGTTATGGACATGGGCACAAGAGACATGGGACTTCAGGTGACACTGACGAAAGCATGTGGCCAGAGACACCCCTCCCCCAATCCTGAAAAATTGGTTCCCTGGGGGAAAGATGACACACACATTCTATTAGCATCTGTCCCTGAGCTTAGAGAAGACTTGGCTAAATAGCAGGTCTTCCTTTTTAGGTATCCATAGCCTAAAAAATAATCGTGTTCTTATCAAATATTCTACCAGTGCTGAGAATGCCCTTGCCCACAGCACAAGGCATCTCTGAGCCTGGACTTGAGGGTTGTCAGAATGCCAGCCTGGAGCTATGGAGTTCCCTCAAGAAGCCCTGGCCCTTCCACTACCTACAAAGGGGTTGTATGACTTTTCCTTAACAGAGAAAATGAATGTCTACTCGCCCCTCCCCCAGGTGAGGCACTAACAGACCAAAGGAATTATTACACTCAAGTCTAGCTGGCTAAAATGGCAAGTCTATTTACAGAAGCGTGAGTAGGGGGTGACTTACAGGAGCACCCCGTCAGGAAGGCTGCACCCCTAAAGCTTGGTGGGAGGAAGTCTACTCTGCCTAGCAATCGTCGGCCACTTTTATACCCTTGGGAGGGCCTCATGAATCTTCTACTTTTCATGAGTTTCCCTGCTTTTGTAAGTGTCTGTCCTTCCTCTAGGAGGGACTCTTTCAATTTAAAGTAACCAGCTATCCAGGTGGGTGAAGGGCTTCTGCCACCGTGGCATGCATAACTTGGTAGTGGCCATGTGATGGAAACATGATGCATTGGCCTTCTGAGGAGTTGTCTCGTCATCTGACACGAGGGACACGAAGGAGCCCTGGGCATCCTACCAGCGTCACTAAGCCCAACCTGAGTGTTGGCTGCTGCATTTCAGTGGCCCCTCAAGGGCTCCTCCGTGTCGTTCCCTGACAGTCCTTGGTGGCCTCTGCCCTTTGCCTCAGCCTGACTTCTCCCTTCATCCTGTGTATCGTTTTTGTAAGCACACGTGCCAGGTCAAGTGGTCACGGCTCCCTGAGGCTGTGGTCACCCCCAGAGGACACCTTCCCCTGCTGAGTCCTGTGTCTGTGTGTCCAGAGGTCACTGGCCCAGTAATCACAAAAGGCAGTGTCTTACCTCTCCCAACTTGGGCAAGGTCCTGCCATTCTCATCTACACAGCGGTAATACCTTCACTGAGCAGGCATTTCACAAATATTACATAATTCTCTAACTAATGAATTAACCTGCCTTAGTAACTTACACCACTCTCTAAATCCCTTCTCCCTGAGAGAGATAGTCCCCTCTGCTAGGGCAAAAACCCCTTGCCAAGTAACACTGTCTCCGTCTTCTGGCTCTGCCCCCTCCCCCGGGAATGAGGTGTTCAGAGTACCCATGCCTTGGTGGCATGTCCTACTCCCCAGCTTCTGGAGTGTCACTGATGATACAAGCCCCTGCTCACAGTCCAGATGCTCCTTAATCCCAAGCGCTGGGTTGGTGACACACCAGAAAAGGCCTGGTCCTAGGAAGAACTGTGGAGAATGCTCCAGAATGCTCTAGAATTCAGTGCCTTCAGAGAAGCTAGGGTACTTCTTATTCTAGAAGAACCCTCATTCTGTCTGCCCCACCCCCAGATCGCCACACGGAACTCCTAAGGTCACCCTGAGAGGTGAGATCCAGACATATGTCCACTTATTTACTTATCTGATGAGCATTTATGGGGCACCTACAATCACTTCAGTTACATAAGTCCTAGCTCTGAGGTCAGGGAGGTGGTGGCAGTCAAGCCTGCACTGGCTTTCAGAAGCAATTCTATCAGAAACTCAAGGAGGCCTAGAGGCCTAGGTATGACCTACACACACACACACACACACACACACACACACACACACACACACATCAGGGAGATCTAAGGAGAGCAGTGTCTTAAGGAAGTATCAATAAAGGGCAGTAGAGCCAGAGTTTCAGAGAAATCTATCTAGAGATGCCCGTGTCCCAGCCAACCTCCCACAGGACCAGGGGCAATAGAGAGATGTGTTGATCTGACCGGTGACTGGGACATCTGACTAGGGCCTAGGACCTGGCAAACACCAAGGTAGGTATGGAATCAGTTGGGTGCAAGCTGGCCAGAGCATGGGAAGCTCATGGCAGTGGGGGAAGGCATGCCAAGCACGGCTCGGGCATGGAAAGTCATGATGATAGACTCCTAGCTGGAGTAGCGGGCAAGGCCAGGGCAGCGTTAGAAGGCCTGCTGAGGTCCCTGTTAAGTGCAGTGGAAGCAGTACCTTCCTAAAGGCCATGTCCTCCAGACCTCCCTACCCCACCCTGCCAAGGAATCAGACGCTCTCTCTGCGCACATCTGGCTGCTTTCGACCATGGGTCTGCAAGGCTTGCCTGTGCCCTCTGCTGTGTCCGTGGCTCTGGGTAAGCCGCGGTGAAATAGCATCACTGGCTTCCAACGAGGGGTGGGCAGGAGCCTGGGAGAAGGCTGAGGACCGTGGGCAGCTTTGTAATTTAATTATTCGACTGCAGAAAGGAGACCTCATCTGCTCGTGCTCATCCTTGTTAAGCTAATTGTCTGTCTCCTTCGCTCTCCTCTCCCCCACCCCTATGAGCTGGGGAAGTTGCTGCCGCCTAATTGAGTTATCATAAAGATAATGGCTGATGTTCCCGCCAGTGCTGAGAGAGGAGGATCCATCTCCCAGAGACGCGGGGCTGCAGACAGGCGCCCTGACCCTCCATCCCCCGCCCCAAGGGTTGAGATGAGGGCAGATGGCTGAGGAGAGCTCTGACCAAGGACTCTACCCATGTGGCCACCGGAGGGATAGCAGGCTCCCTTTTCAATTTTGGGACACCTAGGGAGACAAAGGGGCCTGCAAATGAACGTTTGGGGTCTTTTTCCAGAGGTAGTGATGCTGCTTAGTAAAAAGGGACTTGACTTGAGCAAACAGATCAGGTCTCCAGGCCCAGTGTCACCTCCTGTCACCTATCCCCGTCACTGCTCCTCTGAACCTGTCTTGCCATCTGTAACGTGAGATCGGCAAGTTCCAGGGCTGGGGGAGGCGTCAGTGAGGTTCCCGTGCACATGTAATGGTTCTACAGGCCACGGGGAGGGGCAAGTTCATGAAAGGACCTGGTTTGGAAGCACCTGGTTTTAGGCAAGTGGTCCTGGAGAGAAAAGGGAGAGAATCTAAGCGGGCCTTCCTCACTTGTCTCCAGGATACCTCATCTCTATCATCTATCCCAGGTCCACAGAGGTGGCCGCCAAGATGAGAATTTATACACAAGCTAAGCAGGGGGTCAGGAGGCCCATGAGCCAAATTCAAAGACCAATCTGAGAGCAAGGAAGACTAACACAGAGACAGGAAGCCCTGACCTGGGTTTACAGGTGGACAGGAGCCAGGGCACCAGAACGTGCTCAGAAGATACTGCATTCAAAGGAAAATAAAGTTCCAGGGACCTGGGGGAGCTACATTCCAGCCCTGCCCCCAGCTGACCCATCATATCCTCTTGTCCCCCCTCCTACAGTACCCCCTCTGATCCAGCCTTTCGAGTTCCCCCCTGCCTCCATCGGCCAGCTGCTCTACATCCCCTGTGTGGTGTCCTCGGGGGACATGCCCATCCGTATCACCTGGAGAAAGGACGGACAGGTGATCATCTCAGGCTCAGGCGTGACCATCGAGAGCAAGGAATTCATGAGCTCCCTGCAGATCTCCAGCGTCTCCCTCAAGCACAACGGCAACTACACTTGCATTGCCAGCAACGCGGCGGCCACCGTGAGCAGGGAGCGCCAGCTCATCGTGCGTGGTGAGCGGGTCAGACCAGTCCCAGGGAGGGGTGGGCAGCCCAAGAGCATCTCTCTAGAGTTCCAGTTGGAACTTACGAGGTCGGTTCTGGCTGGCTTCTTAAAGACAGAGAGACCCAAAGCTCTCACTTAGACCTGGAGGACATCCATACTCGTGGTCAGCCAAGAGCACAGTCAAGTTTGGGACTCATGACTCTGAGCTCTCACTGAAGCTCTTGCAAGAGCTCTCACCCTTTTTTTTTGACCTTACAAGCTGTCTGCTCCCAACATTGTAATGATCCAAGAAGGGCTGACAGCTACTGGAAGAGGTCTCCAGACCTAGGGGAACCGGGTCTTTCTAAACCTCTTTTCTCCCCACCTCTCTTTACACAGTGCCCCCTCGATTTGTGGTGCAACCCAACAACCAGGATGGCATCTATGGCAAAGCTGGTGTGCTCAACTGCTCGGTAGATGGCTACCCACCTCCCAAGGTCATGTGGAAACATGCCAAAGGTGTGCCTCTTCTATAAGAAGAACAGGGAGGACCCAGAGGCTGCTCTGACGGGCATGGGACATGTTCTTGCAAGCAACTCCCTACCCTAGGAAGAGTACTGAGTTCTGAGCTTGGGGAACCCCTACATCAGATGGTCTAGAAGTCCTAATCAGCCATGCCAGGATGAGGAACAGCATGATGCTGACCTCAAATCTTGTTTGCTTTAAGTGATGCTGGCAATCAAACTGAGGGCCTTGTGCAAAACAGGCAGCCTCCCCACCACTGAGATACATCCACAGCCCCCTAAATTCCTCTTTCCCCACCACTTGACTTCCTGCAACCCAAAGACAGTCTGTATTATTTCCCCCACCCCTCCCCTGCCCACCCTGGAGTCCTATCTAGTCTGAGATCTTAATCCTCTCCTAGTCCAGCCTCATCACAAAGACACATTTGATATCTGACGATGCCACAATGTAGACTATGCCCATGGCTAATGTTGGGGTTGGAGGGGTCCCCCAGGTCCTCTTGGAAAGCAGCCTCTTCCCCAGGCCTAACTGCATGTGACCAGGCAACTGTCATATGAGAACTCAGTCTTCTGCCCTGTTGCCAAGCTGATCAAAGGTGGTTCTTTCTATTCAGAAATATATTCCAACAAGTTCAGTGACCACCTGAGGTACTTACTGCCCTGACTGTTTCCATATCTCAGAGCCAAGTCAGACCCAGACCTCTCTGAGGTGTATTTCACGTCATGCAGTAGGAGCTGTGTGGCGCCAGTACTGTGAGATGGCGTGGCTCTGCTGTGGGATGGCCGCAGGGGGGCAAGCAAGCCCTATCAGGCCTTTCTGAAGGCATTAGGTCACACCCAGTCCACTCCCAATACCCGCTAACTGCTGCCTCCTTCCAGGGAGTGGGAACCCCCAGCAATATCACCCAGTGCCCCTTACCGGCCGCATCCAGATCCTGCCCAACAGCTCCCTGCTGATCCGCCACGTCCTGGAAGAGGACATTGGCTACTACCTCTGCCAGGCCAGCAACGGCGTGGGCACCGACATCAGCAAGGCCATGTTCCTCACCGTGAAAAGTGAGTCTTCCTCCCACCCCTATCCTGCCAAGGCCACCAGGGGCCATCAAGGTCAGTCTTGGTTCTCCAATGCCTGCCCATCCTCTCCCTGGGATTCTGCTATTCTGTCCAGAAACAGCAAAGTTGCTCAGAGGTGCGCTTGGGAGCCTCCTAGAGGCTTGTGGAAGCAGGCTTATCCAAAGCAAAGACACACTCTGGCCTGTCTCAAGGCAAGGACACAGGTCTTGGTAGCTGTACAATAGTTATTCGGTTCACAGGTTAGTTGGCAATCCAATCCCAATACCAAAACCAAATGACTCCTTTCAGCTACCTAATACATACTGAGTTGTGTACCACCTGTTACAGCCTACATACGTGTACTATGTAGGTAAAGCTTTTGGTTGATCTGTGTGACCTTGGAAGGTCATTTTGTCTCTCTGGGTTCTAGTCTCCCCACTTATACTAGAAGTTCACTCCTAACTTACAAACCTCATAAAACTGTTTTAAATAACACAGAAGCTGAGACTAACTAGAAGCACACAGGGGCACCACAACTCTGTCACTCTAACACAAGGGATGACATCTGAATTCCCGACCCAGAGCTACCTTCATGGCCCTGGAAGCCACTGTTTATCTGCTGTCCCTGTGTTCTGTTAAGCACCACAGCAGCCATGCATTGATAAGCACATATGACCCTATTAAACTATATTTACCCTATCTATAAAGATGGCATAATAGTCTGGGTCTCAGTCTGTGTCAGGCCCTTCCTGTTTAACAGTGTGTCCCTGACTGGACACAGGTATGGCCACCGGTGCCATTCTTTCTAATGTCCCTCTAGAGTAGCTACATGGAGCTGTAGGGCCTGTGTGCAGTCTGCCCTACACCTCTCAGGAGATCCCTCCACGAACAATCCTGGGCCTTCATCCAGACAGGGATGCCCTGCCAGGAGATGGAGGCTGAGGGAGCCCCCGGGCGGAATCCCCGTGCTGGGAGCAGCCTCCTTCCCGCCATCACAAAGCACTTTGTCCTTCATAAAGCCAGGCAATCAATCTACATCCCTCAGCCAGGGAGAGCCACAGGGGAAGGCTCGCCTGCCTGGGCCTGTCCTTCCAGCTCACACACACACACACACACACACACACACACACACACACATGCATACACAGTCACGCACACACATACACACGCGCGCGCAACACACACACACACACACACACACACACACACGCATACACACACACACATACACACGCGCACATACACACACATACACACACACACACACACGCATACACACACACACATACACACGCGCACATACACACACATACACACACACACACACACACACACGCGCGCATACACAGACACGCACACACACACACACACACACACACACGCATACACACACATACACACACACACACACACACCCCATTCCTTATTCTGTTACTTTCCTTCCCATCCTGGCCTGGCTCTCCCGACAGCTTGTCCTAGCCATGCTGAGCCCTCAGTCTACCCCAGTGCTGGTGAGGAGAAGGGGTAGACGGTGCCGGAGATGTTTGAGGCCCAGGGCTGCCCATAGGCTGACCTCTGTCTGTGTGGGAGGGTCTGGCTGCCTCCATACAACAGCCCAACCGAGCCTGTATGGAACTGGCTGCTGGAAGATGCTTCTGTGGCCCAGCTGTGGTGGAGCTTGCGGGTACCTGGTCTTCTCTGTAGCCGCTATTCTTCTACTGCTTCTGCACAGTATGATGTTCCAGGTTATCCACCAGTAGCCACCTGAGACACTGTCTCTCCTCTCTCTTGTTCTCTCCCTATTCAGACCTCTCCTCCATTCATCTTCTCCCGCTTCTCTGAATGCTACAGAAATGGAAGGGTGGAATAAGACCTTGATAATCTGTGTGCTCACACACACATACACAAAGGCACACACATGCACACACAAACACATGTACTCACGCGAGCGCACACGCATATGCACATGTGTGCACAGTTTACCAGTGAGTTGGCTGGATGAAGCTCATTCACTTCTGAGTCCATTGTAAATCCCCCAGTGCCACCAGCCCTACCCCTGACCCACCTGCAGAGGCAACCACCTAAAGCTCTGCCTTGTATCTCCCACTTTCAGAAAATATTTGGCCTGATTCAGCTCCATGGTATCAAATCTAAGCCTTCAGAGGGCTAACTGACCTTTGCTCCCACTGTCCCCAAGCAGAAGAAAGAAAGAAAATGAGTCAGAGGGTGCATCATCTCCTAAAGCACCATACAGGGCAAACTGGACATATTGCCTGGGTTACACTCAGGGGACATCCACATCCCTGACCCCACAGTGCTGACTCTTTGGGTCACTGAGCATTCACTGGACAGGAAATAGTGCTTGCTCCATGACCAGGAAAGTAGAGTAGACATCCCTGAGTTCAAATCCCAGCTCTGCTACTTGAGAGCTATGAGATCGCAGACTGTGACCTCTGTGAGCCTGGTGTCCTCCACTGTAGGCTAACATTTGTAACGTAGCTGGTTTCCAACTTCATCATTTTCAACCTTTATCATGAGGCAAAGGTAATATACATACAGTCAGTAACAACTGTACTCCAAAATTCAAATTTTGCCCCCTTTCCAAGTAATGATACTCTGGTTCAGTACTCTTTCCCAATGCGAGGCAACAGCAGTGACAGATACTCCCAAGTGACAAGAAACACGCCTGTCTACTGCCTCAAGGTAGGAAGCTCAGCGGACAGCTCCTGATGGAGGCTGCACTTACTTTTCCTGCCCCCCCCCCTGTGCTCCACCAGAAATCTGGTTAAGAGCATTCAACATATTTTAACTTAAGATATTTCCAGCTTACTATAGGTCCCTCGAGGGTCACACTGATGTGAAGGGGGGAGGGGCGTGTGTACTTTTTCTCACTAGTAAATTTTCAATGAGACTACACATCGGCAACAATTTATACAGTGCTTGACACAGGTTTGCTTCTGACCATTGTTAGCAACGGTTGGTTTAGGGGCTGGAGATGCCGTGGTGACTGGAACAGAGCTTCTGTTCTCGCTGGCTTTAAGTGGCAGGTTTGCTAACAGATGTTATTCCTCTTTCTTAGGACTTTCTTAGGAGAACTGAATCATATACTAATGGGGGCCTATGAAGTCCCACAACCAGCTCTCTGTAACAGACCCTGGGGTGCTAGTGACATGGCACAGCCAAAGAGGTAGACGGTGACAGAGATGTTTGAGGCCCAGGGCTGCCCATAGGATGACCTCTGTCTGTGTGGGAGGTTCTGGCTGTCTCCATATAACAGCTTAGAAAAGCAAATCTACAGTAGTGTAACTCCATCCAAGGCCAGACCATGGAGCCAACGCTCTGGTGTCCACAGGCAGGAGACCGGTGCCCCTGCTTTAAGAGGAGTCGGTGTCCCGAGTCCTTTTGGCCTTCTGGGTTCCCATCTGATTTGGCAGCATGCACATGAAAGATGACCTTACTGGCCTCAGGAACACTCTTGTCAGGTCTCCAGGGATCCCATAACACAGTCCAATTGACATCTAAAACTATCTAGCCCTTCCAGGGCACCAAGGATTTAGGGGAGCAGAAAATTAGTTGTCCAAGTCCTTGGATATCCCAGAAGACAATCCTGAGTAGCCCCCACTCCTCTTTGAGCCCCAGAATCTTGCTATGACTAAGCTCATAAGTCCCTGAACCCAGAC
This sequence comes from Apodemus sylvaticus, assembly GCF_947179515.1. NCBI lineage: Eukaryota > Metazoa > Chordata > Mammalia > Rodentia > Muridae > Apodemus > Apodemus sylvaticus. The sequence goes on along the minus strand of NC_067478.1, from coordinate 83,537,208 downwards.
CTGCCCCTTCACATGTGGCACTCGATGATCCTCTCTCCACATCCTCCCTGGGAAACTAGCAATGGTTCCTTTCCACAGAATCTGAGATAGTGGATGGAGGTCATTGGGTCACATCTCTGTGTCTGCAGGTTAGACCATCAGCCGCCCCTTCCTTCCTTGCCTTCCTTCCTCTGAGACTTGGTTTTCTCACCCACAAAATCAGAATTCACCCAAACTAGAAAACCCAGTCCTTATCTGAGCTTTTCCACCTCTATCTTGTCTAGCAGTGGCTCCAGCGGCCTTAGGAGTCTTTCCAGAGGGCCAGGCAGTTCTCTCCCAGGACTTGATTGAAAATAAATAGAATTAGCAGGAGAAAATACCACATCCACAGGGTTATCTTTAATCTCCTTCTTAAATTAAAAAATGAAAGAAAGAAAAAAGAGTGAGAAAGAGAGAGAGAGAGAGAGAGAGAGAGAGAGAGAGAGAGAGAATGACCAAAGGGAGGAGACAATTCCAGCTCCCCTGACAGGCAGGGGAAGAGAAATCATCTTCAAAGAGAATCCTTCAGCGAGAGGCAGGCACAAAGCCAAGCTGCTCTTCAGGGTGGAGGGAACTAGCTGTGTTTTGATGCCACCATCACATGGCATGGCCCCCCAAGAACTCCTGGCCCCCATCTTTATTAGACAGGTGCTCTTCCTGCCCCCTCTCCCCTCCACCTCTCTAAAGGCTCCAGTGACTGGGCCACAGACAAAGCTCATGGCCAATTAAACCCAGAAGGGTTCTTTGTTTGCTCTGAGTTTTGCTTTGTTTGTTTAGCAAAATGTCAGGCCAATTAAAGTCAGCTCCAAGAGCCCTCAGCTTCCACACACCTGCATCACAGGAAGTGGGATGGAAGAAACCAGACCCTAATTGAGGTGGGTTGATGGAAGGGGCCAGTCCGACCCAAGGAAGCACCTGAGTGGTAGTAGATCAGCTTACTTGGCATAGCTGACTGCTGGTCCCAAGGTCACAGTGCAAAACCCTAGGAAGCACAGTCAACTCTATGATCGTAATCCAGGTTAGTCCCTGTTCAAATGAAAACAATTCTTATCAGACAGAAGAGGTGTGTCCATTGACCTGGTGGTGGGATGCTGCCCTCCCACAAGGACAGGAGTCAATGACCCAGAGACTACAAACCCTTGTCTCATCATACATCTGGTACAGACTTGGATGCCACACACCCACCTCCAAGCTACCCAATGCTTTTGTTTTGTTTTATTTGATTTTTACTTTATGCATATGGGTATTTTTTTTCCTGCATGTATATTTGTGCATCATGTGTATGCCTAATGCCCACGTAAGTCAGAAGAGGATGTTGAATCCACTGGAATTGGAGTTACCACGTGGATACCGGATATCGAACCTAGGTCCTCTGGAAGATCAGCTAATGCTCTTAACCCCTGAGCCATCTTTTCCAGTCCCAATACCTCTTTTGTCGTCTCTCCTCCCTTGCTTGGGCCCTCAACCTGAATGAACTATTTACAGTTCACATAGACAATGCCAGGACACGCAATTCGGGATGTCACACACATAATGCCCTGCTTGGCATGATAAACCAAGGCACAGAACAATCTAGCAGAAGAGTAGCCCAGGGTACAGTAGCTGTAACTTCCTCTCAACCCTGGGCCTTCCTCACAGAAAAACCTGCGTATTTGCTGGTGGTGAGGCCAGAATCTTCACTATCTCTGAGCTACTTGGGGTCCAGGGCTCATCTCCCCTCCCCGTGTATGATCTGAATCCCTAGCACCTTAACACTGTGTGCTAGGAATGGGCAGGCTGGCGTCTTAGGTGGCTCCCAGACTCTTCCCTTGGCCCTATGAGCTCCCGAAAAGCTGAAAGGACAAGGCAGATGCCCTACCAGATTTGCTAGCCATCTGGAGAGAAGACAGAAAACTGAGTGGTGGGCAGGACTCGGGGCCAACTGAGCCACCACCACCACTTACAAACACAACTGTGGGATTTGGGGGCTGTCGCTGGCTCTTTCTCCACTTAGACTATGGCTACTGGTCAGCCTCAGGATGGCCTGTGCCAAGCCAGGAGGGAGTCTTCTGTGCAGGCAAGGGTAGAGGACTCCAAGGATGTTGGCGAGAGACGGAGAGCGTGATGATTTCCATGGCAATGATTAGCCAGTGGCCTCTTGGCCTTATTGATTTCCAGACTTCATAGAGTAAGAAGCAACACCGTGTCTCGTGCTTCATCAAGCAGAAGTGAGGACAGGATGTAACTTCCTTTCGTCCCTGGGCCTTCTTCACAGAAAATCAGGGAGTTGTCAAAGCTCCCAGGAATCTGCAGCCTCTAAAGACACACGGAAGACAAAGCCGGCATCCAGAGATCAGGAAGGGCCTGAACAGGAGACCTGCTCCTGACGCCTGCACCCTGGCTACTGAGACGTGGGGGCCTTACCTCATTCGCTTTCTCTCACGCCCTGAGCTTGAATGGGTTCCTGGTCCTGCCTTTCAGAATCCATAGCCCAAATGTTTCAAGGGGTGGGAGATAAAATATCTATCTCTCAACAAGCAAAATGTAGGACAGCTGACTGACCTCATGACACTAATAGGGTCATTGGAACAAGAACAATTTGTCACATCCCCAGACCTAGTCCCTAGGGGACCTGGTACAAGAAAAGTCTCCTTCCCAGTCATACTCTTCATCAGCAAAAGAGCCCAGGTCCTTACAGACCGGAGGCTTTGCTGAGGAGATTGGTCCTGCTCACTCAATTTCCACTCCCTGTTTATCTCCAGGTGCTTCACCCGGGCCACTCCTCAGAGGTGGGGACAGATGACATATTATCACTTCCCCGCCCCTGATGTTCCCATGACCACAGCACTGAATTGCTTCCAAATGAAGCCCAGTTCCCAGGTGCCACTCAGGGTAGCTCAGATGAGACTCAGGACCCTGTGCACAGGGCTCTCTGCGGTAGGTAAATCAATGCAGAATGGTAGGCAGAGAGCTGAGAAGCCCCTCTAACCTTTGCCCTGGGGAGAGAGAGCCCAGAGCTGCTCCCCAATAATGATGAAAGCCCCTCTGAGTGAATGCACTGTTACCTCAGGCAAGCCATGAGCGTGTTCCCTCCGAGCAGCCCGTCATCCAACATGGTGCCAAGGTCTGTGTATTCACCTGCTTCCTGTTGCTAACAGTATAAAGACACAGGCTGACTAAGTCTTAATAAAAAAGAGTTTATTTGGGTTCATAAACCTAGAGACCCAAGACAGGGTGTGACATGTGAGAAACAGCTTGTAAATGTTCAAATGCATACATGTGTGTATATCCCTTCATTCCCCCTTAAAACTCCACAAGAATTCAATCATTGGCCCTACTTACCCTAATGATCTACTCAGCACCACCTCCTCAAGGGCACACCTATAAATGCCATAGTCAAAATCAAGTCCCCACCCTCCTGACACTCAGATGGAAATTGGGTTTCTGCAAATGAACACTGGAGAGATACTCTCCAATCAGCAGTCTTCAAGAGGGAGAGGCAAAGCTAAGTCTCCATTGCAGCCTCCAGGAGTTACTGACTGAATAGAAAACTACATCAAGCCTCTGGGATAGGAGGCAAAGGCCAGGGCTACAGAGTGGCCTTGCCATCAGTCAAGTCAAAGATGGAAGAGCCTGGAGCAGATCTGCAGAACCGGTCAGAGCTTCCGTTAGGGGTGGTGCTGGGGTACAGCCCATAGGAGCAAAAGGAGAAAGGTGGCTTCAGGGTCATCGGCAGCCAGGCAAAGGCATAGGGGACAGCGAGGAGCACCATATGGTGGCAGTGAGGAACTGGGGGAGGGGCGTCATCTTGACGTGTGGGCATGATCTCCTCTACGGTAGGAATGGCATAGGACCCTGAGCAGGGACTAGAGAGGAACAGTGCCAAGCATTTGAGAAAGTCAAGCACTTGAGGCTGAAGAGAAGAGATGGCAGTGTTAGCCATGACGGAGATGACGGGGAGAGAGAGGGGTGACTGGTTAGCCTGGGGCAGCACACTGGGTGACCTGCCTGGATAGAGCTAGATGCTAGTCATCATGACCCTACAGGACTCAATTCCCTGTGGAACCAGCTGGCCCTCTTCCTGACCTAGAAGACAAGACTTACAGACTGAGTACAGAATCCACCTTCCCCCACCCCCTAAGTTTGCTGCTTCCAGAACTGCCTCAGTTTCCCCTGGCTGCTCCAACAAAGTACACGCAACTAAGTGCCCCCAAAACACTACAGACTGATTCTTTCACAGTCCATAGAGGGTGACAGAGGGTGACACTAGCCCCCGTGCTTGCTTCCCTAAGGTTCCCTGGGGAAGCATCCTGGCTTCTTTGGGGATTACAGCAAGTCATGGATTCCTTGAGTTGCACAAACATCTCTCCAGTTTCTGCTCTGATTGCCACATGGCTTTCCTCTGTGAGGTCATGTCATCTTCTCTGTGTATCTTCTTACTAGAAGCAGCATGCCCACCTCACATTTGATTAGAAACCACATCTTCCGTGGCTAGTGGCTTTCAGGAACCTTCTTGGCACACCACAGCCATCTTGTCCTGACCGCAAACAGTCTCTTAGCCAAAACTCTCTCTTAGTCAAGGTCCTCAAGCCCATTTGAACCTGTGCTCACAATGCCACAGCCGGGGTCTGCAAGCTAGGCTTAGGGTCAAACTTGGCGTGCACCTGCAGAGCCAGTTCCCTTCGGCCTTCCTTGTTCACTGTCTGTGGCTTCTTTGGTGATGCAATGACCAGCAAAGCCTAGAATACTATTTGGCCCTTTCCAGAAAATGCTTGCAACTCCAGATCTGAGGTGTTCTCAGCGATGACCCAGGACACCTTCTCCTAGTAGCCAAAGGAAGACATTCACGTCTTCTGTTTCTAAAAGGATTCTGTCAGTCCCAAGCCATCTTTAGCCATCACTGCCACACACCCCCAAACCTCCGAGGGCTGTGGGGGAGGGGTTTAATGAGCTAATTCGTGGAGAGCATTAACCACGGTGCATGCACATAATCAGCATTCAATAAATGTTAGCTATTATTATTACTGTCTTTTTCCCCCCAGCACTCTCAGTAGGGAAAAATGGGTCCCCATCCCCCACTCCACTCCGGATCCTGCATACCTTGGCCAGCAGCCAAGGGAGAAAGTGACGGCCCCATTTTATAGCTGGACAGAGAAAGGTCTGGTGGGGCTGAGGATATCATCTTCACCCTCTGTGCCCCAGAGACAGGCCTGAGGTTTGAGGCTGCAAGGTCCCACCCTTCTCAGTGACCCAGAGTTCAGCAGCCTTTCCATGTGTACACACTCTTCCTGGTTGAGCCTAATGCCTGCATCATTGGAGTCTTGGGGTCCTGAAGCTCCCCAGCCTACTCCCTGCCTGTTCGTCACCAAGGCCAGGCTGGTTGCTGCCACACAATTTGAACCAATCTCACACTTCAGGTGGAGCTTGCCTAATCAGGGGCGACAGGAAGCCGGGGCGGGTGCAATCAAATTAACAACGCCATGGCCTGGCTCTTTAAGAATGGGGGTTGGGGAGGCGACAAAGCAGGCACCAACCAGAAGGTACCCCACCTCCCAAACTGTCCCAGGGGAGGCTTGCAGGGCTGGGCCTCCACTGAGGCTGAGCTGAGTGGCTGAGTAGAAACTGCTCCCACCTCCCAGTGTGCCAACGATGCCCCTTTGTGGTGGCTTATCTCACACTGCCAAGCAGGTCTTGTTCTTGTCAGGGAGCTTGTTAACATGGTGGGAAACACAGGCTTTGCAGGGAAGGAGAACACGCTGGGCTTGAGGGGAAGGGGCCCCCCACCACCACCCCCAACCTCTCAAGCTGCGTGTAATCCTTTCAAAAAAATAAAAGGCTCTGAGAGCTTCCAAGAGAAGAAGAGGAGGAGGACACTTTCTCCCCTGACAGGTTGGGAGTACAGACCTCAGAGCTCTGCTCCGGGGCACCTTCTGTCTCCGAGAGCTGTCCACCAGAGGGCAAAAAAGAAGGCTTCCAGAGACCCATTTCCTCTCTCTGAGATGCTTTTTTCACCAGAAAGACTTGGGAAATTTCAGTGACGCTTCCAGAAAGACTTCCTAAAAAAGCCAAGACCCTCCTTGGTGGTGGTAAATCCTGACTTTGCTAACAGGCTTTTAATTTTGGTGGCTTTGAGGACCTTCTGCCTGAGGCAGGGGAAGGACCAAGAGTCCAGCCCTATGGTACTATACTCTGGTCAGGTAAAGGCCACCAGGCTGAGGGTGTTCCCACTCAGACCTATGAAGTTACAGCCTCTAAGGGTGGCATCTGCACCATACATTCATTTTACTCTGAGGGGTCTGTTCTTGCTAAGACAGGGCCTCATGTAGCACACAGCAGCCCCAAACTCGCTACATAGCTGGAAACGACCCTTCCTTTCTGCTCTTCCTGCCTCCTGGGCTGCTTTGCCCAGTTTATATGGTGCTGGGGATTAAACCCAGGGTTTCACACACGCTAAGTTCAACTTACTGAGCTACATGCCCCATAATGAGTTAGTTACTAAGCTTCACAGTAATTCTCCGGTATCAACAGGTATGAAAACTTCCTGGACCATCCTTAGAACACCCATCTGGGAGAGCATCCTTTGTCCTCAATTTCCAAGCCAACACTCTTTCCCCAAGTCAGCCTTCATCACAGCCCCGGCGTATTAGCACCAGATACCTATTTTGCCTGTCCCTAACCTCTGCCCCATCCTGTTCCTCTCTGTGTCCGATGTTACAGGGCCAGCCAGTAAGTTCCCAGATGCCCTGAGCTCCGACTGGCTATGTGACCATAGACTATTTACTTCTCCAAACCTCAGTTTCCCCATCCATGAGGAGCCATTATCTTCATTCCCGGTACCTGGTGCATAGTAAACCCTCAGTCCAATGGAGGCTTTTCTGTGACTGGAACCCAAGAGCCTCATTGTCAGCCACTCAGACTCCAACAAGCGGCCTTTGTCATCGGTTTCTTCCCATTCTTCCCGCAGGGCAGTGCTTCTCCATTGGGGATTCATAGCTGAGGCTTCCTTCCCTAGTGGCTTGAGGACTGTCAGAAAAGACAGCTGAGCTCCTGTCACCATAGAGGAGAGGGAGGGAGCCAGACCCAGAGGGAGCCCGCCACACAGTCCCCTCCTCCTGCCCCAGCCCCAGCCTATAAGGACTGGCCTCTGCTCCCCACATACCCCATTCCACCTCCTGTTTTCTGCCTTCTTCTGAACTCCTCCCAAAAGTTATCCGAGGGTGTGTTGGGGCGCAACCAGGAAGGAGACATCTGGGCTAACACTAAAGGAAGGAACATGGTGAACTGTTAGAGGTTTGAGGTCCTTCTTGCAGATCACCATGGTGTGACTTCAGACAGATCGCTTAACCTCTCTGAGCTTCCACACTGGCGGTGTGTGTGTGTGTGTGTGTGTGTGTGTGTGTGTGTGTGTGTGTGTGTCAGAGAGAGAGAGAGAGAGAGAGAGAGAGAGAGAGAGAGAGAGAGAGATCCTAATCTAGCCTCCTTTGAAGCAAGGAATGAGGTGTTCTTCAAAGCATAAATCAGTGTTCTGCAAATTTAAGGAATAGACCCATCCCTGGTTAGGAAATGAGACCTGGGGAAGGGGGCGGGAGCTGGAGCTGGGAGCTGGGAACTGGGAGCTGAGGTAGGAGCCGGGTTGGCAAATTCAGTCCATAGTGTAATGTCTTAGAACTCAAGAGCCTGCATCCCAGCACTTGGGAGGCAGAAATAGGCAGATCTCTGTGAGTCTGAGACCAGCCTGATCTATATAGTGAGTTCCAGGACAGCTGGGGAGACTAGAAGAGAGACCCTGTTTAAAAAAAATAAAATAAAATCTACCTCTAAAGCTGAGAGTGGTGGCAAAACGTGGGTGCTGAGCTGAGCGGCCTTCTCATGGTGTTTTAAAAATCTATCGGCCTCTCACATCAAATTAAAATGTAAATAGCAGCTGATCCAGGCAGGACCTCAGGGGCGACAGGAGCCAGCCTGAGAGTAATTTCACAGACGGAACCGGTAACATCGGATTCTGACAACTGTCCTGTTTTTGAAATTGATTTCCTCTCTCTTGGGCTGGCAGCCCCGGAGGGCCCTGGATTTCAGGAAGGATGGCTGCTCTCTGTAATCAGTGCCCCTCTATTCTAGGTCCCTCTCTGCCGTCCGCTGCACCTGCCCGTAAGGCCCCATGGGAACAGGAGGAGGAGGAGACGGCTGAGGCTTTAGATCCACAGGCCTAACTGGCAGTGGCTGGAGTTCAATGGCCTATCAAGGCTGCCTGAGACTCACAGAGGCCCACAGAACATCCTTTGCATAGCTATGTGCCAGGTTGAGGCCCACAGAGACTTCTGCCCACTAGTCTTCCCGTCAGACCCAGGAGACAGCATGTGGGAGAGCACATCCAGTTGGGGATCCTTGCAGGAGAAGTGTGATAGACCCAGAGTCAGGGAAGGACCTGGAATCTACCAGGATGCTGCTATGCCCTCTACCACCATTTGTCCCATGTTGGACACTCCAGTGTCACTTAATGGCACAGGGATGAAAAGCTTTAAGTGATGGGCCCACTGCTCACCATGTCTCTCAGGGTTACATCCCACCTAAAGGGAACAGCATAACAATCCAAGGTTGTCAATAGCATATCCACCCAGGACTCTGTCCTGTGCTTTATCATTCCCACTTCTGTCTGGGTCCCTAAAACCCTGGTCCCTCCCTCATTCCCCAGGGTTATGTGCTGAGGCTTTACCAGCAAGTGCACAGAGCCCACACATTAGTGACAACCCAATCCCGTTTCTGAAAAACAGAGACTGCACACAAGGAGGGCAGAGAGGCAGATGGTGAGAGACAGCCAGCTCTGTCACCACAGCTCAGGGTGAATAGCTCCTGCTGGAAGCCTCAGGTTCCTATCTGAAGAATGGGGCTACTGAGATGCGTTTCCTGTGGCTGGCATCAGGAGAGCTAAGCAAAAATGAAACCATTGCTTATGGCATCCAGAGCTCTGTAGGTACCAAGAAGGCCATGGAGCTAGTGAGGGAGCGGGAGGAGACTGGGCCTCGCTGCAGGGGACAGTAGCTCAGAGCCCCTCTGAGGAGGTCACTCATGGAAAGTACACAGAATATGCTGCCACATGGCGTGCTTGCCACCACAAAGGACCACAGGCGAGCATGTGTGTGTGTATGTGTGTGTGTGTGTGTGTGTGCATGGGGGGGCAGTGTATACAGAGGTATCAACTCATGGCCCCTTCAATTAAGCAATCACACAAGGCCCTTGGCATATGGGGGAGAAACTCCACTGGCTCACATGTGATGATACTATGTGAGTGTACAGGTATACAAGAAAGACCGCATGTGATTGCCTGTTGAGATATGTTTTGGAGTTCCTCCCCCTCCCTCCCTCTCTCCCTCCCTCCGTCCCAGCATCCCACTTTCCCTCCCTCCCTTCTCCTCCTCTTCCTTCCTTCTACCTCTCCCTCCCCCTTCTCCATATCCTCCTCCTCCTCCATGGCCCTCACTATACGACTCAAACTGTCTCAAACAATCCTCCTGCCTCAGCACCCCAATAGCTGGGACTGTAGATGTGACCCACTGTGCTCAGCTTTCTCCTCTTTTCAGGGGCACTCTGCCTGCTAGCGGGGTGACCTTGGGGCAAATGGCTTCCCTAAAGAGCCTAAGTGTCTTCCCACATACAGAGTATTACACGTTGCAATCCTACCACTCATTTAACTCAGTTTCAACATATATCATCAATATAAAAATGTAAGTGAGCTATTCTAAGTCTCTCTTCTCTTTACATTTCTGGAATCTGCTGTCTGTTTTACATTTATAGTGCCTCTCAATCAGCCCCGCCATGTCTCAGGTGCTCAGCAATGCCTGTGGCTGATGGATATGGTGCAACGAAGTGGGCCTTTATCTGGGCACTGTGATTCTGTGGAATCATCTCCCAGAAGCATTTTGAGCCAGAAATTTGGAGCATGTGGGTCTAGGTAATACTTCCCTTAGAGCTAGAGTGAGACAGGGTGACTTGTGGGTGGGAACGGAGCCCCATAGGCCAGGTGCTATGTGAGATCCATATGCTTATTGTGTCCCCCCCCCCCCCCAGCTGCTCGGTGGGACACAGAGACTCTAACTTTAATGTGCTGGAGGCCTACAAAGCTAGTAGTGACAAGACTAGAGCTCAGGCTTCCTGGTCCCCAAATTCTTCAAGCTCTCCTCCTCCTCACCTTCAATGGCTCCCCTGAGCTAGCAGTGAGAAGAGCTGTAGGGCGTGGTGCCTGGCACTTGTTACTGTAAAAACATCTAGCCAACCAGGAGGATGGGCAGCCAGCCCCAGATGTGGTTGCTGTGCAGGGATGGGGAGCCAAAGGCCTCTGGAGACCCCGCTGTCTCTGACTATCCACAAGTCTGTCTCTGGGTAACACTGATTGGAAAGACAAGTGCCCTGAGGCAGATGTGCAGGTTGTAGGCTGCTCGAAGGTAGGACACCCACAGGGTGAGTGGAATCTGACATGGAGTCTGTGCTCCACTTGGGAAGCTGCAGGCCCTGGTATGAAGCTGTCTGGATAGAAGGTGTCTTGACACAGGGTACTGGAGGCCTGCATGGAAGGCACAGCCTAGAGGAGCAAGCTTCTCACCGTGGCTCAGACCTGGGAAGTTTCCCCAAAGACTCCTCCTCCCTGTCTCCTTCCCCTTCCCAACTTTGACCTGTGCAAAGGCTGAAGTTGCCCCCTCCTCCTCCTTTTTGTATACACATACACACACACACACACACACACACACACACACACACACACAGAGAGAGAGAGAGAGAGAGAGAGAGTCAGTCAGTGATAAACAAGATCACCTCTCTCTCCCCCAACTACCTTAGGCCCTAGACCCACCCAGGGGTTCAGATGCAGGCCTTGCTCATTCCCTGCAGGTATTGCAGAAGCAGCTGCGTCTCCCCCACCCTCATGTTCCCACCCTCCCGTAAAACATGGAGGCATCTGCAGTGCCAGGCTCGGCTTGTCGATGTAAAATCTCACTCTATATTCCACCCAGGTTTATACGAGTGAATTATGCAAATCTTTGATGGAAAAATATTCCTGCGCACATCCTTGAGAGTGTAAAACCTTAGTCAATAATTCATACTTGGATGTCTCTGACTGCAGGCTTTTTCTTCATTATAACTTACACCTCGTTATTTGTCTTTCGCATTTTATTGTATATTCTAGTGTAACGCCGTGCATTATAAAGTTTATCTGCTTCATTATTTGATGAGCCGGGACTAGGGGAATGTGCTAAGACATTGGTATGGGGGGGGCCTGGGGCTAGGGCTTCCCCCCTGTCCCCACCCCACATCAGATCTACACATGGTGGCCTCAGAGAGAATAGCTGGCTGTGAGGCATGACCTCGGGGAGCTGGAGGGAGCAGGTGCTGGCCTCCACCTTCTTGAACATGTTCAAATCATCCCCTCACCCTCCGTTGGTACCTGAGATTGGACCTCTCCAGGTCCACTCTTCCTCTATCTGAAGGTTTCTTTGGTAACAAAAGCCAGCTGTCCCCGGAGAGATGGTTGGGAAGATCAGTGTCTGGGCTAGTCATTAAAAACGGGAAGTGGGGATAAGGCTGGAGAGTGACTCCGTTGATAAAGTGCTTGCAGCACAACCAAGAGAACCTGAGTTTGGGCCACAAAACCTGTGTAAAAAGCTGAGTGTGGTGGCATCCCTATAACTCTAGCACCAGGGAAACAGAGGCAGGGGGATACCTAGGATTAGCTGGCCAGACTGGTTGCCAAATCGATGAGCTCTGAGTTCAATAACTGACATCAATCTGTGGCTTCTTCCTGGGCTCTCAGACACACACACACATACACACACACACACACACACACACACACTCCACACCTACTCAAGCACAACAAGCAAACAAAACAAGTGTCCCAGAAGAACACTGGAGGGAGCTGAGGAGTAAGAGGCACCACTGCTGGAGAGGAGCAGTTTTATGTCTGTCAGAGGACCAAGTGTTGAAACAAGAGAAGACAGGCTCTCTTTCACACACCACTGCACCAGCCAGCCAGTGAGGGCCCACAACGAGCTACTCTCTGATCTGCAGAACCCACTGTGAGCAGACTCCAATCCTAGGTCCTGGAAATGCTCCGGGCAAGCGTGGGCTGTGCGTTCTCATATGTTTCTAGAAACACTCCTCAGATGCCTCCCCTGTTCCTGTTGGCCACAGTTAGATATATCTTCCCAATCCCCCTCTCTGTGAGATCAGGAATGTGTTACCCAAGGCCTGCACAGTGCTTCATGATGGTGTAGGAGCCCAGCACACACTGCTCTGAATTGCAAAGAGGGTGTGGACCAAGATTCAGAGATTCTACCCATCCTCCCTCCCTGTTTCTGGTCAAGACACCTAAGTCCATAGGAGGCCCAGCTGTTGGAAAAGCTCCTGGCCAGGCAGGTGGAAGGGGCCTCTTAAGGACCAACCAGGGCCTTGGCTCTGCCTTGGTGAAACCACAGAACCAGCAGATGGGACAGGGGGGTGGACCCTCCTCTTGCTACTAGAAGGCCTTTCATAATGTCCCCTACAGCCATCCTGTGGAACAAATCGGAGCTAAACATGCCTCAGCCCCTCTGACGAGCAGAGACCCTAGCCTTAGAACCTGATCCTGAACCTAGGGTCCCACAGAGGCCCCAGACATCCCCAGAGATGATTCCATGGGGCCAGATGTTTAAGTGGAGAAATCACACCTTTTTGATGTTAGCCTCTAACTGATATTTAGTGATTGCCAGTGAACATAAGCCACAAATCACAGCAGTAACAGTGTGTGTGTGTGTGTGTGTGTGTGTGTGTGTGTGTGTGTGTGTAACTATCACCCATAGAAATGCACAGATATTTTCATGTCATGTCATATTTACTGTAGGCATCTCAAAATAGCATTTGTGCTCATCACCACTACAAAAGCATGGTAATATAAGACAGTAATTATAAGGCCTGCCACGAGATCTCATCTCATAAAGAATAAGAGCAGAACATGCCGGTGTGTGATAAACAATATCCAAAGTTTGCTTGTTAGTGTTTTTAATATTTGCATAACCATATTTCAATATAACTGGTTTTCTTTGTAACTGCGTTGTGCATGTAAAAAAAAAAAATCTGGTGTCACTAGAAGGGTCCTGGAAATGTAAGGGGAACAGGAAGAAAGTACCAGTCATGGATACCAAGGGGCACCAGGAACCGGTGAACAAGATACCCCTTCCTGGGAGGAAGCCCTCTGAGGCTGGGCAGCAGAGGGCAGAGCTTAGAGGCAGGACATCCAGGGTAGCTAGGGGTGGGACAGAGAGAGGGACAAAACTGCCACACAGGGACCTCCTGCCTCCCTGGGCTGGTCTTGGGATATTCATAGCCCCTTACCTCCTCTTCCCCAGTCCCAGCTATGATCACATCCCACCCCAACACCACGATCGCCATCAAGGGCCACGCCAAGGAGCTGAACTGCACTGCACGTGGCGAGCGGCCCATCATAATCCGCTGGGAGAAGGGGGACACGGTCATTGACCCCGACCGCGTCATGCGGTATGCCATTGCTACCAAGGACAATGGTGATGAGGTGGTCTCCACGCTTAAGGTGGGTGTGCAGTCCCAGGCCTGGGGGCACCTTCCATCCCCATCCAAGGGAAGCAAATGGGTGACTGGGAATCCTTCCTTACCCTTCTGACGACCACAGATATCCTTCTGTGGGCTCCCAGTCTCCTCCGTCACCCTTCCTCCCTGCTTGAGTTCTCTGTGTACACCTCTCAATCCTACTGCAAAGAGAAGCCTTAGATAGAACCCCTCTGAATCTCCGTCCCAGTCCCCCTAGAATGTCCCCCTCTAAAATACTCTCCCTGTTTCCTCCCTTTCGCGTTCCTGCTGGCCATGTCTCAGCTCAAGCCAGCTGACCGTGGGGACTCCGTGTTCTTCAGCTGCCACGCTATCAACTCATACGGAGAGGACCGAGGTTTGATCCAGCTCACTGTGCAAGGTACAGTGCCCACCCGCCCTTTCCCCTTCTCTAGGGCCCAGAGGCCCACAGCTAAGCTGCCTGCTACTATCTCGCCTTTATTCCTCTTCTGTCACTACCCAGAACCCCCTGACCCCCCAGAGCTGGAGATCCGGGAGGTGAAGGCCCGGAGCATGAACCTGCGCTGGACTCAGAGATTTGATGGAAACAGCATCATCACCGGTTTTGATATTGAATACAAGAATAAATCAGGTAGGTGCTGGGACAGATGGTGAGGGTTTGCCTGCTGTGGCCTCTTGTGGTACACGACCTGCCTGTGCCTCTCAAAAGGAGCAGCACCCACCTGACACAGAATCACCAGCACCCTCACATGTATGCTCATTGTCCCCTAGGGGACAGTGGCTAGCTTAGGAAGCTAGGATATGGATTAAAATACACTGATGGTGGGAAAGGATCAGTCCCTTGGAGCATGAATCTCATGAGTGGTCTGATTTTACAGGTGCTGAGTGCAGGCCCCCGGGCTGCTCTGTAGGGATGTCATGGGTTTGTAGGGTCACCTGGATGGTGTTGGTTTGGGATGGTGAGTGCATTGCAGATCAGTAAGATGGGGTCACTGAGTGCCTACTCCCAGAGCCCTTCCAGAGTCTTCCTCCACAGCCCCAGGGGCTCTATGCTGCTGCTAAATCACTGTGAGGTGCTATGATGTGCTCAAGTCTAGCTATAGACAGACACCCAGGGATCGCATTGAATGCAAAGAAGAGGCGCAGCTGCTGAGGTCCATCAGGAAAGGCCCTGCCTGGTCCCTTGTGAATGCTTCACTAAGATAGGTCTAGAGGACTAACCGATAGAACACACTACCTACAGAGAAAACAGAAGCTCGAAGCCAGGCAAGGCGCAGCCCAGGCTCCACAGACCCCATCCATGGGCACCACACTTTAGCTGCAGGTATGCTTTGAGCAAGGATGGGAGCCTCGAAGCTGAGCTTCTGCTCTGTGGAACCACTATGTCTGAGCTCCCAAGAGGCTTGAATAGCACAGCCCCCGCCCCTGAGCCCTGCAAGGATGGATGCATGCTAAAAACTGGCATCCGAGAGCAGAGCAAAGAGGTACTTGATACCCTGAAGATGGTAACAGCAGAGACAGAGGCGCGAGAAGGCTGCATGTGTCTGACAGGCCTCTCAGAAAGCTGAGCACAAGTCTCCAGAGGCACACGTCACTTCTGTGGGGTGATGCCCAGTCAGTGGGTAGAAGGTGCCTGGGACATCTTGGCTCCCTGCTCCTAAGCTCTTTGTAACTGCTGCCATGCTTTTCTCCCTAACTCCCTGACTGCACTGCTGCAGACAAACCTCTTAATGTATGGAAACCCTTCCTAGGGCGCTGCTCAGCCAGATGATGAGCAGCACTCACTGAGAGCATCGTCCGTCTGGGAGGAAATGTAGAAGAGAGGCAGCCAGGGAACATGTTATTCTTAAACATGTCTATATCACATCACCCTACCCCATCCTCCTCTAACTCTTACTGAGTAAAGTACCATGAGGAGTAGGCTGGACAGGGGCAGGAAGGCTGGACAGGGGCGGGAAGGCTGGACAGGGGCAGGAAGGCTGGACAGGGGCAGGAAGGCTGGATAGGGGCGGGAAGGCTGGATAGGGGCAGGAAGGCTGGACAGGGGCAGGAAGGCTGGACAGGGGCGGGAAGGCTGGACAGGGGCAGGAAGGCTGGACAGGGGTGGGAAGACTAGACAGGGGCGGGAAGGCTAGATAGGGTGGGAAGGCTGGACAGGGGCGGGAAGGCTGGACAGGGGCAGGAAGGCAGGACAGGGGCGGGAAGGCTGGACAGGGGCGGGAAGACTGGACAGGGGCGGGAAGGCTGGACAGGGGCAGGAAGGCTGGACAGGGGGCAGGAAGGCAGGACAGGGGTGGCAAGGCAGGACAGGGGTGGGAAGGCTGGACGGGGCAGGAAGGCTGGACAGGGGCGGGAAGGCTGGACAGGGGCAGGAAGGCTGGACAGGGGCAGGAAGGCTGGACAGGGGCAGGAAGGCGGGACATGGGCAGGAAGGCTGGACGGGGTGAGAAGGCTGGACAGGGGTGGGAAGGCAGGACAGGGGTGGGAAGGCAGGACAGGGGCAGGAAGGCTGGACAGGGGCAGGAAGGCTGGACAGGGGCAGGAAGGCTGGACAGGGGCAGGAAGGCTGGACAGGGACAGGAAGGCTGGACAGAGGCAGGAAGGCTGGACAGGAGCAGGAAGGCTGGACAGGGGCAGGAAGGCTGGACAGGGGCGGGAAGACTGGACAGGGGCAGGAAGGCTGGACAGGGGCAGGAAGGCTGGACAGGGGCAGGAAGGCTGGACAGGGGCAGGAAGGCTGAACAGGGACAGGAAGGCTGGACAGAGGCAGGAAGGCTGGACAGGAGCAGGAAGGCTGGACAGGGGCAGGAAGGCTGGACAGGGGCAGGAAGGCTGGACAGGGACAGGAAGGCTGGACAGGGACAGGAAGGCTGGACAGGAGCAGGAAGGCTGGACAGGGGCAGGAAGGCTGGACAGGGGCGGGAAGGCTGGACAGGGGCAGGAAGGCTGGGCAGGGGCAGGAAGGCTGGACAGGGGCAGGAAGGCTGGAGTAGAGCTTCACAACCCTCCCACAAGCTTTGCCTGCTCCAGAGAGTCCGCCCAACCAAGCATCTGGCACACCCTGGCACACTGGCGCAAGGGCTCCAAGAGAACTTCAGCTCGCTGTCACTGAGACACACAAAGGATGCGAGCGTGGCGCAGTTTCCCGGTCTATAAAGTGGATGCAGAATGAAGAATGTCTAATGGAGGAAGGTTGTGGAGAATTCTAGGAGCAGCTGGCGTAAGGCTAAAGGGAGCCCTTGGCAAATGTAGTCACCCTCCCATCCCAGTAGCTCAAATACCTCTTGTGGCAATTTAGAGCCCTGTGGGACTTACAGGCTGAAATTTATGTCTGTCAGTCAGCCACATGGACCACGTGCCAATCTTCCCACTGCCCCCAGAATCATGCAAAAGGCATGTAGTAGAAAAAGAGAATGAATTAGGAAGCAGAGTGTTGCCCTGGAGAGAGAACATAAACGGTGTGCACACACACGCACTCACACACACACACACACACACACACACACACACTCTCTCTCTCTTTCAGAACCATTACACAGCACTATCCAATCAAATGCAATTCACTGCTAACTGTATTACATGAGAATGAAGGACTGTATCCAAGGGAACAGAAGAATGACTCAAAGGAAGAAGGAAGTGGGCGTGTTTGTGCATGTATGTGTGTGCGTACGTGTGCATGTGTGTGTGTGTGTGTGTGTGTGCATGTGTGTATCTAAGCTCACCTCTTTGTACCTATGGAAAAAAGGGAGATGACAGTCATTCCTAAAAATGCAGACTTGGAGTGATCAAATATCAGGATTGTGTGGCCTTTAGCAAGTATTTAAAAGCATCTTTGAGCATCTCTCTCCATTTTTCTTAGAAGGCAGGGTGATTTTTGAGTCAAGATCTTTCCCTAAAGCCAGGTTGCCCTTAAACTTGCTATCCTCCTGCCTCAGCCTCCCAAATGTTAAGATTATGAGTGTGCAGCACCATAAACAGAATTCTGGCTTTTGTTTGTTTGTTTTGTGGTGTTGGGGACTGAGGAAGCCAGGGCCTCTTGAATGCTAGGCAAACTCACAAGCCTTAGCCCTAACACTTTACAAAGCAGAGATGAGAATCTTCATTCTCAGAGAAGTTCTGAGGATGAATGGGACATGATGGCACTGAAACCCTCCATGGCTGTCTTTGAGTCTCTGCTCCCCCTCCTTCCTGCCTCCTGCCCCAGACCATACCCAAGCTGGGTGTCGACCATGATGCCCTGCACCTTGACCAGGTTTTCTGCCTCATTGCTCATCACACTAATTTTCCAAGAGAAATTACCAAGCCTGCCCTTTCTAAGGCACCATGTTCATGCTGTCTTTTCCTGGCCCCAGGCAGTAGAGTAATAATACATGAATCTGAATGATAAATAGCACCATCCACACAAATCTATCTGACGGTACTGCACGCACTGAAAAATGCAGATGCCACATTTGCCTCTGCTCACCAAGCACAGAACAGGGATGGGCTTGTCTGAGGATAGCCTTCAAAGCCCAGAACACTGTCTTGGGGGGCCGGCCTTCTCGAGGATTGTGCTGGCCCTGTGGCAAGAGCCAACATGATTTAGTGTGTCGTATGTGGGAACTGGAGTGTGGTTGGTAACAGAGATGTTGCCAGTTGTTGCTGTGACCCCAAGAATTTCTGTGCCACTGAGAGAGTGCCGTGCAGGAGGTATGCTTCAGAAGTGGGGTGCGAGGGGGTAAACGGGCACAGAGACTGGATTTGTGTTCCTGGGGCAGCTCTTCTTACCCTGAAATCTCTGCAGTGAAGAGGCTCCTAAAATGGCCACATCCAGGCTTCTTTTAGCAAGCAGTCTTCTGAGCGATAGGCACAACCATCTCCCCAGCCACTTCCTTACTTTTTAAGAAGAATATTCTGCATCATAAACCCTTTGATGAAGAAAGGACGAGAGAGCCCTTAATGAAATATGTTAATCTGGGCAAGGCAGGCACATATGAAAGGGAATATTAAAGAGACAATATTCACTGAATCCAGTGCAATGCTCCCAGAGAGCAGAAAAGAGAACAGAAGAAAACAGGCCTCTGAGTTCAACTGTTCAGCATCAGAGAGATGGCCATGATCAAGTCTGGAAACTCAGGAGAGCCCTCCAAGCATGACTCGGATGCATTAGCCATGAAGGGTCTCCAGGAGAGAGGTGTTCCAAAACAACATCAAAAAATGATTTGGGAGTGAGGCAGTGGTGAACACCTTTAATCCCAACGCTCAGAAGGCAGAGGCAGGCAGATCTCTGTGAGTCTGAGGATCTTCAGAGCTAGCAAGCTCCAGGACAGCCAAAGCTACAAAAAGAAATTCTGTCTTGAAAAAAAAAAAAAAAGATGGGATAGCTGTTGGGACACAAGGTCAAATCTACCTACAAACAAGAGACAAGAGAAAGGGAGGAGCTGCTATCTGGGACAGCCCAGGCCCTTCATTTCTGTGACTAGCAAATGAGGAAGGTAGGGGAAGAAAAGACAAAACACAGAGAGACTCCAAATTCAAAGTAAAAAAAAAAAAAAAAAAAAAAAAAAAAAAATCTAAGAAGGTGGCTCTGATCTAAAAGCCAGTGACAGTTTTTGAGAAGTCAATACTTCTAAGTCTTAGACATGACTCCTGACTTTAAAGGGCACCGTCTTGGGCAATGCTCCTAGAACAGTGAGCTCCAAAATCCGATGTCCAAAATCCGATGTTGTACAACGGCTATGATGAGGGCTCTACACGAGGCTGCGGAGATGGACATGAACCAGGCTACCGCGGCTTGGTCCTGCCATAAAACATCCTCTTTACCCAGGAGCAAGAGAAAGAGGTTGAGGAGTTTCATGGAAGGAGATGGCAGGATCCGATTTGTGCTTTGAAAGGAGCCTAAGTGCATACAGTACATGCCGTTGTGAGGGGCTTAGCCATATATACAGGAGGAATGGCAGCTGTGGGGTCCGGAACAGCTAGAACAGGGAGGGGTAGCAGACACAACTAGCCAGCGAGAAGGCTGGGAGAGAAAACAGAGATGACAATGATGATTGAGTCAGGTTAGGGATATCGGTGCAGAGAGCCCTTATGTAGTCAAGAGCACGTGGGGCATAAAGTTTATCAGACTCGATAGTAAAGAAGACAGGGCAGGAGTCCAGACTCACTTCACTGTGTGAAGAGTGTGTGGTGTGTGAGAAGGGCATAGGTTGGAACCTGGAAGTAAGAGTCCATTGGGGGGAGGCTCAGGGGGCTGCAGCTGCAGAAAGCCAGCAGAACAGGCCCACGAGAGAAGCAGAATTCAAGAGCTTTCTCAAAAAGCCTAGAGAGAAATGAGTGGTTCAGAGGAAAGGGGAAAGAAAGAATGATACATGCGGGAGCCCACTGACAGGCCAAGTGGGTGATGGGACTTGCTGATGCAGAAGCCCCTATGCAGTAGAGAGACAGCACTGACATCAGAGGAAGGCACGATGAGTCAATGATGCATATTTAAGTCATCCGCCGCTGCCCCTGGAACCACACAGGTGCCTGGTGGATGTCAGTACTTCTTTGTGGCCCCTGTTTTCAGACACATCCCACGCGGCTCTTCCCTTTGCCTGCGCTCATCAAAAATGAATGCACTGACTTCTGATCACTCTCCCGCTCCCATAAACACAGGCAAACCCAATGTGATTTGTGAGCTGGCACCAGCTCCCAGGACCCCACATGCAGAGCCACAAGCACCTGCCTCCACATGGCTTGTCTGTTCCCAAATCAAAAGGGTGTCCGTGGCAGGTAGGAGCCTGCTATTTGCAATTCCGACTTCACCTGTCAGCCCCAGAGTGACTCTCTAGGTGGCTGGGGTGTTTTTAAAGACAAGAAGAAAATAATGTGTTTCCGGGACGCCACAGCCTGCCATGTTGTTAGTTTGGCTCCAGCAACCGATGAATTAAATGCAAAACTACAGGCTAGAATTGGGCTGATGCCCTTCGCAGATGCTAAGCCTGTGCAGCTGAGAGCTGTGTTTTTAAAGGAATCAAGACCTCATTTAACCAGAAATGAAATAATAAGATTCTAGTGTGTTCAGGCTACATACATACATGTATGTGTGTATGTGTGTGTGTGTGTGTGTGTGTGCATGCATGCATGTATATATATATATATACTTTGCACTGTCAAGCTGGCTCAGTGAGTAAACTCACATTGTAGAGAAAACCGACTCCTGCAAGTTGTCCTCTAAGCTCCATATGCACATGATTCCCTGTATTGTGTGCACACACATGTGTACTCATATGCACACACATGCAGAGATTCATACATTTATTTTGTTAAATGTAACTGAAAGTTTTAAGTATCTTAAGGGCTGAGAGGTAGCTCACTCAGTAGCAAACATGGGGGCCAGAGTTCAATCCCCAGATACCACATTAAAATGTCAAGCACAGTGCCATGCACTTGCAACCCAGCAGTAGGAGATGCAGCAACAGGATCCCTGGGGTTTGCAAGCAAAACAGTCTAACCTGATAGTGAGTTCTAGGTTCAGTGCAGATATGTATACATGCTAACACACTTGGGTAAAGTTATGCATACATGCTAACACACTTCAGTGCACATAGGCATACATGCTAACACACTTGGGTGCATATAGGCATACATGCTAACATGCTTGGGTGCACATATGCATACATGTCAACACACTTGGGTGTACATATGCATACATGCTAATATACTTGAGTGCACATAGGCTAACATGCTAACACACTTGGATGCACATATGCATACATGCTAACACACTTGGGTGCACATAGGCATACATACTAACACACTTGGGTAGACATGTGCATACGTGTACACACTTGGGTGCACATAGGCACACATGCACACCTGCATTAAAACTATCCCCCTAAAATCTGCCTACAATTGTAGCCTCCTTTCCTGCCTTCAGAAGTCAACTGTAGAAATGTGACTTAGTCTTTTCCCCTGAGACTTGTCCAGAACACTGTGTGCCACAGTGGATTTCCAAGCACAGACTGTTAGCATGAGCAGGGGTATCTGAACATGCCTGGAGAGCATTTGTAAGCCCCACTCTCAGCTTGCTTCCTTGGCCTTTGCCATTTTCCCCCAGAGTGCTAAGGGGGTGTCACTGATCCAGCGCTCCGGGTTGGGAAGGTCCTGGCTCAGCCATCATTGTAACTGCAGCCTCTCTTCATCTTGTTCTAGAGTCCCCTGGTGGGGACAGCAAGCATGGGTGAATGGCTGAGTTCCCCTGGAGAGGCGTAATGTTTACAGCCACAGGATCCCTGAGATGCATTTATCTGGCATTTTCCATGTTCTACAATTTAGCTAAGCATTAGCCCTGGAATAGGACGGACTGCCATTCCCCTTGCATGAGCTGAATTGTGAACACATTAATCCTTTTGTTAACCCCCTCATTCTGAAGATTCTAATACCTTCCATTTTTGTAGCTGCTACAGTAGAGAGGGTGGGGTCTGGCTGTGTACTCTGGCACTTGGTCTGTCCCCTCCACCCTCACACAGAACTCTCAGATCCTGTCACGGGTACACAAGCAAGAGAGGTACAGAAGCAGAGAGCAGGAGGAAGGGGGAGGGGACCCTGGGTCAATGGGTACCTCACATTCAGAATGGTAAGTCTCAGAGGTACCAAAAGATACGGTAAGAAAGGCACCGTCCATCAGACCCAGGGGTAGCGAGCAAATGATGACCTTAGTGGACATTAGAAAGCACCTTACCTAACCTTGTCTTCAGTTTAGCTCACAGGCTGCCCAGGACAAAGAAAAGTCTCTCTCTCTCTCTCTCTCTCTCTCTCTCTCTCTCTCTCTCTCTCTCTCTCTCTCTCTCTCTCTCTCTGCTGTTGGTGTAATCTAGGCCCCTCTGGCATCTAAGCTGTAACTAGGATAGGTTGACACTTGAAGCTGGCATGAGGACAGCTCCCAGAGTTTGCAAGGCTGTGTTTTGAAATGGTTGTCTCCTAGCGGGGCAGTGGTGGCACACGCTTGCAATCCCAGCACTCTGGGAGGCAGAGGCAGACAGATTTCTGAGTTTGAGGCCAGCCTGGTCTACAGAGTGAGTTCCAAGACAGCCAGGGCTATACAGAGAAATCCTGTCTCAAAAAAACCAAATCCAAAAAGAAAAAGAAAAAAAGAAAAGAAAAAGAAAGAAAGAAATGGTTGTCTCCTTTACAGATTCCTGGGATTTTAAGCAGTCCACACGCAACATCTCGCCAACCATCAACCAGGCAAACATTGTGGACTTACACCCCGCATCGGTGTACAGCATCCGCATGTACTCCTTCAACAAGATTGGGCGCAGCGAGCCGAGCAAGGAGCTTACCATCAGCACGGAAGAGGCCGGTGAGCAGCTATCTCGCAGCCCGTCCCCACTGCCCACGGTCTTGGGACTCATGGACACCAGCCTCTGCCAGCCCTGCTTATTCCCTTGTAGTATGGAGAGAATCGAGAGAGATCCAGAAATGTATCTTATGAGTCATAGAGAGGCCTCAGTTTTCTGAGGGATTGTTTTTGGTTTACCGTGTTTTCCCCTCTTGGTTTGAAGGGAGCTGTCCGTGGTCCTGTCTTGATTTCCTGGGCTCCAGCCCACCATGTGGGAAAGAAATATGCAGGAGAAAGCAAGCAGGTGCACACACCCTTGTATATGGGTGTCTGTAGGGCCCGAGGACAGCCTTAGGTAGGTTCCTTAGGTACTATCCACCCTTTTTTGAGACAAAGTCTCTCACTGGCCTAAAACCCACCAAGCAGATTAAGCTGGCTGGCCAGGACACCCCAGGGATCTATCTGCTTCCGCCTGCCTGGGGTTGGGGCTGGCAGTGTTACCACTGCACTCAGATTTTTTTTTTTACACACGTTCTGGGACTGAAACGCATTCCCTTGGAATTACAAACCAAATACTTTACTGAATGAATTGTCCAGCTAGCCCAAGATTTTTAATAAAAAAAAAAATTAAAGATTTCTCTTGCCGTTCTTTCTTATGTATGTCATTGTAAAACAAAATTGATACAGAAACCATTCCCAAGACATAGGAACACAATGTTACGATTGATTATAAAGTTAAAGTTACCAGGTCCTGCTCTGAGAAGCAGCCACCAACTCTGTCATCTGTGTGTGCCTGTCCCCTCCCTCAGCGGTTCTTCAGGTGGACATGAGGTCACAGGGTTGTTTCTTCTCCCAAGATGTGACTTAGTGTTGCTTCTCCTGTGTCCTCAGCTCCCGATGGACCTCCCATGGATGTCACCCTGCAACCAGTGACTTCACAGAGCATCCAGGTGACCTGGAAGGTAAGTGAGAGGCCATCTTGCCTGCCCCTGTCCCACCCACCTGTGAATCCGGCAGGATCACTGGTCCCTTTGCACATGGTACCCATGCCTGTCTTCTCACTAGGCACAGGTACAGCCGAAGGCGGGAAGAGAGGAAGGTAAAGGGAAGGTCCCTCACATCCTGGCCGTCTGGCAAGGGACTGCCCCTGGCAAGGGATGAACTGAAGAACTTGCCAGTGCCAATGTGGTTATGTCCACTTGCCAGTTCATCCTTAAACCCAATGTTACCACGTTAAAGGGTAGGAACTGGGTTTGCTTTTGTGCCCTAAAGCATCAGGGTAAAATCAGAGAGGAGTGTGTGTGTGTGTGTGTGTGTGTGTGTGTACACATGCATGCACACTCATGTGTCCCACAGCACATATGCTGAGGGCAGAGAGTAGAAACAACCTGTGGGAGTCCATTATCTTCTTCTACCACACGGGTCTTTGTGACACAATTTAAACAATCAGACTTAGCAGCAAGTGCCTTTACCCACTGAGCCATCTCTCCAACCCAGGGTTGTTTTTGAAACACTGAAAAACGCTAGCTGGACTTCTAGGCCTGGGAAAGTTTCTGAGAAAAGAGGTTAGTGACCAGTGTGTACAGTCACGGCAAGGGCCTGTGAACGCAGGCAGCTGGGGCAGCGGCAGCTTAAGGGTGTCTTAGAGGAGGCCCCACTGACAAGCCAAGAGATGAGCAGGTCCAAGAGTTTGGGGGGGGGGGGGCTCCTAGGGAGCTCTGGCGCTGTTCCTTCCACATGCACAGGTGACCCAGTGACTCCATGACTTCCTGAAACTCGGCAGCATCCAGTCCCCAGGGCTTGCTCCTGCACAAACTCATCTGGCCCTCTCTCTATTCTCGAGGGTGACTGGAAAAGAACTTTCTCATCAACAGCCAGCTGAGGAGGCCAAGGGGTTGAGATGTGAGGTGACTTGCCTATAGTTGCTCAGGTATAAGACAGAGCCCAAGGCACACAGACTGGATTCCCAAACCCATCTCCCCACTACAGTATACTGAACAGAGCTCTGGGGGAAGGGGGTGGGGCAAAAAGCTTCTTTGGACATGGCCTCGGTCCTCCAAGTGCATTCCGGTCTTGACATGGACCTTGGGTGGCTTCATCTTCGTGGGTAATCGGGCTTCCACATGTGTGCGCATGCTCACACCGCAGGAGCAGCCTAGGCTCCTCCCCCCACCCCACCCCCCAGAGGAACGGCAGGAAGACGTGCTCCTACCTGGTGCTCATTTCAGCTGCTTTTCTTGTCGCTGCAATAAAATAATTGATTGTAGCAACTTAAGGACAGAGGGTCGATTTGGGCTTACAGTTTGAGGGGGTCAGTCCATCACAGTGGGGAAGGCACACAAGGTAGCGTGCACAGTCAACAAGCACACTTTCTCCTCTTCATTCAGTAGGGACTCATGAAGGGAGTCATTCACATTTAGACTGAATCTTCTCATCTCCATTAACCTGATCTTAGAAATTCCTCACAGACATGCCCCCTAGAAAAAGCCCTCGAGATTCAGATCTGGGCCCCAGAGCTTGGTCCAGAAGCTGACAGTTAGGCTCAGACCCTCCGCCTCCATTCCTGTCAGCATCCCAGTTCTGAACTCATCTCTTGGGACTACACAGAGGGAGCCCCGAGGTGGAGCCAGAGAACTGTGTAAAACACCACTGAGGCATTTGCTACAAAGTTCTAACCCAGAGCCGAGGTCGATAAAAATTTAGAATCAAATTTATTTCTCTAAAGTCTCATAATGAAAAATAAAATTGATTAGAAAGTTAGGACTTCAGAATGAGCCAGCAAGTCAATAAATTTGGGCACTGACTTCTCGTGGGGATTTTTTTCTTTCACACCAAGAACAGATTAATGAAAAATAAAGATTCACTTGAAAGATAAGTCACTCTGCTTTAAGACTCTCTGTGAGATGGATCACCCCTGCTTTATGACATAAATTTGCAATCAGCCCTATTGATTTCTTAATGCTTCAGAGAAATATTGTTAAGATTGATTTAAATCCCGAGTGTGCATGTTTGGGAGGGAAGGAGATATAGGAAAAAAGAAAATGATGATGATGATGATGATGATGAAGAGAGAAGAAGAAGAAGAAGAAGAAGAAGAAGAAGAAGAAGAAGAAGAAGAAGAAGAAGAAGAAGAAGAAGAAGAAGAAGAAGAAGAAGAAGAAGAAGAGAAGGAAGAGGAAGAGGAAGAAGAAGGAGAGAGAGAGAAAGAGAGAGAGAGAAGTGAATGACAGACAGGGGGGAGATATGTCAAGATTTGTATAAATTTGTGAAATATACATGACATCAGGGGAACCTGAGTGCTTGCCCAGGGCTTCTGCCAGTATGTGTAGCTGTGGTCTTGTATACAAGTAGATTACGACACACATGGCCCTGGGTCATATGCATAAGTGTCGGTTGTGGTACAGATAGCCCTGGGTTATATGCACAGAGATATAACTAGACAAAGATAGCCCTGGATCAAGTATACAGGCATATGCATGGTGCAGACAACCCTCTGTGATGAGTACAGTGCTAGACCATGGGATATATAGTCCAGGCTGTGAAAGGCAGTGTGGTACTGTATAATGACATTGACTGTGTTATGCAATAGCAGAGTGTATGTAGTATGGGAATGAGTGTATTGTGCTCTTGAAGACAAGTGTGTGCCTCCAGTGGGTATCTAAGTGTGTGCATGAGTGTGCATAAGCTCAAGCTACACAGGTTTTTCCACCTTCAGGCTAGTGTGCATAATTGCCCAAGTGCAGAGAGAAGGCAATTTAGCCAATAGCAAAAAGTCAAGTCAATTAAACACACACACACACACACACACCTATTTAGTGAGTTCAAAACAATTACATTAAATTAAAAACTTAATTTTATTGAGTTAACAGTGATCTTAAAAATGCAATTAATTTAAAACATTCATTGAATTAAAAGAAACAGTGGTGCTATTTCACGAACTTAATTGTTTTTTTATCTCACTATTTTTTAGTGCAATAAAAGGTGGGCTTTTAAATTAACTTCATTGTCTTCAAAACTCTGGTTCTAGCTGGTTTTATATGCACAAAAGTAGCTGTGCTATCTCAATTTAAAGTTGGGCAGGCCCTGTCCCTAAAGAAGCCAGTTTCTATTTGAGGATCTAACTGCATCTGGCCATGGGCAGGTGTCGGGATTAGGATGTGGTTGAAAGGATTTGAGCATGTGTTCATAGCATTTCACAGGCATGGATTTCACAGTCAAGGTGGGGGTGGGGTCATGTAAGATCCTGCCATATACTGGCGTTTGTGTGTCTATGTCTTCTCTCAAGACACCTGTATACGTGCATGATTACGTGCAGCAGAGTTTATATCAGGACTCAAGCTTGGGGTGAGAACACTTCTCAGCCTGGAGTCGTGTTGCCACAATGTTCTCTGCTCTGTTCTTCGGGCTCTCTGGAATTGGTCCTTCATTCCCACCAGCACCCTCTTGACATCTCAGACCTTATCTTTGGGCGGCCCACAGGCTCCACCCTCACCACGGCTCCACCGTCATCATGGCCCCACCCTCATCAAGCCCCACCCTCATCACAGTTCTACCCCTGGCCACCGCGTCTAGGGCAACGCAGCCTATTCGGGAAGATCTGAGCCAAGCAAAAGTCAAGCAGTCTTTATGTTTTGTTTGCCTTCGGAAGATTTTTAGTACAAAATGAATACTTCGTAGCCATGTTTAAGATGTTGTTCGGCAGGCTGGGGAGATGGTGCAGTGGGTAAAGTGCTTGCTGGGCAAGCGTGGGACCTGAGCTCCGCCCCCAAAGTCACAAAAAAGCCTAGCGCTCAAATGCAGCAGCACCTGGGAGGCAGAGACAGAACAAAGGAAGCACAGAAGGACCAATGAGAGAGTCTGCCTCAAAGATAAGGCAGAGAGTGATGGAGGAAAACCTTTAGGTCTCTACACACTCGCTTACCCTCTCATACGCGTGGCATGCACACATACACCACATAGACACCACACGATTTTTTTAATTTAAAAAATACAGTTCAATCAGTGCCGGTTAGCACATTCATAGAACTGTGTAGCCATCACCATGAGCTATTTTTCACTGCTTGTCCATTACATCGGCTGAACCCTGAGCCCTTAACCCCTCCTCCTATCCCCTAAAAACTCCTGTTTACCATTTCTGTGAATTCACTCAGTCCAGAACCCTCTGTGATGGGAACTTAATGGTGCCTGTCTTTTGTGACTAACTTACTTTGTGTAGTGCATTGCCTGAGTTCATCTATCCAGTAACCTATGTCAGCATTTCACTCCTTTCCTGGCTGCGTAATATATCACTGTGTGGATAAACCACATCTCGTTGATCCAATCATCTCTTGTAAATAAAGCTGCTGTGGACACAGATATCCAAGAAACATGAGTCCCTGCTTTCAGTCCTGTGGGGTTTATACACAGAAGTAGGATCATACCATCACGTGATGTCTGGCTGCTTGAGAAACAGCCAGATTGCTTGTACTACTGTTACACTACTTGACATTCCTGCCAGCAGTGTGGGAGGGTACTAATTTTTCTATATCATTTTTATCAATAATAATCCTCTCAGTGTGTGTGGACAGGAAGTACAGGATACTTTCTTTTATTTAAACTCGTTGCTTACATCTCTCTTAGATCATTTTGTCTAAGGATCAATTCTTCTAGACTCCTTAGCATCCAAGTAATAGCCCAGTTTATTCACACACACACACACACATGCATACACTGTGTACTCAGCACACTCTATGACACACATCATTATAGACACAGATACACTAAAGAGTCAATGCACCTCATCTTTGTGTTCTACTGGGGCAGATGTTCAAACACATAAGTAAACTCTTTAGAATGTCAGAAGCCAAGGAATAAATATCAGAGGCTAGAATAACCCAGTAATGGCTAACGACTGTCTCATAAAGAAGGGGACCTCTCCTCAATGACATGACAGAGGAGAGAGACCAGAGTGGGGTCAGCCATGAGTCTGGTAAGAACAGAATAGAAGGCTATGTGAGAGGGTAGGTCTGCATCTGAGTATCAGGGTCACAGAGGGCCAGGGTAGCCATAATGTCCCAAGGGTTCAATCCAAGTGAAACAGGAGTTTTTCAGGGTCTGGTCACAGAGTAATGTTGTGCCCTTGGCTCTAAGAACAAAGATATCTCAGAGTGTCACTGTGTCTTTGTCCTCGACCCTTCCCCTGGTCCACAGGCACCAAAGAAGGAGCTGCAGAATGGAGTTATCCGGGGATACCAGATTGGCTACCGGGAGAACAGCCCCGGCAGCAATGGGCAGTACAGCATCGTGGAGATGAAGGCAACAGGGGACAGTGAGGTCTACACCCTGGATAACCTCAAGAAGTTCGCTCAGTACGGCGTGGTGGTCCAAGCCTTCAACCGGGCCGGCACAGGGCCCTCATCCAGTGAGATCAATGCCACCACCTTGGAGGATGGTGAGGGAAGCCACAAGGTTGGGAGCAGTTGGGTCAGGTTCTTCCAGGCAGACCCAGGACCTGGACCTACATTGATCCTGTAGGCAACACCAGCTTTCTGGGTGTTCTTGCTTGTTTTCTATTGCTGTGATAAAAACACTGCCCAAAAGCCACTTGGGAGAGAAAGGGTCTGTCTCATCTTACACTACCATGTCACAGTCTGTCACTGAGGGATGTCGAGGCAGGATCCCAGAGGCATCAACTAAAGCAGAGGCTATGAATTTCTCTCTGTGACTTACTCCACCTGCTTTCTTGTGAAGCTAGGACCACCTGTCCAAAGGTGGCCCTGCCCACAGTGGGCTGGCTCCTCCTTTATCAACCGCTAGTCACAAAAATGCTCCACCAACTTGCTTACGGGCCAAACCGATGGAGACAATTTCTCATTTGTAGCTCCTCTTCCTAGATGTCTCTAATTTGTGTCAAATTCACAAAATCTAACCAACACCCTTGCCACCCCCATCTCTTCTTCCCGACTGGCTCTCAAGAGACCTTGATGCACTCAGCAAACATAGCCTCAGCCTATGTGGCCTCTCTCTATCCTGTACTTGCTGATTGATGCTTTTCCTCTTGGCCTGCCTGCAGGACATTAGCCTGTCTATCTGTGTCTCCCCATTCCTGCATCTCTCTCCTTCCTTCAGGTCCCCATCCCCTCTCTGCCCAAGCATTCCCCTCATTCTAGGCTCAGTTTCTCCATTGAAGAAAA
Source organism: Apodemus sylvaticus (assembly GCF_947179515.1). NCBI lineage: Eukaryota > Metazoa > Chordata > Mammalia > Rodentia > Muridae > Apodemus > Apodemus sylvaticus. Next base: position 83,507,166 of record NC_067478.1, on the reverse strand, counting down.
TGTAGAAGAGCCAAGCTGCCCTTGTTCTTCTAGACTGCAATGTGTGGGGGTGCAAGAAGAGACTATGGAGTTAAGAAACTCTAACATCTGATTGACAGAAGCATTTAGAGCCCAGTTCTCAAAAACACTCTGCCAGCTGAGGGGGCGCACATCTTTAGTCCCAGCACTTGGGAGGCAGAGGCAGGCAGACCTCTGTGAAATCAAAGCCATCCTGGTTTACACAGTGAGCTCCAGGTCAACTAGTGCTACATAGTGAGGCCTTGTATAAATAAATAAATAAATCTTAGCACCCTGATAACTAGAAAAGCACCCCACAGTCTGATAGTAAATGAAAGTGCTTGTGTTCTCCAGAGGTGGGTGAGAAAAGGAGCATGCCTCCTGTCCACACACAGGAAAGATGACACTTGAGGCCTGAGCCTGCATCAGGCTGAGATAGGAGATGGAGTCTTGACTCCTCCAGAGGAGGATCCAGGCAGGCAGGCAGTCTTTGTCTCTGTCTGTCTGTCTCTGCCATCTCTGTCTCCCTCTGTCCCTCTCCCTACCCCAACCCACCCCTCTTTGACACACACACACACACACACACACACACACACACACACACACCTAGAAAGCAGAATAAAGGGGATGCAGAAGAGTCTTCAAAGCTTCTTCCTACACTGCTTTCCTGATTGAAAGGGGACAGAATGAAACCTGTCTGGATCTTGAGTCTACTTCTCCCAGAAGAAGAGAGCTGTGGTGCTCCTGCTGAAAACCCCAAACATTCCAGCACTGGGGGGCCAGGTCCTGAGCATAGGTGTGCCCTCTCCTCTCTGGAAATGCAGCCCCCGCTGAGAGGGAGTCAGCCAGAAGCTTGTCCCATTGTTCTGAACCTAAAGGGCGCACTGTCTGGAGCTTTCAAACCCCCCCTCCTCCCCCCCATCCCCAGATGCTTCTCATTGCTCTAGGGTAGAGCTGAGCTTTGTGACGGGGCAGATCCCAGCTCTGAGTGGGAAAAGGGAGAGGAAAGGCTGACAGCAGAGTGTTGCAGAAAGCCTGAAGGAGCACAGACACACTGCCCCAGTCCTCAAGCTTCTCCCCAACCTGAAGACACTGGCCACAGACGTGGCTGGGCTGAGGAACACCAACTTGTCACCTTTCAGGCTGAAGTATCGATTCAAGCGGTGCCTTAGCTCAAGAGGCCCATAGCAGACCCTGGAAGCCTGTCAGTGTTCAGTGGACCCTAGTGCTCTTTATAATAGGGACTCCAAGGTGATGATGGGGGGAGGTGCTGCTGCTGTTTGTGGACCATGAGTACCCATGAGAGCCACAGCTGGGTCAGAATTCCCAGAGTGCAGCCAAGACTGGCAACAATTAAGTTCCCTATCTAGTTATAGATATAACCACCATGATGGACATCCAAGCGGGAACCCCTGCTTCCCTGTGCTTGGGAGCAAGACCGGATGCAACACAGCCCAGGAAGGTCTGTCTGGAGTCAGTGTCCAAACCAGGCAGTGTCCAAACCAGCCTGCCTAACCCTAAACTCCTATCCTTCATCCCTCATCCCTCAAACAGTCCAGACCAGGACCTCAGAGAAGGAAAGACTCCATCGCACAGTCAGGGCCCTTGGAGTTGCCACCAGAGAGGACTCAGCACGGGCTATAGAGTCCTTTTCAAAACAAAGGAGGAGCCGGGAAGAAAGTTTCCACAGGCATTTGCTCAGCAGTTTTTCATACTTAATTAAGGCCCTCGTTAGCCTGTCAGATCCTGATCGTTTTCTGGCAATATTAGCACTCCTCCTGGGGTATTCAAGGGCCCCTGCCTTAGCAAGAGTGTCTTTTCCATAATTGTATTACCTTCATTTTGTTCGAACGGGCGATCTGTATTAGTTTATTACACTGGGTCCCTAATTACATGGTGCTTATATTTTTACACCTAAGTAATATGAAACAATAATCACTCTCAAAGAGGATCGTTAGGATGATGTATTATCATTTAAATGCTCATAAAAATTAGAGTTGCCTCTTGTGGGGCAACGGGATCTAATTACCTTCCCTCCAGCCTCTGCCTCCTCTCTCCCATTCACGGCAGATCAGCCTTGCTCCTTCCCTCTGTCCTGAGCTCCGTGGAAGCCAGCACAAAGTGTAGCTGAAGTTCTTCTTAGCAGAGACCACCCCCAGTGTTTTGTTCCTGCTGTGAGAAAGGGCAAGTGGCCTACAGTTAGCCCAAGATAGGGGGCTTAGGAACCACAGAGGGAGCGATCAGAAAGAGTCGAGGGCAAGCAGTCGCCCACGCTGCCTTCGTGCTGTGGTTTCAGGACATCTAGACATTTGGGCATGCTCATAGGTGGACATGAGACAAGACGTAATGGGCCCAGAAGTCCTGGTGATCTCTGTGGGAACTTTCCAACCCTATACCAGGGTCCATTGAGATCCCCATTCTTCTCCTCTTTCCCTTCAGCTTAGCCACAGAACAAGGAACCCCCCAGGTCAGTCCTGGGTTCAGATCCATCCATGGTCAGTGAGCACCAGGGGGCTGGCAGCCCTCAGCTAAGATACTGATTGGGACTTGACTGGTCTCCTAAGCCACCACATTTATCTCGTGGGCTCTCTGTCATGACCTACTGAAGAGTTGCCTGGACTATGCCCAAGTTCTTCCCCCTTCTCTACTCTAACAGAATCACCCTGCCCCAGAAAGCTGGGGGCTGAGACTGGAGAACTATCTAGCTGTTTCAGACTGAAGCAGAGACTTGAATGGCAGTACAACTCTCAGAGCTGTGTCAAACAGTCCCTACACTCATCTAGCTCCACATCCCTACAGGGCCCAGTCTGAGAGGCGTACATTATGCTGTCTCTCATACCATAACTGACTGACTGTTGACTCTACCTCTGCAGTGCCAAGTCAGCCCCCAGAGAATGTCCGTGCTCTGTCCATCACCTCTGATGTGGCTGTCATCTCCTGGTCGGAGCCCCCACGAAGCACCCTCAACGGTGTCCTCAAAGGCTACCGGGTCATCTTCTGGTCGCTCTACGTTGATGGAGGTAAGTCTTCTGGGATTGATGGCTGGGGCCAGGCTGATCAGCTGAGATCCCTTGGGATTTTCTCCAGGTCTGATTAGAGCTCACAGCTCTCAGAAGTGTGTCACGTGCAAGTGCACACTCCACACATACGGAAGCCTCAAGGGTGCGATGTGACTGTAAGAAAGTAGATCAGGGTCTACTTGCACATGTCCTTTTTAGTCTGGAACCAGAGCCAGATCCAGGGTCGAGGTCATAGACAAGATCACCTACCTGCTGAAGGACAGTAGGTACCAGCCACACCTAGACAACAGTACACATCGGGATACTGAGGTCCATTTGCTATTCTAACAGCATGGTTTTATTAGGACTTTATGGCCTTCTTAGTCAGTGGAACAGATGGCACATACAATTGTGTACTGAGGGGCTGTTTTCAGTGGAGGGAGAGAGGGTGGCCAGGATTAGTACCTGCAGGAAGCTGTCTTCATCTAGGCCTGGAGCAGTGAGCGAAGGAAGTAGACTTATTCAAACCTAGGGAAGCTGCTCCTTGGCCAAACTCAGGTGTCAGTAAACCCAGGTGGGCAGTAAGATGTGAGTCCGACTGCAAGCAGTGACCTGGGGACGTGTGAGAGGAGAGGCAGAGCTCTCAGTAACTTGAAGACAGCGAGAGGCAAGTGGAAGAGTTAGCCTCGAGGAGCCTTCTTGGCCTCAGATGCTAGCAGGTCTATGAAGCCCCAACAAATGCATCTGCTTCCATGCCCAGTGGTGTACACAAAGATTTCCCAGGGCACAGAAGTCAGTAAGGTTCAGAGGCAGCCTGGATATCCCTAGCTATGCACACAAAGGTTTCACTCCCTTCAGCAGAGCTTGAGGACCTATGATGAGTTTGCATCCTAGTTCTGAACATCACGACTCCCAGGCACCTGCACCCTTCCCTCTGGAGTACCTGGGGTTGGTGGACCTGAGGGTGTAGCTCACAGCCCCCTGTCCTGGTCACTGGCACCTCCCTCTCCACCTGGACTCTGCTGGAAGGACATCCCTGATCCATTTTCTCCTACCAAAGCCAGGAAGCTTCAGGCTTATGGCTTGACCCCTGAAGGTCTCCCAAGACCTTGTGATATGAGCTCTCAAGCCACCCTGCCAGCCAGACCTACAGAGTGAGATCCTGGATCCAAACACAAGCAAACAAACAGATGTGACCTTGACACCCGGTCAATGTGAGGCTCCTTCCAGAACTCGCTTTCTCTTTTCCAAGGCAACAGGCTTTCTGACTCAGCCCTCAGAGAAGACATTGGCCTCTCTATCCTCCAAAGACCACTGGGCTCTTAGACAAGCTGATCTTCCTAGGTCTTCCTGTGTATCCCAGACAGGTCAGCGCTGCTTCCTGTACTCGGGCCTCTGCCATCTCTTTGCCTCAAAGATTTGAATCTTTGAGCATGATAGGGCATGAAGTTCTCACCCTCTGGACCTGTATCCTGCACTGTCACCTGAACACCTGGCTTGAGCCCTTTGCTTCTACCGGGTTGTCAGTGAGGCAAGTTGGCACAAGGTCAACTGAGGTTCAAAGCCAGCATACACTTGGGTCCTGGTTAGGCACTTAGAGAGAGATATGGCTTAGGGACAATGGCCCAGGTCTGTTGCCTTGAAGAAGACCGTCCAGCCCTTATCCCCATAGAGTAGAGGTCTGAGCCCAGGCTGGCAGAGGGCAGGGAGCGTGACAGGGCCAGCCTCATGAGCAGAGGCCTGTCTCCACAGAGTGGGGCGAGATGCAGAATGTCACCACCACAAGGGAGCGAGTGGAGCTTCGGGGAATGGAGAAGTTCACCAACTACAGCGTCCAGGTGCTGGCCTACACGCAGGCGGGGGATGGTGTGCGAAGCAGCGTGCTCTATATCCAGACCAAGGAAGATGGTAAGTTCGAGGATGACCTCCCACTTGGCCCTCAGGAACTGACCTTCCTAGAGCACACCCCACACATACTTGCTTGCTTCCAGCCTATCCTGGGGGCAAGGCAAGATCAGGACACCATTTTTTCTCTTGCCCCTTTGGGACCTTGGAGCTTGGTGGGTTAGAGCTTGTTGACATGCTCTGGGACAGATGCTAGAACATCTAAGCAACTGTCTCCTCCCTTACCACTCTACTCTCTGGAGCACCGGGTCACTAGTTTGACAGTTCCCCTCCCAGTGCAACCCACAGGGCATCTTTTTAAAGCATCTGTTCCCCTGCCAGACACAGCCTACTTTCCTCTAAGTATGGATGTTGCAGTTGGTATGGGATCAGGAATGCTACCTAGTACAGTCAGGGTTAAGGACTTGGTGGTCATCCTACCAAGGACCCAGTGTGGTCCAGACCTTTAACTCACTGGGAGAAAAATAGAATTGGCCTCCATATGGAGTTGTAATCACTAGACTCTTCCCAATTGAGCAGAATTAAGGCCAAACTCAAGAATATAGTGGGAGTAAATGCAGGCCGGAGGCAGAGTCAACCCTAGAGGGACTGGTAGAGAAAAGGATTAGGCTTCCAACGGGGGCCCAGAACTGCACGAGTCTGGGAGAGCATTGAAGCAGAGGTGGCCTGGCCCATACCCCACATACAACTCTGGACTCCGCCCATCCATTTCTTCCCCACCCTGCCCCAGTAATTTATTGTTGTTGTTGTTGTTGTTATATATACATATGTGATGTGCGTATGCATGCATACATGCCATAGCACATGTGTGGAGGTCAGTGGACAACATGGTGGAATTGTTTCTGTACTTCCATCTTAACATGGGTTTCAGTGATTTAACTCAGATCATGAGACTTGTACACCATGGGTTTACCTGCTTAGACATCTCACTAGCCCTTGGTTGTAGCCAGATGCCCTGTTCCTAGAAAGGCAGCATTTGGGGGAAGAGTGCCTGGAGCACACTAGACATGTGAACAGTACTCATCATTGGCATCATGGCTTCCTTCATGTTCGGCCTATGTTTCTCTGAGGAATATGGAGACATGGAATCTAGAGTCTACCCAGATATTTGGCAGAGATTCTATAAGAGTCAGAGTTGTGAATGGTGGGGAGGAATTTTATACACTCCCAGACTTTCCCAGCATTTCCCAAGCCTCCTGCCACACGTGCCTGTCATGAACCATATCCCAGCTTCCCAGGACAGCTCTGGGCAGAGCCATCCGCTCTTGGGTAAAGGATAGACTGAACTTTCTCACCCAGCCCGGGCCCACTGTAAAGCCTGAGATCATGCTACACGGACATCTCCCTGGTCTTTGGAGATGATTTGCTGAGGTCTGTAAGTTTCCTGACATTTCCGTCAATGTCATGACCATGAGCATCTCCCTGTGTTTAACCAAAGTGAGGCCCCAAGGGAACCCAGGGCATCATCCTGCCCTTCCAGGAGCCCTCAACAGTCCACCCAAAGTCACTTTCAGGGCCACATGGAAACACACACAACAGGATCCAGGCCTAGAGTGGGAGTGGGGGACACTGTTCCCACCTTTAGGAGACAGATGCATGGTGTGGACAGGGTCCTGGCCAATTCCACAGAAGAGCTGGCCCAGTCCTGTTGTCAGCTCTCAAGCCTTTGCTGCCCACTCCCAGTTTCTGTATGACAAAGTGGGAAAAATGGTGCCTCACTGAACTTGCTGCTTTTAAGAAGTAAGGTGGCTAAAAAGCTCTATTGAATCAGTCTGCAGTGATAGCAAATAATAGCTACCAAGATGCCGTCAATGACACAACAGGGAAACCCAAGGTCAGAAAGGGTGTAGCGTCAGATAAGTCTCATCCCAAACAGCAGTTGTGATTTGACATGTATATGACATGCTGTGTTCCTGTTTGTAGTCATTTGGCAGGGAGTGCAGACAGGTCCGTGTTCCAAGCACAGCCCTTCTGTGGAATCTTGGCCAAGTAGATTAATCTGAAGGTCTTAAGACCGACATGCCCACCACCCTCAGGATTTTACATTTTTCCTAAGGAAAAGAAATTAAAATCCTCTAGGTGCAACCAAAAGAAATATGAAAATATACAGGGTTGGGGAGATAGCTCACTCTGAAAAGTGCCTGCCATACAACAGAAAGACTGGAGTTTGATCCCCACAATGCCCATGGAAAGCCAGACATGGTAACATACTCTCGTCATCCCAGAGCTAAAGAAGGAAAGACAGAGGGCTCCCTGGGGCTCATTAGCCAGCTAATTCAGCCTAATTGGCAAGCTCTGGGTCCCAGTAAGAGACCCTATGTCAAAAACCAAGGTCGAAGCGTCCTAAGGAACATGACTGCCCATGCTTGCCCTTACCCAGGTCCGAACATTCATGCATCCATGCCCTAGCACACACATGAACATACACACACACTAAAGAAATAGGGGCAGGAGTGGTGGCTGAGCAATTAGGAGGACTTACACTTCCCAGAACCAACAGTGCAGCTCAAAACTATCTGTTACTACAGTTCCGGGGCTCCAGTGGTCTCTTGTGATCTTGCAGGCACGGCACACACCGGTGTACATACATTCACACAGGTAGAACATTCATATGCATAAAACAAAAATATACCAAAAAAATCATTTTTTAAAAAAAGAAGAAGAAACGTGCAAACATAGAAGTCACAGTCTCTTCTAAGTGCAGAACTAAGCCTGCGCTTGGCTCCAGGCTATCTTGGTTGGACTCAGTTCTTGAACTACAGAGCCTCTTGTCTACTCCTTGCCTTCCCTGTGGAAATGAAAGCCATGCCAGCCCAGGCTTCATGCTAGACTGCTTTAAAGGACTTTAGCTGAGGAAGGAGCAGGACTAGAGCCATTCTGGGCCGATAGCCCTTGTAAAGCAGAGTCAGGCAAGGCCCAGGGCCAGGAGCCTGCATGAGGCTTGTACGCTGGGGCAGCAGCTGGTGGGGGGAGGAGACAAGTGGGTAGGAGCCGAGGGCGGAGAGACTCATGGCTGCCTTCCTACTGAAGGCAGCCAGAAACCAAGTGATTTTTTTTTAAATGCCTGCCTAAAGGTTATCATACTGTTGACAAAAGAGTCAATTACTGGACCAGGACTCCAGGGAAGATCAGGACTCAGGAAGAGAGCCTGATGTGAAACTTTCCCTAAGGGATATTTTCTGGATCTTGAGGCCATGACTGAGATACTGAACAGCTCTAGGAGAACACAAATTAGAGTCCAGGGTCTGCTGGGGAGTTTGTCTATTTAGTGTCTCTCCTTAAATCAAAACCTTGATGCACAAACACTCCTTTGAGTCAAGGAATAAACATGAGTCAAGGGTACACGTTTCTCTCAGACCTATAATTTGAATTGAAGTGTCCAGGTGAATTAAAGACACCAGAATTGCTGTGTCTGGGACGTATCTTCTCTTTAGGTGAGAGCTACTATCTGAATTCTCACATTACTGGTACAGTTTGGCAAGTCTGGTACACAGTAAAAATTAGTGGGACAGAATCAGCAAATAAAGGAAAGCCATTAGAAAAAATACACAAAGAAACATACAATTTCCACACTTGAAATGACCAAACGTGGACTTTATGATAATTACACTTGGCAAGGCTAAAAATTATAATAAAACTATCAAATGGAAAAAAAACTTTAAATTAATACCAAAATTAAGAACTCAGTCAATGAGTTTTAAAGTACATTAGACACAGCTAAAGAGATAAATTTTTAATTGAAAGATAAGGTAAAAGAAAAGAAGCAGATGAAGTACAGTTGCACAAATGCCTAGAACCATGGTTCTCAGCCTGTGGACTGCAAACCCCGAAGACCATTGGAAGACACAGATAGTCACATTACTATTCATAACAGTAGCAAAATTACAGTTATGAAGTAGCAACAAAAATAATGTTATGGTTGGAGGTCACCGCAACATGAGGAACAATACTAAAGGATCACTGCATTAGAAAGGTTGAGAACCACTGGACTAGAAAGTAAAAATGACCATGCAAAACACATAGACAGATTATCTCTAATTATCTTCAAGCTTTAATATGCATACATATCAACCAGGAATCATGTTAAAACCCAGATTCTGGTTCAATTGGCCTAGGATAAGACCTGAAGTTTCAAGTGTCTTACATGTTCCCAGCTGATGCCCATGCTAGTTGATGGACTATTCTGAGTATCAAGGATATAGAGCTGTGGAAGACAGCCCAGAAATGGGAGAAAGAGAAGCAATCAGGAGATAATGTTCTGGAAATATCTTAAGGATGATAAGCACTATTAAGCCACAAAGCCGAGATGTTCTAACTCTGTAGATGGCAACTTAAAGAAATACACACTGAAGCACAGTATAATAAAGCAGGAAAATGGAGGGAAGGAGGGAGGGAAGGAAGAAAAAATGAGAGAGAATGAATAAGTCTTAGAAGCAAACAGAAGGAAGGAGCGATGGTAAGATTGTCAACCAACTTGTCAAAAATGTTGGAAGCGGAAAACAACTTTAAAAAGAAAAGCACCAGCTATATGTAAGGAAATCCTTATGACCTGAGATGTCTCACATAGACTATCCTTCAAGATTAAAATGAAGTGAAGACATATTCATTCAGAGGACTGGAGACAGGGCTCAGCCGCTGGAGCACTTTTGTTCTTAAGAGAGCCTGGGTTTAGTTCTCAGAACCCACGTCGTGGCTCACAACCATAGATAGCCCCAGTTCCAGGGGATCTTATGTCCTCTTCTGGCTTCTACAGGCATGCACATGCAACCCAAACACTCACATACATAAAATGAAGGGAAGAAGTCGAAAAAATAAAATAATGTTTTAAAGAAGACATCTTCATTCCAGCAATGGCTGAAAGAATTTATCACCAACATACCTGCCCTGGAGAAATTTTCAAAGGTATCATTGTTTAGCTAGAAGGAAAATAATCCCAGATGGAAGCTCAGTGATGCAGCTAGGAAAGCAAAGCAATTAAATGGTGAACATATGGGTCAGTCTAAACTAATACTGACTGTATCATATGACCATAATGATGATGTATACTCAGAACTAAAGTACTCAACAAGGACACAAACCAGGAGAGAGCATGTGAAATCTCTGATGTCTTTGCATTATCTAAGAAGAAAAGTGCCTGTTGATATTGAACTTTGGTAAATTAAAGACTCATTTAGTGGTCAGGTGTGGTGCCCCATGCCTGTTAACCCAACATTTGGGAGGCCAAAAGAAGAGGAAGATAAGTTTTAAGCTAGTTTGAGTTGCAGAGTCCTTATCTCAAAAAAAATATTTTTTATGTTGAATAACCACTGAAAATAAGTCAGGCTAATAAGAAATGCAATATTATTTATATAAATTCAAATTTATATATAAATCCATATACATACAGTATAAAATATCCATATATGTGAATATTTTGCCTGCGTGTATGTATGTACACTATGTGTGTTTCTGGTGCCACATAGGTCAAAAGCGAGGCATTGGATCACCTGGAACTGGAGTTACGGATGGTTGTAAGACACCTTTGATACTAGGTATTGAGCCTTGGTCCTCTATAAAAGCAATAAGTGCTCCAAACCACTGAGTCAGCTCTCCAGCCCAAGAAGTATCATTTCCAAAATACTCAATTCAAAAGAAGTCACAAAAGCAAAGAAAAAGGAAACTTAAGAAGTGAGACAAGTAGGAAAGATTTTTAAGAGGGTGAGTGTAAACAGGAATATACCAGTTATTACATTAAAGATAAACAGAGTAAATTCTCCAATTAGAAGGCGAAGACTTTCAAACTGGCTAGTAGCAAAACCTAAGTGCATATTGGGCAGAAGATATCTAAAGCATAAGGATGTATAAAGGGGAGTGGAAAGATGGCTTATGGGATAAAATGCTTTCCAAGCAAGGCAGAAGACTTAAGTTTGAATCCCCAGACCCCGTGTGAAATAGTTCATCCATAATCCCAGAGCTCCTGTGGTAAGATGGGGTGCAAAGACAGCAGAAGCCCCAGAATTTTGTAACCTCCTATCCTGGCATATACAGCAGTGAAAGAACAAGAGAAACCCTGTTTTAAACTGGGATCATGAATTCAAAGCCAACTGGTGAGATCTGATCTCAGAAAATCAGATAAGTAGGTGATAGATAGATAGATAGATAGATAGATAGATAGATAGATAGATAGATTAGATGAATAGATGGCAGATAGACATATACATACATGCATACATACATATATGATATTAAATAGGTGATAGGCAAATAGATTATAGAAGATTGATCAATGAGAGATAGATAGATAGATAGATAGATAGATAGATAGATAGATAGATAGATAGATAGGTTAATGACAGATAGATGCTAGGTATGTGGGTGATTGATAGATGATAGATAATAAATAGATGATAGATATTGTAGATGGATAGATGGCAGATAGACATATACATGCATACATACATGCATGCATGATAGTAAATAGGTGATAGGCAAATAGATTATAGAAGATTGATAGATAGACAGACAATAGGTAGATAGGTGAATGACAGATGCTAGGCAGATGGATGATAGATAGATAGATAGATAGATAGATAGATAGATAGATAGATAGACAGATAGATAGATGATAAGTAGATGATAGATGATTGATTAATAGGTAGATAGATAGATGATATAGATGTATGATGGATAGACAGAAAAATAAACAAGTGCACAATTGTGAATTTAGCACACTTCTAATAATGGGGAAAAAGTGTGCAAAGAGACACAACCTCACTTACCCCAGAGTCATCCATACACTTGAACTTCACAACCACGGTGATTCTGAGAACAAGATACTGCAGCCCAGGAGGAGGAGGAGGCCAGGGATGCCACTCAGTATTCTACCCGTGGGTGGAGGCAGCTCCTGAAGAGCATCAACTTTAATTGGTCCCAAATCACTGACCACTTCCTAGGGAGAAGAAATCACTGTGGCTCACATGCTGAGAGCCGGCAGAGGGGAGGCAAAAGCCGTGACTCTCACCATCTATTGAGAATCTTCTGTGCAGTATCAATGTTCTGGGTCCTTTGTTTTACTTAGCATTGATTCTCACCATAACCCCTAAGTGGGACTCTCATCTCCACATGGGTGGGGTCACTGAGGCTGGGGGCGGTATGGTAAAAACTGAATAGGGTACAATTACTATCCCCAAAGGAACATTAAAAAAATGGCAGGGGTGGGAAGAGAAGAAGAGAGAAGTAGAGTGGAGAAAGGTGGGAAGTGTGGCTGAGACAGAAAGCTGCCATTCTCCCAGGACGAGCCCTGGGCCTCCAGTCACTCTGGACGGGCTCAGAGAAGAAGCAGGGCCGCCCCGAGTCTGTATGAGCCCCTGGGATGGATTTCTGAGTTCACTTGCCAGATATAGTTCCTTGCAAACAGGAAAGACCTCATCAGCACACGAGACAATACCCTGGGCACACAGCAAAAAGCAGTTCCTGGTCCCAGCCTAGAGGAACTCACAGGCCTAAAAAGGGCAAAGTGAGGAGTTTTCGTGCGGTGGAGCACTCCTCATGGGCCTGTCAGTAGTAAGGGTGCTGGGTGCAAGGATTAAGGTCAGAGGAAGCAGATGTGTCCCATTTCTGTGTCCCATTCCGCTCTGGCCTACATATTTTTGTCCTGGCCAGACACTTGTGAAGCTGGCCCCTTTGCCAGCCTCTGCCTCAGAGCCTGTCATCTCCCCTTGTGATTGCCTTGCCTTCCTACCTGTAGGCCATGCTTGGCCCTCCTTCTCTAGCCCAAAGCTCTGGAGCCCCCTCTAAGAATTCCCCAAGACTCATCTCCCCTCCATCACTGTTTCCCAAGCATGAGCTGTCTTCTCTAGACTGACCAGATCTCTCTACTCAGTTCCAGGACCCCCTGCTGGCATCAAAGCTGTCCCTTCATCAGCTAGCAGTGTGGTGGTGTCTTGGCTGCCCCCAACCAAGCCCAATGGGGTGATCCGAAAATACACCATCTTCTGTTCCAGCCCTGGGTCTGGCCAGCCGGTAAGTGGGGAGGGGGACAAGGGAGCAGATCTTTTAAGGACAACACATCAGTCAAACTGTGGGACTTTAGTCTGCTTTTCTGTGACTCGTCGTTCAGAATGGGTACTGGACAAGATAGCTCACTGGGTGAAGGTGCCAACTGCTAAAACTCGAGGGCCTGAATCTAAACCCTAAGACCTGAGTCTAAGCCCTGGAACCCACACATTAGGAGATAACCTACATTGCAAGTTGCTTTTTTGGTTTTGTTCCTGTCCCAGGTGTCAGCATAATTTCTAGTCCCCACCCCCTCTCCTACTGCTAAGGACACTGGGACAACATCAGTCAGCTTTCTGTTACCATGAAAAATACCTGAGAGAGTCACTTCTAAGAGGAGAGGTCTGTTCTGACTCACGGCTTTGCAGGTTTCAGTCATGAGCAGTTGGCCCCATGGCCTGCCTCTGGGCCACTAGTGAGCTGCCTCATCATAGCCAGGAGTAAGATGTGGTAAGAAAGATGCTCGCAGCCGGGAGGGTAAACAAAAGACATCCATTGCAGCCTACACAGCAAGACCTGTCTCAAGGACAAAAGAGACAAGAAGGACATGCTCCCAATGACTTAACTCCCTCCAACTAGGCCCCACCTCTTAAAAGTCCCAGAGGCTTCCAATAATAGCACCACAGGCTGGACAATAAACCCTTAAAACATGGGACATTCAAGATCCCAAAAAGAGCAGAGACCCTGTTCCAGCCTCTTTGTGTCCTGAGCATATAAGAACCCCCGACTCCTCTTTCTGGGGTGACATCCATGGGAGTGTATCACAGGACGTCTATCAGCATGATAAGAACTTCAGTTCAACTATATGGGGAGACTGAGGACTGAGGGGAGGGAGATGTTCTGAGCTTAGTGAGGTCTGCAGGGAGAGCTACCATGAGAAATATTATCACTCTGCACAATCCAGTCCACATTCCAAGTGACGGTGTTGCCAGTCATTTATAAGAGGAAGTCTGGTCAGGCGCTAGGGATGATAGCATACTCACATGCAAGAAACATGTGAAGCCATGGTGCAAGTGCAGGCTTAGAAGCAGGTGGCTAAGAGACTGGGTGTGTTCATACGCACTGGTGTGTGCATCTGAACATACCAACACAGATGCGTGGCTCATGGTGAATGACTGAGGGCAGCCAAAACGGCATCAGACAGGGTGAAACTCTACCAAATACTTCGTTCAGTACAATGGCCATGTTTCTCTTTTTACAAAAATAATAGCCAGAGCCAATGAGATGGTTCAGTGGGTAAAGGTGTTAGATTGATTAATCTAACAACCTGAGTTAGAAGCCACAGTAGAGGGACTGTCCTCTGACCTACACACACACACACACACACACACACACACGTCCATGAACTTATACATATATAAACAAGAGCTATAAGAAACTCCTTCAAGTGTAGAAAAAGACAAGAGACAAAGTTGTATTACTGTGATCACCAGTCTGATGAACTGAGTTCAATCCCCCAGAAACCACATGGTGGGGAGAATCAACTTCTACAAGTTGTCCCCTGACCTCTACACATGCACACATGCATTCGCAAACTAAATGGATAAATATATAAACAAGTAAATAACAAGGCTGGAGAGATGCCACATTAGAGCTTGCCATTAGTTAGATTAATCTAACAACCTGAGTTAGAAGCCACAGTAGAGGGGACTGTCCTCTGACCTACACACACACACACACACACACACACGTCCATGAACATATACATATATAAACAAGAGCTATAAGAAACTCCTTCAAGTGTAGAAAAATGCCAAGAGACAAAGTTGTATTACTGTGTTCTCTCCCTAATAAACAGCCCTCCAGGGTTTTGGGGGCTGGCATAAGGACTGAAACCACAGGCAGCGCCACAACACCAGGCCTAGCCTTCTACATTGATCTGCACAGAGTTTATGAGATTGGAGTGGGGTTTTTTTTACACAGTATTAAAATAAAAGTTTATATGTTATATCTTTTTCGTAAACAAGTTTCAACTTATGAAGTTTCTTTTCTGTGTTCTTTTGTGGTTGTTGTGGGATTTTTGTTGTTGTTGTCATTGAGGGGTTTTGTTGTTGTTTTTGTTTTGTTTTGTTTTGTTTTTGGAAACAAGATTTCACATATCCCAGGCTCTAAGAATGATCTTAGAGGCTTTAATCCCAGCACTAGGGAGGTAGAGGCAGGCAGATCTCTGAGTTGGAGGCCAGCCTGGTCTACAAAGCAAGTTCCAGGACAGCCAGGGCTATACAGAGAAACTCTGCCTTGAAAAACTTAATAATTTTTGATCCCTCTGCCTTCCAAGTCCTGAGATGACAAGTATGTCACATGCATGCATGCGCGCGTGTACACACACATACACAGAGAGAGAGAGAGAGAGAGAGAGAGAGAGAGAGAGAGAGTTAGCACAGTGCTAGGAATTAAACCAAGGCTTTGTGCACACACTAACTAGTCAGTCAAGTAGTCTATTGACTGAGCAAAACTACATCTCTCTCTCTCCAGCCTACCAGATGTTCAGAAACACAGTCTTGAGTGGCACAACCTGTTCTCCACAAGACCTCCCTCATGCCTATAAGTATTACCTCACTTTCCCCCTTGTAAATAATATTCCTGTGAACCTTCACAAAGCTTCATGGGCATAGTTGGTATTTTTGGGTCACAGACGCCCTGCACCCATGCTTTCAAGTGGATCTTCAGAAGCAGAAAGGCCACAGAGCACCCAGGTTTCTGAGTATACACTGATTTCAGATTTGCATTTCATTTTTGCCACTTGGATTAATTTCCCTTCTTAGAGTACTTATTGGGTTGTTTGTTCGCAAATGCTTATTGCTTGACTTTTCTTTGAGTCACTTTCAATTCTTGTGTTCGTCCTTGCTATTTGGGTTGCTTTCACTTTGCTTATTGATTTGTAAATGTTCTTTCCATATTAAGGATAACAACTATGTTCTATTGTATAGATTGCAAGTAGCTGCAAATTCATGCCTTTTCATTTGTGTTGATGAATGATAATTTTTTAGAGAACTTAAATTTATCAGTCATTTTTTGTTTTTTGCCTCTATGATTAGAAAGACATATAATTGTTGCCTATTGGGTTTTTTGTCATAGTTTGCTTTTTTTTCTATAACTTTATATTCACAAAGTCTTATTTAGGAGAAATTACAATATGGTTTTAAAACAATTTTAAGGGATTTGTAGGGAGTCCAGATTAAAAGGAAGGTAATAGAATCTTGGTAAAATGCCATTATATCTCTGGATATGGAGGATCAACACCTGCAGTCCTAGCTCAGGGGAGACTGAGGCAGAAAGATCACCATCAGTTTGAGGGGATGAAGGCAAACAGACCCCTGGACTCCAGGATGAGGCTGCCTAGGTTAACAGTGACACACGAGACCCAGTGAGAAACGCATCTCAAAGAAAACACAATGATGTGAACAGATTCTGAAAAAAAAAAATACCAAAGTATTGGCCTCTAACCCATGCACACACACTCATATACTCCCACACAAATGTGTGCACATACACACAGATATACAGACATGTGCACACACATACTCAAATATGCACAAAAAAACCCAAAAGATCTTTAAGGGAAAGACATACTTTCCTGCCCTGAGTAAACACAAATGTATTCTCAAGAACACACTGACATACAAACACATGCACTTAATATCTGCCCACACATGCACTTAGTATATGCACACACAAGCATGCATGTGCACACACGCATATACACACACACACACACACACACACACACACGCATACACACACACACACACACACCTCTACACCCACAGAAAATGAGCACAGAAAACTGCATTCCGATTTTCAAAGAATTGTGCATACCTTGCCTCAGGGTAACTCAGAGTCACAGCCCAGAAGAGGCAAGGTTGTATTATTCCTAATTTGCAAAAGAACTAAGCTCTCCCCACTCCGGGGAAAGGAGGGGGAGATCAGGCCACATGGGTCACATGCCTGGTGAAGACAGCAAGCACTGAAGCCACAGCACCACCCTAAAGTCATGCACTGGTGTGAACTCACCAGTCCCCAGATGCCCTAGCTTAAAAGGGCTCAGAGTGCCTCTGCACCTGTCCCCAACAGGAATTGTACACAAGGTTAGACACAGCATCACTCCCCCACCCCGCCCCAGGAAGGCAGGAGGGACAGTGACAAGACACCTGTGCACATTATAAAGTTGTATGAACCTTCTCCCAACATTTCCCTGCAGACAACTGAGGCCAAGAAAAAGACGTTCCTTTTTTCCTGTTACAAGTCTGTGGGTCCCTCAGCTCTCCCATTGGCCATGGAGAATGTCCCTCGGTGACATCCGTCTCTCCGCACATGTGTGCATCTGCACAGCCATGTGCAGGAGAGCCTGTGTGCAAGATCTCACGACTGCGGAGATAACTAATTACCAGCTCCCTCTGGCCTCAGGGCCCCCATCTGTTCCAGGAACTGTTCCCCTTCCTTGGACTTGCGCCCTGATCTCAGAGAGGCCCTAGTGTTCTCCTCTCCCCCATTCCCTGCGGCTGGCCAAAAAATAAAAAATAAAATAAAATAAAATGAAAGTCAGCCCCATCCGGCCGATGCCAGGGAAGAGGCTGACAGGAGGTCTACAAACTAGCGCTTATCAAAAGCGCCTTCTCAAATTCATTTCAATATCTGAGCCTCTGGTTTCCAAGGCAACATAATCTTTTCATCAAAGCAACTGGTAAAACCACTGGGATCTGATATTGTTTTGTTGGCAACTTGTCAAAACTGTCATTTGGTTTAAAAAAAATGTTATAGATTTATGTAACCTACAAATATATATATAGGGATTCATACTACTAATGATCACTAATAAAGTACTGCCCAGTAAAACTCTCCCCGCTGCCTCTCTACCCCTTCCTGAGAAGGAAAGAGTGTAATTAGGTGGCAGGGTAGGGCGGGGAGGTAACTAAGCAGGGGACAGGCTGGAGGGGGCTACAGCCCTAACAAGGCAGAGGCAGTCATCTGGCTTCTGCACAGAACCTCTCTGTGTGCATGTGGACTTCCTGGGACCCCACGTCCCTCACTGTCCTTTCTCTGACTGCCTCTTATCATTTACTCAAAATATCCATAGGTGTTAGCCATGGCTGTAGCCACAGCCACTAGAGCCTATAGAACCAAGAGGGGTACCAAGGTTGGCCTACAAACACTGCAGGACTGACCCCATCAGCTCCCGGGGCTGAGCCCAGCACAGGGCTGTCCACTGCCATTCTCGGGCTGGGAAAGAGCGTGCTGGACAGATCCTGCCCAAGGCACCAAGGACAATGGCAGGCAAGGAGCCAAGGCACAGGTTCTGTTTCATAGTGTGACTTTGTCTCTGCCCACAGGCTCCCAGCGAGTATGAAACCAGTCCTGAGCAGCTCTTCTACCGGATCGCCCATTTGAACAGGGGACAGCAGTACTTGCTGTGGGTGGCTGCGGTCACCTCTGCAGGCAGGGGGAACAGCAGCGAGAAGGTTACCATCGAGCCTGCTGGCAAGGGTGAGAAGCCTGTGCCTGGGGTGTGATAGAAGCTTCCAGAAGCTCATTTGCAGAATTCTGGCTCCTCCCAAATAGGTGCAGTGTCCCCCCTCCATGATACCTGATGACTTTGGCTGTGGGGAGTTGGCCAGTAGTCTCGCTTCTGCATCCACCAAAGAATAAGCCTCTGCTGCCCCCTGACTCTGGAAAAGTCACACAACAGGCTACAATCAGGCCCACTCTTAAAGCCTCACTGGCTAAGCTGTTAACTCTCCTCTGACTTGAGAGTCCCCTCCAGCCCCGTCCACAGCAGAGCCTTGGTCTTAGCACTCAGCTCCTGAAGGAGGGACATCTCAGGATATGGGGTATGCTGATGATACCTCAGGGCCTTTGGGACTCCAGAGAGAGCCTCGTGCTGCAACCAGAACAAGCAGGCAGAAGGTTCTCTCTGGTAATGTTCCTTTATCTGCCAGCAGGTTCAGGATCAAGACTTTCTTAGGGCAGGCCCATAGGTATTCCCAATCTTTTCAGACAACACTAGCTCTGAGGCCCTACCCTAAACCCAGGATCACTCACACAATAGAACAATGGCCCCTTGTCTGTCGTAGTCAACGGGCAAAGGAACTGGTAACAGTGAGCATCAAGTCTTCCGGTGTCTCTGGCCTCTAGGCTCTTCTTCCTGCTTCCCCTCCCCCAGCCAGTCCCAAGCCCACCTGACTCTCCCAGGTCTGACTTGCCTTGGAAAGAGAGAAGACACCCTGTTGGCCATAGGGACAGAGCCAGCAAGCATCAACCTGAGGGTCTGTGGTAAGCCAGGGGCTCACCCTTGCAGTTGTCCATCCGGCCGCACGGCCTGGCTGTCCCAGACAGTTGAGAGGTGCTGCGTTGACTCTTGTAGCTCCTTGTGCCTCACTGTCTCCGCATCCTCACCTCCTTCCCGCCTTCTCAGGGTACCACCTACCCTTTCTCCAGACCTCACCTCCTTCAAAAACAAAGCAGCCTAGAGCCTGCCCTCTTTCCAGGACAGGGTCCTAAGTCCTGAGCTCTTGGCAGAAGTCTGTCCCCTGCCCCTGTGAGCATCAAATACAACCCATTCCTACATAAACGCAGCTATACTGTGAGGTGGAGCACTTGAACTACTGTACCTCTGCCACGCTTACACAAACTCACACAAGTTCATATCTGTATACACACAGCCTCTCCTACCCAACATGCCCTTCTCCTTGAGTACCTTGCCCCTGCTAGAATACCATCACTCCCTAGATGGCCTGGAATCCTCATCACCCACCATCTTCTTCAGAACCAGCAGACCTCAGGTCCCTCTGGTCCTTGTCCCCATTTTGTCACAGGATCACCTCCACCAAAGCAGCCAGTTTATCCAAAAGTCTCCCCTGACTTGCACTGTCAAATGCGGGGAGCCCTGTGAACGAGGCTAGGGGAACATAAAGGGTAAAAAAGCGGGCTCTCAGCCAGGCGTGGTGGCGCACGCCTGTAATCCCAGCACTTGGGAGGCAGAGGCAGGTAAACTTCTGAGTTCGAAGTCAGCCTGGTCTACAGAGTGAGCTCCAGGACAGCCGGGACCACACAGAGAAACCCTGTCTCGAAAAACAAAAACAAAAACAAAAACAAAAAAGCGGGGCTTTCCTCTCTTTAGCCCCAGCAAAGATCATCTCATTTGGAGGCACTGTAACAACACCCTGGATGAAAGATGTCCGGCTGCCTTGTAATTCAGTGGGAGACCCAGCCCCAGCTGTAAAGTGGACCAAGGACAGGTACGTGCTCAGCCCTGGAGGAGTGGTGTGGCCCCAGGGAGACAGAGAGCTGCTTGGCCATCATCATCCGGCCCTGTGGTGGTCAGTCTACAAGGCACATGACACTGCTCATAGCAGTTTCCAAACTACTGCTTCCCCTCCCCCAGCCAATAACCTTCTTATTCCTGTGTGGATAAAAAGACAGGAGTCCCTGGAAATCCTTGGGAAGTTCAGAACGATACCCCAAGAACCCAAAATCCCCTGCAAGCCTCCTCCTGCCTTTCTTCCATTTGCTCTCACACGCACGCACGCACGCACGCACGCACGCACTTTGGGGAGCGTGGGGGGCGGGACTAGGAAGGGTGTGCCATAACCCATGCCACCTCCTGGTCTGGCAGTGAAGACTCACCCATCCCCGTGTCCTTGGATGGACACCGGCTGATCCACACAAACGGCACCCTGCTGCTTCGTGCTGTGAAGGCTGAGGACTCCGGCTATTACACCTGCACAGCCACCAACACCGGTGGCTTCGACACCATCATCGTCAACCTGCTGGTGCAAGGTGAGACTCTGCAAAGCAGATGGTTTGAGTGAATCCCAACCTGTTAAAAGAGAATGAATGACAGAGAAAGCCAACCCTGGGTGTTGGGGGTGGGGAGACCTTGGTAGAACTGAGGTAAGAAAGGAAGAGGCATGAGGGACGGGAAGAGTGTGGAACAGCCAGGACCCTTCCACTGAGAGCTGGTGGCTTTCCCTCGCAGTTCCCCCGGACCAGCCCCGCCTCACTGTCTCCAAAACCTCTGCCTCTTCCATCACCCTGACCTGGATTCCAGGGGACAATGGGGGCAGCTCCATCAGAGGTAAGGAGGGGAGGGAATTATTCACCTGTCTCTAATCCCTGGTCCCTGAGAATCTGGAGGGTGATTCAGACTGTGAGGCATTCAAGTGCAGGGAGAGTGCTCCCACCCCCTCCACACGTGAGCAGAGCAGATCTAAAAGCGCTCTCCTCAATGGACCTTGGTTTCCCAGTCTTTCAAAGCAGGCAAACATGACATCAGTGCCTCTCAAACAAGGGTCTGTGTGACTCAGCAAAGATTGTTGTGAGAACACAGCTCAGGGTTCATTCCCTAGTCTGAGGTGGGGCTAAAAGTGTACTTCCAAAATGCTCTTCCCAAATGGGGACACTGCTGGTCAAGGACTCCATGCTCCTCCTACAACAGTTAGTGTCTTAAGCCTCCTAGCTCTCTAAGCTTAATGCTAGAGCTATGGAGAGACCCAGGCTCATCCAGCACTACAATGGCGGACTTCCAGCTTTGAATCTCATTTGCATACGCCCCTCCCCTACAATATCTGCGGAGTCCAGGCTGGGTCTCTCCTGCTTTGCTCTTCTCTGCTTTGCCCACTCGAGCCAACCCCTCCTGCAGGCTTCGTGCTACAGTACTCTGTGGATAACAGCGAGGAGTGGAAGGACGTGTTCATCAGCTCCAGCGAGCGCTCCTTCAAGCTCGACAGCCTCAAGTGTGGCACGTGGTACAAGGTGAAGCTGGCAGCCAAGAACAGTGTGGGCTCTGGGCGCATCAGCGAGATCATCGAGGCCAAGACCCACGGGCGGGGTGAGGCCGGCTCGGGGGCGGCAGTAAAGAGAGCAGGGCTCAGGTGGGAGGTGGATGGGGTGGCGAACATGACGTCAGAGGGGGCAGACACAGGGTTGGAGGGAGGGGCCTCAGCCTTGTTCTCATCACTAAAGCATCTCGGGATATGCTCATCACCAGGCAAAAGTGATCTGGACTAGGAGGGAGAGGCTATTCTGCATGGCCACCTGGGTTCAAACCCCATCACCACAAAAATTTCAATCCTGGCACTTAGAGGTGGAAGCAAGGGAATCAGAAAATTCAAGGTCGTCTTTGTCTGCAAAGAGAGTTAGAGGCCAATCTGATCTAGGACCTTGACAAAAAGTAATTAATTAACTAAAAGGTCCTACTACCAGGAGGGTCAGAGGGTTGGTGTTCTTCCTCCCTTCCTTTCTCCCTCCCTCCCTCCCTCCTTCCACCGCTCACCCCTCACTGCTGCGACCCTGCTGTAGGGCTTTCCTCCTGTTGCCTCTCCGCTCCTGGGGCACCCCTGCTATAGTCCCAGCGGCCCCAGGAAAAGCCTTCCCAGACAGATGAAAGACCCCGACCTTCCTTCTAGGGCGCCCTAACCTCTCTCTTACCCCTTCTGCTCTCCCAGAACCTTCCTTCAGCAAAGACCAACACCTCTTCACCCACATCAACTCCACGCACGCTCGGCTTAACCTGCAGGGCTGGAACAATGGGGGCTGCCCCATCACAGCCATCGTCCTGGAGTACCGGCCCAAGGGGACCTGGGCCTGGCAAGGCGTGCGAGCCAATAGCTCCACGGAGGTGTTTCTGACAGAACTTCGAGAGGCTACGTGGTATGAGCTGCGCATGCGGGCCTGCAACAGCGCCGGCTGTGGCAATGAGACCGCCCAGTTTGCCACCCTGGACTACGATGGCAGTGAGTGGAGAGGGTGGGATGGGACAGCGCCGGGTATCTGAAGAGAAGGACAAATAGAGGCAGGCAGGAATAAACCCAGGGTAGAGGGCTAAGGATCCAGACAGAGGGGCCATCCGATTGGTAGCAGGGGACTAAGTGGGCAGACGTACTGGCGGCCAGTCTTGACAGGGAGGTGAAAGTCTTTGAACAAGATGCAGTTCTGGCTGTGCGTTGCTTCGGGGAGATGAAGAGGGTGAGGTACACCGAGATAGAGCTGAGGTCCTGCTCCCTGACGACTTGGCTAGCCGAGTGCATTAGTCAAGATAAACAGCCTGCTTTGCCGCAACAAATGCTATAAGAGCCTCGTGGCTCCACACAGGGAAGAATCTTCTCTTGTTTGGAGAAAGTCCTGGGAGAGCCGGATGGCAGTGACCTTTTAGCTACATCATCTCGAACAGGACCCTTACCCCAAGAAAAAGGGCACATCAGTTCTTAACTGCCTCAAAGGGGCTGGCTGATTTTTAATCACTACTTTGTGTATTGTGCATGTGTGTGTGTGTGTGTGTGTGTGTGTGTGTGTGTGTGTGTGTTGGGGACCAAAGCCAGAGCTTTGCTCTAGCTAAGAAAAAATTTATCACTTGTTTTTCACCCTCTGTTGTTCCAACTAATCACATGACCCTAATCTAACTGCAAGGAAGTCTGAGAAGTATAACAAGAACATAGATATTTGGTGAGCACATAACTGCTGTCTACCTCATAGAGCTGCTTCAACAGAGAGAGAGAGAGACAGACAGAGACAGAGACAGACAGACAGAGACAGACAGACAGACAGACAGACAGGTGGAGATGCATTGGAGAAAAAGAAAGCTAAGCTCTTAGGATCCAATTGTCACAAGCTAAATTGAGTCCACCTACATACTTAGGAAACAGTCTCAGGAGATAGGCCTTAACAAGAAAGTCGAAGATGATTCTTAAACACAGCTTGGGAAACAGGCAAGGATCACGGTTTGGCAGAGGTCTATATTGGTAGAGTCTCTCTTTGCCCTCCCGCAGGCACCAGAGACAGAAAATGCTTGGGAGTGAAAAGGACAGGGTGGGGCCTGACAAAGGCGCTCTTCTCCGCCAGGGGAGGAGATTGCAGGACCCCCTCCCCCCCACATGGCTTCTCCTTGCTCGGTTCCTCCCATGCCCAGCCAGATGTGAGAATGTAATCCCATCAATCCCCACTCTAGGATTTAACATAAAACCTGACCAGGCAGAAAAATAACCCTGAGAGAGATCAGGAAAATTCTAAAACAGAACCAGAAAGTCATTAATAAAGCATAAAAGCTATGTAACTGCTCGTGGCTATCCTGACGGAACCAAAATTTGGGGGAGCAGAGGGGAGGGTTACAGCTCTGGACTGGGAGGTGGGGGTTGGAGACCAAAAACTACAGAAGTCATCAGCAGGCTCCCCCACCCATGGGACTCTGAGTTCATAGCATCCCCTGGTTCTCTTCTCTGCCCCCAACCCAGGCACCATTCCACCCATCAAGTCTGCTCAAGGAGAAGGCGATGACGTGAAGAAGCTGTTCACCATCGGCTGTCCGGTCATCCTGGCCACCCTCGGGGTGGCGCTGCTCTTTGTGGTACGAAAGAAGAGGAAGGAGAAACGACTGAAGAGGCTCCGAGGTGGGGGCCTTTTCCACCAGCTTTCAGGGAGAGAGGGTGGTGACTCCCAGCCATGCTCGCCACCCTTCGGTGGACCACAGAACCTCCTGGGCAAGAGACAGAGCCTGTGTCCCCTGAAAGAAATACCTGCCACTCAAACCTTCTTAAGTCCCCTTCGTTATTCATAGCTTCTCCTCTGCATCCCCAGGACTTTGTGCCTGCACCAACTAGGGCTGACATTTATACAGGTCCACACTGATAAAGCCATATTCATTATAGCATATGCAAATAGTTCCATATTCATTGACAAATACATCTCTCTAGGGCCTTGTTCTACTCCTGGCCAGGTAGTTTCCATGTTTTGTCGAATGTGGAACTTTTTTAATATTTCCCCCTTTAAACACTTAGCATCATAGTCTAGTGTAAACAGCTCTCATGTTCCTTGAGAGACCAGAACCTACTAGTTGCTTCATGTTTGCTCACTCAAATATTTGGAGTCTGATGCAAAGGAGATACTGTTGAATGGTAGAGATGCAGAGATGAAGAAGGGGCAAGCCATATATTTACAGAGTTCACTATTTAATGTGAGAGACCAGGGGACAATAGTAGCACAAAAGGGGAATTACTAACCTCTCTGTGGTATTCAGGGCCAGAGGGGATGGAAGAATGGATCATTCAGTGAATATCTGGATAAATGAGTGCTTAGATAGTTGGATGATGATTGAATGTTTAAACAGATGATGGACTATGTGGCTGATAGATAGTATAAATACAAGAATGGCGAGATGAATGGTTTCATGAAGGTTTGGATACATAACTAGTTGAGTGGGCAAGTGGATGGGAGGATGGGTATTTTGATGGCTAACAGGTAACAATTTGATTCATGATATAGCCATCCATATATTTTGTTAAAAGAAGAGTTGGATGGTGGGTTGATTATAAGAATGGTTGAATGGGTAGCTGCATAATGGTAAGGATAGTTGGATATATAAGTGGAAAAATGGATGGTTGGGTACTGAATGCACTGTTGCATAGATGAGTCAATAGTTGGAGTGTTGTTTGGGTAGATGATTTAGTAGTTAGATGGGAGGCATGGGGATATAGATCAGTTGGAAGTACTTGCCTAGCATGGATGTACTCTAGGGTTTGATCCTCAGCACTGCATAAGCTAGGCATGACAGTATACACCAGAAGACAGTATACACCAGAAAACCTAGAACTTGGAAAGTTAGTGTGGTAGAACCAGAAATTTGAGATTATCCTCTGATACACAGGGAATTCAAGTTTGAAGCCAGCAGGCCAGCCTGGAATTCATGAGACTGTCTCAAAAAAAAAAAAAAAGTTGGATTCACTGTTAGTTGCATCAGTGATATGATAGGTGGATGGATGGATGATGGGTGGGTGGGTGGATGAATGGATGGATGATGGGTGGATGGATAGATGGATAAAGGATTGATGGATGGGTGGATGAGTGGATAGATGGATGAATGATGGATGGGTAGATGGATGATTAATAGGTGGATGGATGGATAGATGGATGGATATATATTCTGATGGATGGGTGAGTAGTTGGGTCGATATTTAAGTAGATGTGTGGTTGGATGCAAACATAGCACTATCTCCAGTCTGACTATCTCAGCTTCTGGGCTCTAATACATTAGATAGACCCTTTGCCTCTCCTCCCAGGATCACATCAAAGAGTCCCAGTGAGATTCAAGGCTCCCTTGAGATATATCATGGACTCTTAAATCTATTCGTGGACTTTGGAGCACAGATACCCTAGAACAGCAGTTCTCAACTTGTGGATCAAGATCCCTTTGGGGGTCACATATCAGATATTTATATCACAATACCTAACAGTATCAAAATTGCATTTATAAAGTAGCAAGTAACTTTATGGTTGTGGGTCACCACAACATGAGGAACTGTATTAGAGGGTCACAGTGCTAGGATGGTTGAGAACCACTGCTCTAGATGAAAGACGTAAAGTCTCTTGGCTGGTCTGAGAGCTCAGTCATTCGTCCAGTGCTTCTCGCTAACCACCTAGGTCTCATCCGACTCTCTCTCCTTTTCCCAAGGAAAGGCTCAGGATCCAGCATGCCACAGCATTTTGTTAAATGACCGCTGGTTCATGAAGTAGGCAGCACTGGGGATGCCCCCTCCCCTTTAGGGCAAGCTCTCTGTTAGAGGGAACAAAACAAAGCAAACAACTAAGGAAAAAGCAGCCAGGCCTAAGGCAACAGCAGACTGGAAACCATTGCTGTTTTGTGGGCTTCATCTTGCTCCTTCCCCTCTTTAGACCACTGTCATTTTAGGCAGTGTCCCCACCTCACCCATGTGGCTCTTCCTGCTCAGAACTCCATTCTCACCCAGCTACCTCTCTCTACTGTTTTGCAGATGCAAAGAGCTTGGCAGAAATGCTGATAAGGTAGGGGTCACTTAGCTGCTTTCTCTTTGCTCCCTTCCCCCCAGTCTCCATTCTCCCTCTTCTCCCCCTACTCCCCTATACTGGAGGCACCCAAAGGGGTGTTCATCAGTTCTCTCTTTGATCTGCAGAGCCCCTTAACCCAACATTCTTCGGCTGCTGAGCCACCCACTTCCTTTCCTTCTTCCACAGCAAGAACAACCGAAGCTTTGACACCCCTGTGAAAGGGCCACCCCAGGGTCCACGGCTCCACATTGACATCCCGAGAGTCCAGCTACTCATTGAGGACAAGGAGGGCATAAAGCAGCTGGGTGAGTGACCTGTTCTAGGTGTGCTTCCCCAGGCCACAACCCATGGAGGACAACAGCAAGTCCCTGGGCTGTGCCCAGGACCTAGCTACAGTACACACACACACACACACACACACATAAGCACACACACACAAACACACACACTCAACAGACCTGGAATTCACTACAGCTCTTCTCAAGGGCCAACTTTCCTCTTCTTCCAATAGAGAGAGCCTCTGGCCTCTCTGAAACTCATTCGGCTTTAGATAAAGACATACAAATTTGAGGAGGACATCAGGTGATGATCTTTCTTCCTCTAGGAGATGACAAGGCCACCATCCCTGTAACCGATGCTGAGTTCAGCCAAGCTGTCAACCCGCAGAGCTTCTGTACTGGCGTCTCTTTGCACCACCCAGCCCTCATCCAGAGCACAGGACCCCTCATCGACATGTCAGATATCCGGCCAGGAACAAGTATGCATTAATGCCCAAGAGTTGGGAAGGGTTTTTTTTTTAACACTGCATGGGGTAGAGTTGATTTTAAAAAGTTTAAAAAAAAAGAAGAAGGAGGAGGAGGAGGAAGGGAAGGAGTGAGGGAGAATGGGTGGCTGAAGAGCTGCCTTAGTCACTAAAAGCACATCTGCAAAAGCCTGGTGACTTTGGTTTGAATCCCCATCTCCCACACAAAAACCCAGGAACAGACATACACATCTGTGATACCAGCTCTGGGGATGCAGGCGGAGGCACATCCCTAGAGCTCACTAAGAGCTCACTGGCCGGCCAGCCTAGCCAAATGGATGAAGCCCAGTTTTAGTGAGGAACCCTGTCTCAAAAGCCCAGGCATCTGGAAGACAACCAACATCAACCTCTGGCTTCCACACAAGAATGCACGCGTGCACATACATGAACACACATGAACACATCCGAAAACATTAATTTTGAGACAGAGATGGAGAGAGGATGCCACCCACTATTCCCATAGTTTTTCTGCCACTCTTCCATGGAGCAAATCACATGGTCAGGAAAGATGCTCGGCCAACATTCCCAGGGGAGCCTGCGACCACTTCTGCCTCCACCGCTGCTTCCCTCTGCTCTTTGTGCCAAGTGCCAGCTGCCCGGCTGCTATCCTTGCCTCCCTCTGTGTAGATCCAGTGTCCAGGAAGAACGTGAAATCAGCCCACGGCACCCGGAACCGGTACTCAAGCCAGTGGACCCTGACCAAGTGCCAGGCCTCCACCCCTGCCCGAACCCTCACCTCCGACTGGCGCACTGTGGGTTCCCAGCATGGTGTCACTGTCACCGAGAGTGACAGCTACAGTGCCAGTCTATCTCAAGACACAGGTGTGTCTAGGGACCTGCTTGTATCCCATCATTCCTGCCCAGGTCCCTCATTGATTGCTCGCCTCTAGTTTTTCTAATTTCTTTCTTTCTTTCTTTTTTTCTTTCTTTCTTTCTTTCTTTCTTTCTTTCTTTCTTTCTTTCTTTCTTTTGTCTTTTTTGGGGGTTGTGTTGGTGGTGGTGGTGGTGGTGGTGGTGGTGGTTTTTTCAATTCCTTTCTAACCAGCCTGTTGTCCAGCATCCATACCACTTTCCTTCCCAGCTAGTCACTGACGCTGTGTGGCTGGGGTTGGGGAGGGAACATTTGACTCTGCTCGGTCAAGGATTTATTTTGATCTCCCGAAGGGGACAAAAAAAAGGTTAAAAAATAATGGCGCACTGGACATTTGTTAAAGAAAGGAGATATTCCAGGAATTGCTTACTTATTTTTGAGGCTGAAAAATATCTTCTTCTCTTCATTAGCCAATGGTCTCACTTAGGACACCATTGTCACCCTCCCCAGGGAGAACAGCATCTTCAAGCCTGTTGCCCTCATGGCCAGGCTTTCAAATGACTGCTTGGATTAGAGATGGTGCCACTCCCACCCCATAACCTTCTCTCCTCTCAATGCCATCCCCTGTGTGTCCCCAGACAAAGGGAGAAACAGCATGGTGTCCACGGAGAGCGCTTCCTCCACCTATGAGGAGCTGGCCCGGGCCTACGAGCACGCCAAACTGGAGGAGCAGCTGCAGCATGCCAAGTTCGAAATCACAGAATGCTTCATCTCGGACAGCTCCTCGGACCAGATGACTACGGGCACCAACGAGAACGCCGACAGCATGACGTCGATGAGCACGCCCTCAGAGCCTGGCATCTGCCGATTCACGGCCTCTCCACCCAAGCCGCAGGATGCCGACAGGGGCAAGAACGTGGCTGTGCCCATCCCTCACCGAGCCAACAAGAGTGAGTGCTCCGCCCCTGCCCCTTCCCCTCCCTCACCCCTCCCTCTTTCCCACCCCACACCACAGCTCTATCTAGATCTTACCCTGCCTGCCCACCCTGGTTCCCTCACAATAATGCAAGAACAACTTGAGAACAGCTCAGAACCATGTTCTGGCTCAAGCTCTTCATATTTCTGTGGTTTTAAACAAGTCACTTCCCCTTTCTGAACTTACCTTTCTTATTAATATAATGCAGATGATACTATCTCCTCTGACTGACATATGGGAGGGGCTTATTACATAGTGGCCATCCCCTTAATGGTGAGGGTGGACAGGGACCAGGCTTCTGGTTCTGATATCCTCTGCCTCTGTAATTTCAGGTGACTACTGCAACCTGCCACTGTATACCAAGTCAGAGGCCTTCTTCCGAAAGGCAGACGGGCGGGAGCCCTGCCCTGTGGTCCCACCCCGAGAGGCCTCCATGAGGAACCTGACTCGAGCCTACCATACCCAGGCCCGACACCTCACTCTGGACCCTGCCAGCAAGCCCTTGGGCCTCCCCCATTCAGGGGCCACCGCTGCCACCGCCACGGCCACCTTACCTCAGAGGACTCTGGCCATGCCGGCACCCCC
The DNA here is from genome assembly GCF_947179515.1 of Apodemus sylvaticus. Classification (NCBI taxonomy): domain Eukaryota; kingdom Metazoa; phylum Chordata; class Mammalia; order Rodentia; family Muridae; genus Apodemus; species Apodemus sylvaticus. Next base: position 83,477,266 of record NC_067478.1, on the reverse strand, counting down.
AGCTGGCACGGCACCGCCAGCACCTGGCCCTACTCCCAGTGAGCCCTCTGCTCCCCCTAGTGCTGCCCCTCCGGCCCCCAGCACTGAACCTCCACGGGCCGGAGGCCCACACACTAAAATGGGGGGCTCCAGGGACTCACTACTCGAAATGAGCACCCCAGGGGTAGGGCGTTCTCAGAAACAGGGAGCTGGAGCCTATTCCAAATCCTACACTCTGGTGTAGAATGGCTGACATCCGGAGAAGGGCTCCACACTGGGACCGCTGCAACTCCAGCCCTCAGCCAGCAACGTGGCTGGATTATTTATATTAAGCTCACAGACAAAAAGAAAAAGACGTCAAAAAGAAATCCCCAGTCATGAACATGTACATAGGACTCTTTTGTACAAATGAAACTATTTTCTTCTTCTCCATGAAGCCAGGGCACAAAACAAGTCAAATCCTCCACCCCACGAAATACGTGTGGAGATATATATACATATATAGGCAGAGTGGGACACAGCGACAATCTATATATCTATATATTTCTCTCACCTTCTTTTGAGACAGAGGCACAAAGACAGCAATTTTTCTGCCCTCCTCACCCCCCTTCCTAACTAGGTGATTTTGACAAAGACCAAAATCCCAACTCAGAGACACTGCATGCGATTTTACTGTTCCAAGAAAACCGGGAGTTGCTTCAATTTGCAGATGCTTATGTGCTAATACCTTTTTCTATGAAAAAAGACCCAGCGCCGTGTGCAATAAAGGTTATGTTTCTACGTGGTGGCTTTTTTCCCATCTGGCAAGGGCCAGTGGGGAGGGTAGGAGACCTCTGTATCAGGCCCGGGCTTTGACCCCACGCTGGAAACTCTTTGAAAGGCTTTCAGTTAGCTGGGGTGCAGGCATTGAGCAATATCTTTTGTTCTCAGATCCGTGCTGGGTTCTAAGAGCGGACCAGCTTCGAGGCTTTGAGCAAGTACCTAACCCCTCTGAGCCAGTGTTCTCGTCTGCAATTGGAAGGCATGTATAGTCCGTGCAACGAGGCAATCTCGAGGGTGGGCTAGAAAGCCCAGAGCAGACAACGGGAGGCCCCTGGCTTCTCTTCCAAGAGAGCCAGAGCAGCTAGGGGACAGGTGCGGCTGCCTGCGTGAACCACTGACAGTTACATAAAAAGTACAGAGAAGTATACATTGTAACTTACCACTGGCACAGTTACATAAAAGTGCAGATAAGTATACATTGTATACTTCTCGGGAATCCCACCCGCACCCAAAGCTCTGAACTAATGTAGGACAAGGTGTGGTCACAAGGAGGGGAGAGATCACCAGGGGTCAGAGGGTGAAAAGGGGCTCAAAGGTAGGGGAAATGAAGCATACAGGAGAATCAGACCACAGAGTCAGCAGTGCCATGCCAGCTTTAGAAGGAATCGGCAACTCTAATACCAGGGACATAGACACGTATTGTATGAAATAGAGGATTTGGGCGTACAGTAGACACAGGTTGGAGGCAGCAGAGGAGGCGATAGGCCTTGAGCTGGAGGCCAGCAGCGGATTGCATGCTCCTACACTGTCACCTGCCCTGGGAAGACAGGGCTGCAGATCTGAGCTCTTTCTGAAGACGCCAGAAGACTGGGATAGAAACCAATAGGTAACACAGAGGGAGAAGGAAGGGGGGGGGGGCAGATTGCACCAGGCAGCTTGGACCACAAGGAGACCCTACCTAGTATATGTGGGGTATCCAGAAATTAATATGAAGAACCACATTAACAGGTACGGAAAGAATTAAAGACCCTGAAGTGAGTTCTAAGTTCATGGGCCCATTTCAGCTTCCCACAACCAAAACAGATCTCAGAGAACTGACAGTGTGTTGAAAAGACAAGACCCTGGTGCCCACTCAGAAACTGACATCTCCCGTGGCTGTGTGTGCCATCTGCAGGTCATGTGTGGAACTTCAGGCACAACAAACCAAGAAGCTTTGCCTAGAATTAATATAGTGAACACACACACACACACATACACACACACACACACTTCCCTGCTCTCTGGACACTAGGAAACAAGTATGAGTCATACTTCACTCCAGCAGAACACAGACAGGAACTACTAACTCCTAAAGCCTTCCTAGGGGCTGCAAAAAGGGCATTGTCATAAGAACAGACTGTGGATCACTATGGTTGGGAGGAGGGGCAGGAGCTAAGTAGAGTGTGCTCATCACATTGCATCATAAACTCATTGCTGATTTAGGAGGCAATGTCAGAATTTCCATTTGACAGACAAGAAAGCCAGGGATTTCAGGGGTTAGGAAACTCTTCCAAGTTTAGAATATCAAAAAGAAATCACAACGACTCATTAGCTCTTAAGAGGCTGCTTCCTTGGCCATGAGTCACACTACCTGGTGGTCCACTGTTAAGAGTCTGAGTTTCAGTTCAGCCATGAAGATGCCGCTGTCAGGAAGAATCCACCCTGTGAACAAGCTAGACTGAAGCAGGTAGGCAGTGGATATGGAGCTGCCTGGTCAGATGAGCCTTGATGCAGGCTGCAGGAGATGGGGACACTGCACACCTCTCTAGGGAGACACAGTCATGGTAGTAGGGGATGGATCAGCCTGGGAAGATCCTCGGGCTTCCCAGGAAGATATAGGTAGAGGAAGAATGAGAGAGGCAACTAAAAGCCAAACAGGATCTAGTTAAATGCCTGCTCAATTGAGTTTCCCCCTTATTAAGATGCACAAGGCCTGGAAATTCAGATAGGCCAGGCTGGAGTATAACTCAATTGGTAGTATAGTGCCTAGCATACATGGAGCCCAAGGCCAATCTGCAGCACCGCATAAACCAGATGTGATGGTGCATGCCTGTAAGTACGCCCAGCACTGGGAAGGTTGGACAAGGAGTATTGGGAGTTTAAGATTACCCTTGACTACATAGTAAGTTTGAGGTCCTGTCATCAATCAGAAGGCAGAGGAGAGGAGGAAGAGGAGGAGGAGGAAGAAGAGAAGGAAGGAGAAATGGAGAGGATGAGAGAAAAAAAGGAGAAAGAGCAAAGAAAGGGAAGAGAAAGAGAGGAAGAAGAAACAAGGAGGTTGAGGAAAAGAAAGAAGAGAATGAAAACAAAGGGAAGAAAGAGGAATAAGAAATGGAGATGAAGAAGAAGAGAGAAAGAGGAGGAGGAAAAGGACTCAAGTTTGTATAAAACCCAGACTATTTTACTTGCTATTAATGTTGAGGTACACCATGTTCTTTAGTTAATGCAAGGCTGCCTGTTAGAAACACACCCAGATCCCCCCAATGCCCTATTTATCAACTTAAATGTTTGCCTGTCCTTTCTGGATCTCCTTTGTCCCCTACAGACGAAGCTACTCTGAGTGCTTTGATCTTCAAATATGGTCCCAAGACAACAGCATCATCCTCACTAGAGGCTTACAAGAAATGGAATGCCTCGCCTTAATGCCACTGACTGTCTCAGAAGTTTCATCTTAGCACCATGCCAGGGGCATGGTGCATATACACATGAAAGCTTGGGAAGCTCCCTCCAGGAGGCTAACAAAGAGGCCACCCCTTGGTTCTCCATCTGCCAACAGCCAGAGCTAGACTAGTGATCTTGATTTAGCTGCACAACAGATGCCCTGGAAGAGCTAGCTAACAACTGCAGAGGCCAGAATCTCACCAACACAGTCAAATCAGAACCTGTCATAATTTGGCCAGGTATTTGTATTTTTATTATGGTAAAAACACATGCCATAAAACTTTCCACTTTAAGTATTTTTTTAATTTTTTAAAGATTAATTTATTTCATTTATATGAGTATACTGTAGCTGTCTTCAGACACACTAGAAGAGGGCATCGGATCCCATTACAGATGGTTGTGAGCAACCATGTGGTTGCTGGGAATTGAACTCAGGACCTCTGGAAAAGCAAGCAGCCAGTGCTCTTAACCGCTGAGCCACCTCTCCAGCCCCACTTCAAGTACTTTAAAATGTTCATTTGAGGAGCATTAAATACATTCACTTAACTATGCAATTGTCCCTCTTCTTTTCTAGAACATTCTATTTTCTCTATGGATTTGACTATTTTAGTGACCTCGTGTGAGTGCAATCATTCAATATCTGTCATTTCATACCTAGTTTATTTCATATAGAATAATATCTTCAAGCTTCATCCATGTTGTGTTTTGAGTGTTTTGTTTGATAACTGATTGGTTGGTTGGTTGGTTGGTTGGTTGGTTGGTTGGTTGGTTGATTGGTTGGCTTGCTAGCTGACTGGCTGGCTGGCTGATTGGTTGCTTGGTTGGATGGTTGGTTGGTTGGTTGACTGGCTGGCTGGCTGGCTGGCTGGCTGGTTGGTTGGTTGGTTGGTTCATTGGTTCATTTGTTGGCTTGTTAGTTGGCTTTTTGAGACAGGGTATTTCTATGTAGCCCTAGTTGACTTGAACAGGCTGGCCTAGAGCTGTGGCAATTCTTCTGCCTTCAACTGCTAAGTACCTGAAATCCAGGTGTACACATACCACACCTGGCTTGTGTTGTATCTTTTGTTGTTGTGTTTTGGCTTTTGTCTGTTTGTGTGAGACAGGCTCTCTCTACAGACAGCCCAGACTGGCCTTGAAGCCTCTTCGCTCCCAACTGCTGGGATTATAGGTATGAGCCACTATACCTACATTTTTTTTTGGAAAGAGAAGATGAAAAATTGATGACAAAATATGATTTTTTTACATTTATTGAGTGTGTGTGTGTGTGCGCGCGCACGCGCGCGCACGCACCCATGTATGTGCTCACATATGTGCCAGGATGTGCAAATGGAGGTTAGAGGACAACTTACAGGCGCTAATATTCTCCTTCTACCATGTGGATCCCAGCAGTCGAACTTAGCTTCTCAGGCTTAGTGGCAGGCGTTTTCAGCCACCCAGCCACTTCACCATCCCTGTTCTTATTTCAGAAACCTATTCCTACTTAAGGGTGTGGAGCACCCCATTAGGTGCAGCCACTGTGCTTTTCTCATCGTTCACCCGTGTGCTCGCACCCTCTGATGTGACCTAGCGCGAAGAACACTGTCAGGGATGTGGATGTTTGAATATCTGGAGTCTTGCTTTCAGTTCTCTTGAGCTTATGACCAGAAGATTTTCTGAGTTATAAAACAATGGTACACTTCACTTTTTGAGACACTGCCAGACTGTTTTCCACTAGGCATTTTGTGTTGTTGTTGTTGATGTTTAGTTGTTTGAGTGATCAGGAGTTGTTAGTTTGCTTGTTTGATTTGGACTGGTTCTCATTTTATATTCCAGACTACCCTAGACCTCAACTGTAGTCCAAACTCTCCTTGAACTCATGATGATTCTCCACTTCAGCATCCTGAGTGCTAAGATTACACACGAGTCACCCACCCCTGGCTTAATGAAGAGCATTGGGGAAAGCCATTGTGACTTGTCTTATTCCTATCACAGGGCTGAGCAAGCATTGTACTACTGAGCCACACCTCCAAGAACATCTTTATTTTTAAAGCTTTTAAAAAATGTATATGCTTGCTTGTATATCCATCACTTTCATGCTTTGTGCCCACAGAGGCCAAAAGAGGGCACCAAATTTCCTGTCACTGTAGTTATATATGTGTATATATAGTTACATGTGTGTTATATATGTAGTTATATATGTGTGAGCTACTTCGTGTGTGCTGGAGACCTCCTCCAGTACCCGACATCTGTATTTTTAACAAACAAAATGATATCCAAGTTTTATTTATTATTTTCTACAAATTTTTAAAGGTGTGTATCTGTGTGTGTGTGTGTGTGTGTGTGTGTGTGTGTGTGTGTGTGTTAATGAATGTGAAGGTCAAAGAACAACTTTTAGAAATTGTTTTTCTCTTTCCACTACATAGATTCTGGGGATTGATCTTAGGTGATCAGGATTGGCAGCCAGTCTCTTTACCAACTAAACTATCTTGCTAGCCCCTGAGCATTTATTCAGGAACCAAATACCTTGAACGATTCAAATGATATTAAGGTGGCCATCAGAAACACAAAGGCCCTGTGCTTCTCTCCCTGCCTTCAAGGGTACTAATTGGCAGAAACAGCTGGGCACGGGGCAGGGGCCAAGTCCATAAGCCTAGCATCTGGGAAAAGACTATGGGAGATCCACTTAGGGTCATCTTCAACTATGAGGAAGATGAAGAGGAAAATGAGGAAGGGAAGATTAGGAGGAAGAGGGGGAGGAAGAGGAAGAGGAGGAGGAGAATTGGCCAATGTGAGTAAGAAGCACCTGCTCTACACCTGACTACCATTCCAGAACCCTTCGACTTCTAGTTGAGTCCACAAGACTGTGCTGACCAGAGGGGTGTGGCAGAAGTGAGGCTACCTTCATGCCTACCCCATAAACATCTTCCCAGTCATCCCTGCCTTCCCCAGCTGGATGCCAATGCCCAAAGAGAGATTAGGGGCCACTTACGAAGATGGAAAAGCCTCTTAGTAAGGGGTTTTATTGCTGTGAAGAGACACCATGACCACAGCAATTCTTATAAAGAAAAACATTTCACTGGGGCTGGCTTACAGGTCCAGAGGTTCAGTCCATTATCACCATGGCGGGAAGCACGGTAGCATGCAGGCAGACTTGGTGCTGGAGAAGGGGCTGAGAGTTCCACATCTGGATCCTCAGGCAGCAGGAAGAGACACGGAGCCTGGCTTGAGCTCCTGAAATCTTTTTTTTTTTTTTTTTTTTTTTTTCTGAGACAGGGTTTCTCTGTGTAGCCCTGGCTGTCCTGGAACTCACTCTCTAGACTAGGCTGGCCTTGAACTCAGAAATCCACCTGTCTCTGCCTCCCAGGTGCTGGGATTAAAGGCATACACTACTACTGCCAAGCTGAGTTCCTGAAATCTTAAAGCCACCCCCCAGTGACACACTTCCCCCATCGAAGCCACATCTACTCCAAGAAGGCCACACCTCCTAGTAGTGCCACTCCTTATGGGCCAATAAGAGTCAGTCATGCATTCCAACCACCAGGAGGTGCCTACACATATCTTAGAGCAGAGGCCCTCCTGACCCACCAACACTATCTGGATTTCATGTGAGCAAGAAGTAAATATTTAACGTGTTAAATCACTGGGGTCTTGGAGTTTATCTTTACAATAGCTTAGTATCATCTTCAAAAACCTGTGACAGAGACAAAGAGGAACTTGACTCTCATCCATCAGTAGCCCACGTCTAGGTATCCATCCTCTGGTGTAAAGACTAGATCGCAGGCCTGGGGAAGACTTGGGTAAGAGCTACTGGTGAGCTGAAAGGAGAGCATCTGTGGTGAGTAGGACAGCAGGATGGGAGGAGCAGACATGGTCCAGCCCTGAGGAAGGGCCCTCTCCTCCCTCCCAGAATCCACTTCTCCTAGGCAGTAGCAGCGATGACAGGAAGGGAACAGCTGCCGGTCATATGCTGCTCTGAAGGTGATCCATGCTTGGTTTTAGCCTCTTATAACTACAGGATCTCAGGATTCAAGCAAGCATTCAGGGTCACCGCATCCAGGCTTCCATTCAAATCTTAAAGTCCTTCTGCAACGAGCAAGGGCCAATCTTCAGATGTATAGCTCCTTTCATAGCATCAATGTGTCCCTTGAAGGTTGCCTCGTGGCAAACATTTAGTAGTCTTCAGAGTTATATGTTGGCAGTATTTGTAGTCTTGGTGGGGGAATGATTAGGATTAGATGGCGCCATGGCATTTTTTCTATTGGTGTGATTAAACACCCTGATCAAGGACAACTCAAGTGAGGAAAGGCTTTATTTAGCTTACACTTCCAGGTCATAGTCCATTGCTGAAAGACATCAAGGGGCCATCCCAGTTCTTCAGCCTAGGGCAGGCTGAAAACACCCAAGTGCTACGATAAACAAATATGTGACAGAGAAGAGGGAAAGATGGAAAAATGGACTGGTGTGTGCACTACGGGGAAAGGCAGAACTAAAGACATGATATGATGGTGGTGACAGGTGAGAGAGGGGGCTCGTGGGCATGCCCAGTAGGTGGATCATTGCCCAGTAGGGTCAGCAGGATGGTATAAACAGCCTGGAGCATATACAGGCATAGACTCAGCCCCTAAACCTGCTGTCAAGCCTTGGGTAATGAAGGTTCACTTTCTGGATTGGACTTCTTTGGAGGACCTGTGAGTATGTAGACAGCACAGAATGGACTTACTTTTTCCTCTTGGCGGTGTTTGGGGGTGGGGGTGGATATAGAAAGACTAGGAGGTGAGTGCATTAGGTTGTGTGATGTGAGATTCCCAAATAATCAAGACAAAAACATCAAAGAAGGAACTCAAGGCAGAAATCATGGAGGAATGCTGCTTGTTGGTCCAGATAGCCCAGGATAGCCCAGGGATGGGCTAGGGATGAGCCTGCCCACAATGAGCTGGGCCCTCACTCCTCAATTAACAATCAGAAAGATCCTCCACAAACATTCCCATGGGCAAGTCTGGTCTAAGCAATTCAACAGAAGCTTGTCCTCAATGATAACTCTTAACCGTGTCAAGCGAACAAGGCAAACCAGGACCGGTGGGGCCATGAGGATGGGACGGCTCAATGACATTAGTGGCTGTATAAGAAACCTGAGCTAACACGTTTCTTTGTCCCCCACAATGCCTTCTGTCATGTTATCATACAGTCAGAAGATCCTCACCAGACTGAGCCGATGCCACTACTGTACTCTTTTAGACTTTTCAGCCTCCATAGCGATGATAAAGACCACTTATAAAGTACTTATAAAGTATTCAGTCTTGGGCTTTTTTTTTTTTTTTCCGAGACAGGGTTTCTCTGTATAACCCTGGCTGTCCTGAAACTCACTCTGTAGACCAGGCTGGCCTCAAACTCAGAAATCCACCTGCCTCTGCCTCCCAAGTGCTGGGATTAAAGGCGTGTGCCACCACCGCCCGGCTTGGCCATTTTATTATATAGCAACAAAAAACGGACTGAGTCCAACAGGTGCCACCTATGGATGGCTGCCAACAAAATCTCCCCTTCTACCAGGACTAGACTGTCCCCTCAAAACAAGCCTCATTCCATCCTCATTCTACATACAGGGTGATGGTGGTTGACCTTGTCATCTTAACCTGAGAAACTCATTGGGAAGAACACAGTGCATCTGTTTTTCAGAGGCAATTGGATCATGAGGGCTCTGACCTAGTGAATGGTTTGAGACATTAGTGGATTGGGCCAGAGCTATAGAAGATGGAGTCTGAAAGAAATGGGTCCCTGGGGATGTCGTTGGAAGTCATGCTTTGACCTGGTTCTGTGCTACAGCTCTGCTCTGCATCCTGTCTACCACAAGGAAAAGAAACTCTTCTACCATAATGTTCTGCTCAAGTTCATGCAGCTAAGACACCAGAGGCTGAGACCCTTAAAATTGTGAACCAAAAAAAAAATCCTTCCTCTTTATCTTATTCCTGTAAGGTATAAGGTATTTTTTCATAAGGGAATTAAAATATATTGTCTTTGGAGTGTTTTTAGCTGGTAAACTCCCCAAGTGCAGAGGACGGTTCTATCTTTTCCTGTTGCAGCCATGACATGAAGACCTTAGAAGTAAGACATATAGCTGGGCAGTGTTGGCGCACACCTTTAATCCCAGCACTTGGGAGGCAGAGGCAGACAGAACTTGAGTTCAAGGCCAGACTGGTCTACAGAGTGAGCAGGACAGCCAGGGCTAGAGAAAAACCCTGTCTCAAAAAAAAAAGACATATATATGTTCACTATGATGACCAGAGGGCAAACAGTGGGAAACATGGGTAGGGTGTAAGAACCAGTGAGAATCTGCATGGCTAAGCCATTCTCTATAACCAGCCCTCTTGGCTGGCCAAGGTAAACTGTGCCATTCCAAGCCTGATGTTACAGTGGCTGTTCAGTATCCATCAATACGTGGATGATACATGGTGTCTCCACACAAGCTCTGAGCTGTGTTTAATCTGGGTTCAGCATCAGGGAAGCCACAGCCAGCCACCTGCAAGGCCTCTACCTACCATGGGCATTCTGCGTGACTGCCACACTGCTCCCATGTAAGAGACACAGGTTTCTCAGGCTCCGACATCCTCCAGGAGATAAGACTAGAAACCCTGGTCTCCACTCACTCCCCAATGGGTTTTGAGGGTTGGTAAGGGAGCGGCTACCATCAAGTCAATCCTGCTGAATCTGATTACCATGAGGCAAAATGGAGAATGACCTACCTAGCTCAGAATGGATGTGTCGTAGACAGATGTGTGTGACTACAGTAGACCCCTGCCCAGTCCCAGGAAGCAGGAGCCTAAGGGGCAGGATCTGTGAAGCCTGGGAGGTTGCCAGGGAGCTAGACACAGGTCTCCAACCGGAGACACATCTACAGACCATCTACCGTTGATAGGCACAGAATCTCCACATTCCTGACTTCCCGGCAAGGGCAAGGATGACCCCAGCACACCCTGCACACTTACTGTTTGCTGACTACTATTCCAAGGGCTCCTTTACTGAGGGCAGCCACTGTGTGTGACAGGCACAGCTGTGAAGCCTGTTCACACATGGAAAATGTAGATGTCAAGAAGATAAAGTGGGATCCATTGACACGGACTCCCTTATTCTTTCTTTCCGTGGTGGGGGTGATCGTGAGCGTGCACTGTATGTCTGGAGGTCAGTTCTCTCACTCCACCCGCACGTGGGTTCCGGGGATGGAACTCACGTTGCCAGGTTTCTACAGCAAGCACCTTTACTCTCTGAGCCATCTTGCTGGACCCTTCCTTCACTCTTAATTCTTATTATTTCCCCAGAGTGGTCATGTCTGTCCTCAGTGAACATATTCAAATGTGCCTCCAGTGCCCTCCACTCTACACCGGAGCGCACGAGCCCCCGAAGCAGGGACCGTTTAACCTGAACTGGATCAAAGAACTAGGACAGCTCCACACAGCCCCAGGCACACTGCCTGAGCCCAGTTCTTGACAGACTTCAGTGACTAGGATGCTGGGGGAGGGGACTGGAATGCTCCCAGCAGGAGCCCCTACTGCTGAGCTGACTCTGTGACCTCAGTGCTGCTGTCCCAGCTCAGGCTTAATCACCCAGACTGTCCTCAGTCAGGCCTCCCCGTGATTGGAGGCCAGTGCCTGGGAAGGCACTCACACGCCCAGTATATGAAAGTGAAATGGTCACTTCTTGAAGGGAAGTGAGGAAAGCGAGCAGCTGCCCAATAAGGACTGGAGTGACCCTTCCTCCAGGCCACTTTGTGCTCAGCCTTGTCTCCAATCCTGTGGCCAGTGGTCTGTCTTGAGCCAGGGTGGAGGCACCTTTTCCTGTTCCCTTTGTCTTCACCTGGGAACAACCAAAGGCAGAGGAGGGAGAGCATTGCTGGCGGGCACTGGGAAACCAGCAGATCTCCGAGTTAGAGATGACCTTAACCCTATCAGTAAAGGTGGGCTGTGGGTGGAGGGTGGGGTCAGGAACAGCCCTCTCAGGCTTGTATAGTATCCCAAAGGAATTGGTAGTATCTGTTATTTTCAAATCGTACACAACATAGGACATGGATAGAGTGGCTTTGATGCCATTTGAATACTGAGCTATGTGATGATAGGGCCTGCTCAAAATAACTGTCATTGAACAGTTTCCTGGGGGGGTTGGGAGGGGGGGCGAGACTTTAACCCCCAAGTCCCACATAATAGGAGAGAAATCCTACAATGTCTTCTGACCTTCACAGACATAATCAACAAACAAACAAACATCTTTAAAGTTTCCTCCCAAAGCCTCAGGTAGCCTCCCTGGGCAGTTTCTTCTACTGTAAAGCAGAATTGGACAGTATCGAGTCTCAGTTCCAAAGAATGTATGTCTACTCCTTAACATGTGTGCTAATTTGGTTATAGGTGGGACCTTTGGAAAGTGATTAGGCATGAAAAAGGAACCCTCGTGAATGGGACTAGGGCCTCAGAGGAGCCCAAGGGACCACACTTCACCCTCCTACATGAGAGCACAGCTAGAATGAACCACACATGAAGCAGAAAAAGTCCCTCACCAGAAACCAAAGCTGCTGGAACTGTGAGCTTGTGAGGGTAACTTGGGCTGTCTACAATCCTAGCTCATAGCATTTGGAAGGTGCGATGGCTATTCTTGTCAGTTTGACTAAGTCTGGAATTAAATGGAATCCAGAGATGAAGGGCCTGCCTGTGAGGGATTTTTGTCATCCAGTCCCTACCTCTGAGGTAGGAAGACACATGCCTTTGGTACAGTTCTTTGTCTATTCTTGTTTTCTGAGCTGAGTAGCTCAGCTCTCCTGGAATTCATTCTGTAGACCAGACTGGCCGCAGACTCACAGAGATCCTCCTGCCTCTACCTCCCGAATGCTGGATTAAAGGTGTGCGTGGCTTTTGATTCAGTTCTTGATGCAGAAAGACATACCTTTAATCTGGGCCAAACCTTCTGCTGTAGCCTACAGAAGGACTTGGAAGCCAGAGGCTTTGCTCTTTCCTGCCTGCTCGCTCTCACCTTGCGAGCAAGTCCACTCCTTCACTGGCATTAGAGGCCACTTCTTCAGGATTCCAGGGTCTACTGCAAGCAGCCGAGGCACACTACTGAGACACACTGCACATACTCAATAGCACCCCAAACTTCTAGTGTAGCCTCACAATCCCTTACAGCTGGCTCCTGAGGCCTAGGATTGAGTTTCCCAGCTAGACTATAAAGTGCATGAGATGAAAAGGGAAAAAAATGTTAAATTATTTATATATTTATTTGATAGATAATGATAGATGATTGACAGATTAGATAGATAGATAGATAGATAGATAGATAGATAGATAGATGGATGGATGGATGGATGGATGGATGGATGGATGGATGGATGGATGGATGGATAGATGGATGGACAGACAGATGGACGGACAGACAGACAGGATCTCACTACGTAGCCCTGGCTAGCCTGAACCTCACTTTGTAGACTAGCCTAGTCTCAAACTCAGAGCTCCACCTGCCTCTACCTCTTGAGTGTTAGGATTAAATAGGCATGCCACCATGTCTGACTAAATACCAGTCCCCATTTTTTGTTTTTGTTTTTTTTTGGTTTTTTTGGCTACACTGGGGACTGATCCCAGGACCACATGCATGCTAAGCAAGTAAATTACATAATACTACAGCCCAGGCCCCAAATCCAACCCTAGCCCAGGAAGGTTTTACTATCCCAGTTAGAAACTACCAGTTCCAGGATTCTAGGTGTTCAGCTCAAGCTGCCAGGGACTGTGCTGTGGGCCTGGAGGGGACAGCTGTTGACACTCGGGCGGTTGTGAGCAATGGAATTTGACTTTCAGGAACAGATCACTCTAGTTTAAATGCTAGTTATTAGCTCCGTGACCTTGACCTCTCTGAGCTTAAACTTCACTTTCTCACCTCTAAAATATCCTAAGGTTAATATTATAGATGAGCATAAGAAATCCACAGCTCGTGAGGCATGCAACAGATGTTGGCTTACCGCCTCCCTCATCTCCCTGTTCCTTCCTGGAAACGGCTAAGACGCTGGGCTGAGATTTCTAAACAGATTCGTGAAACAGGCTGTGTGAGTCGGTTCTCCAAGCCAGTCCCTTGCTACAAACCTAGGAATGTACACAGACTCTTCACCCAAGGGAGCAGGAGAAAAAAAAATAACCACTTGACTTTGCCAGCTTAAACTGGGGGTACATGGCACAGCGCTGTCTACACGGGGAGAAAAAACCCCAGTCTTTGGGGAAATAGCCCAGTGGGTCTCCAGCCTTACAAGTGGAAAACATGGAAGGAGGAGACTGTATTTGTGAGTGAGCTCTCTGAGGACCGGTGGCAGGAGTAGAGCTGGGGGAGGGTTCTACGTTTTACCAGGGGACCCAGGCACCCAGAGGTCTTTGAGCCTTGCTTTTCTGACACCCATAAAAATGGAGCAGCCCGCACCTGCCCCCATCTCCACCCTGTTGGGATAACTAAATCAGATACCCACGGCAGTATTCCATGAGGAGCCACTGTCCCCACCTCCCTGTCCCTTAGGAAGAAGGACACACGGCTTCCAAAGAGACCAGCATATTCACAGGACTGCCTCATAGAAAACTGACTTACAGAGATTTAATAGATGCAAAAAAACCCACAGGATTGTCACCAGAGTCGGTCGTACCACATGAGCGGTTCTCAAGGCACACAGGGTAGAACAAGTAACAAAATGGACTTTTTCTGTGTATGGTCTGTCGATGACTAAAAAATATCTAAGAGGGTAAAAAGCCAATTGGCTGTTAGAGGTTTATTCCACGGCAAAGAAATGAACAATGAATCTGTGAGACCCTGTGAGTTGCAGGAGTAAAGGCAACCCACAGCTTCTCAAGACAAGAAAAACGAGGGCATTTTGTTTAAACAATGAGACAGATGCTAAGAACATCACCTGCAGCTCCTCCTGCAGAGGATGCACTTCCACTGAGGGGGCGTGGGGGGGCCAAGGAGGCTTGAGCCAGAAGCACCTGATCCAAGATGGCCCCTGCCGGTGCCAGGCTTGAGTCAGCCCCATCCCCCGAGCTGTGGGCAGAGTTGATAGTTGGACTGGGCCAAGGGTGGCCCAGGTAGAAGGACAGATGAAAACAGGGCTCACAGACACACTCGGGATGTTAAAGAAGAGAACTATCAAGACAGGGCAGAAGGCACATCCTTCTCTTTCCCTATGGCTTTTTGGCTTCCTGGAGAGATAGGTGCTTGAGACCTGAGGGCAAAGGAGAGGAGCTCCAGAGAGCATCCTAAGGGAGGGAAGTGTGCTCCTGAGAACGGCGAGGAAAGCACAGTGCCTCCTCCGGCTGACAGGAAGGAGGCAGAACATCCCTTTGGGGCCCTCTAGGAACGTCCAGCTGGGCTCAGGCAGCTGAGCCCAAACCTGAGATAGTCAGAAGACATTTAAAAAGAAAAAAAAGGCAAAAAGAGAGGGATGGGTGTGATCCTGTCGGGGCTGAGGTATCAGAAAGAGGCACAGGCCCAGCACAGCCGAGTCCTAGGGCATGCCATACTAGGAGGCTGTGTAGATGAAGGACCACACCTCAGCAGGGGACCAACCTCCAAGGAGGTCCCTAGGCCTCCGAAAGCAGTTGCTTTAACTAAGGTGGCCACAGCCCTGATGTCTTCAGCAGTCACGTCTCAGCTCCACTTTGACACAGAAGCTCGCAGACGTCCATATGTTCCACCCACCTACCCAGTGGTTCCTCTGAGTCCTAGGAGGAGTATACAATGGAGGACATGCTTGATGAGAGAGAAATAAAGTGCTGGCGGCTCCTCAGGCACTTGTCACAGAGGAGGAGGCCGCACTGGCCTGGCGCCACACGGTGCTCAGTAGTGAAACACATTGAGTCTGTTGTTCTCGTCCAGGCCCAGCTGCAGCAAGCTCGATGTGGTTGTTGGTTTGGACACCGAGGAGAAGAGCTGTCTGGCGGCGAAGTGAAGGAAAACTGGTTGGCTGAGAGAAAGGGTCCAAGGTCCAACGGGATAGATGTTCCTCCGAAGGCCAGGCAGCTGCTACCACGGGGAGAGACTAGAGCTTGAGCACCAGCTAAAAGGATACACCTTGGGGTCGTTCCGGAAATGTTCCAGCCACTTCCGGTTAGACTCGATCATGCTCTGAATGCTGATGCTGTCGGTCTTCGGGACTCGAGAGTGGGAACGCTGCATGAGGTGGAGCTGCTCGCTGGCAAAGGGAGGAGACAAGGCACTGAAGCGAGGCTGCAGGGATCTGACTTTTTACTTGCTGTGGTGGAGTTCCTCGGACAAAGGCAAGATGTAGGTGACTCTGGGCTGGGGACCTGCCTGGGCTCCAGGCCAACAGGACCATGAGGTCTGTTCTCATCTGCCCGTGGTGCCATTTGCCCAGGGAGGAACAGTAAAGATCTAGCCTGTGAGGCCACACCCAGCACAAAGGCTTACCTTACAGACACATAACCCAGCTTGTTTTCCGGCGGGGAAGGGGAGCCATTGAGCATCGGGATGCCAGCTAGAACAGCAAGAAGACGGGTTTCAAGGGCGCCGTCAGGCGAGCCAGCCCCAGCCCCAGCAGGCCACCTCCACATTCACTACCAATACCCCCTGCATTCCCAGAAAAGGATGTCCCAGAACAATGGCAGAGAGAGTTTCCATGCTAGAGGTGAGAGACAGGTGACAGACAAGAACTGTCCTGTTTACTTTGATTCTAAAAAATTTCCTTTTCAATTTGGGCTGAGCAGAAAGTAGACTTTTTTTGTTTTTTACATTTTTTTTCCTCAAACAGTTGCCTTTTTGACTTATGTTACTCAACAAGGCAAAACTAGATCCCAAAGCAGAAGCCAGGGCCCAGGGGTCATAAGTACAGGGTCAAAACTTGGTATATTATTCAAAGGGTACTCTGGAGTCTACTACTAACCCTCAGAGTCTCAGCTTTCTTGTTTATAAAATGGAGATTGTACTAGCTGGTTTTGTGTGTCAATTTGACAAAGCTGGAGTTATCACAGAGAAAGGAGCCTCCCTTGAGGAAATGCTTTCATTAGTTCCAATTGTAAGGCATTTTCTTAATTAGTGGTCAAGGGGGAGAGGGCCCCTTGTGGGTGGTGTCATCCCTGGGTTGTATAAGAAAGCAGGCTGAGCAAGCCAGGGGAAGAAAGCCAGTAAGGAACATCCCTCCATGGCCTCTGCATCAGCTCCTGCTTCCTGACCTGCTTGAGTTCCAGTCCTGACTTCTTTGGTGATGAACAGCAGTGTGGAAGTGTAAGCTCAATAAACCCTTTCCTCCCCAACTTGCTTCACGGTCATGATGTTTGTGCAGGAATAGAAACCCTAAGGCAGGGATAAATAACTACTACCTGAGAACTATAACACAGACTAAATAAAGAGGTGTGTGTGTGTGTGTGTGTGTGTGTGTGTGTATGTAAATGCCATAGTATACTATACTGATGGCAAACATTAGGACAACAAATAATGACTCTTTAAAATTCTGCCAAGCTCTAGCATTGATAATAAAAGCCCCAAGCAGCACAGGCTCCGTGTAGAGCATCCCAGCACAGAGCCCCTCGCTGTAGGCCCACCAGCATAGGTCTTCCTTCCCCAGGCCCCACAGACAGAGCTGACAGACCAAAGATGGCAGCAGAGATAAGGGGTAGACAAAAGAAAAAGGAAGGATGATTATGAGAGAACGTGGGGCAAAGGAGAGAGATGTGGTGGTTGGGGACCTACAGGGAAAATACTTGCGCCACTTCTCCAGCAGGAAATCATCCACGGTTTGCAAGGAGGAGGGGGAGGGCAGCTTGGTGGCCTGTCCTGGGTCCCAGGCCCACTGGGTAGACGTGGGTGTGACAGAAGATAAGGATGAGAGCTTGCTCTGGGAGGAGTAGGCAGGGGCAAGGACGTTCTTGGAAGGCCGAAGTGAGGAGGTGAACAGGGGAGGCGGGGGCTGGCTACTGAGGTTGAGGCCCTGTGACTGTGGCTGGGAGTTGAGGCTTCCCAGAACGCTCAGCACGCCATTTAGCTCACTGCTGATTCGCTGAAGGGAACTGCTCAGGTAATGGATCTTGTTGGGATCAGCAGAGTTTGGAGTGACTGAAAGGAAAAAGGCAGACGGTGGGAAAGGATTCAGGGTGTAGCTGGCGCCTGAGTGTCTTACTAGTGCCTCTCCCCGTCCCCGCAGATAGCAGGCTAGAGACCTTCTGGGAGCACAAAGGATGGATGGCAGGGCTCCTAGGTACTAGACAAGGGGCCCAAGGATATAGACAAAAGGAAAACTTAGGTCCTTGACCCAAATACAGGCCAGAGCCAGAGACCAGATGGCTGCAGGAGGCCTGGAGAGAAAAGACCGTAGGGGGGCCCTTGGTCCCTCTATCCCTCCATCCTCCCATCCCCCTGGCCCTCCAGCCCTCCAGCCCTCCATGCCGCAGACCCAGCACTGACGGCGAACCTCATGCAGACACAAGCTCAGTACATGGACCCCACCCTCCCTCCCCACAACACTGACCCTCTCCCTCCTTGGCTTCCCTGTGGGCCACCACTCACTGGGCAGTACGGGGCTGGACTCAAAACTCTCACTGCTCAAATCGTCCATGTCACTGAGATCAAAGGTCACCTTCTTGATAGAGGATCCTTTCAGAGTGTCCTCGTCAGAGACCTGACAGGGAGAAGTAGTCATTAGTGCTATCTCTTCCCATGTGTTTTCAATCCACCGGATACGAGGTAAGGAAAGCCTGAGGCCTGAGGCCTGGTGGGTTGTTTCTTCTGGGGTCCAAGGTTCTACAGGCACCGCAGGAGAGGTGTACCACAAAGTCTACCTCAGTAGAGAGGCTAAGGTAAGAGAACCCAACTACCTGTGAAACAGTCCATAGGGCCCCCCCAGAACCCCATCAACCTCCCCCCAAACTAGCCTTGAAGTCTCCCCATTTGAGTATCCCTGCTCCTGAACCAAACCTGGGTCATGGAGGAGATTGCACAGTCTCAGGGAAGGAAGAGACACCTTGATGCCACACTTGGTCACAGCTCTCCTAAGAACCATCCGGGAAGAACAGAGCTAGTCCCTGATTCTGTGACACTCACCAAGAATGCTGTGGCCAAGCAGTAGAAACTCTAAGGGTGCCACAGACATGGTCCTCTCAGCTATTCTGAAAGAGCCAATGCCTCTGCGATCTCAGGAACCAAGCACCTGAGTCTAGAGATCCAGTTCTACCTAATGCAGCCTGAAGAAAGCAAGGGACCCAGGAGAGGAAGGAGGGAGTGGCCACATTGGGCTGACTGGCCACGGGAGGATACCTCTTCCTGTAGAGAAGATTCCAGGTGGTTCAGCTTCTCCTCTTTCTTCTTCAACAAGTCGTGGCCTTTGCGCATGGCGGACTTCATCTCGTCCAAGTGCCTGGTCTCCTGTGGCCAGGGAGGAAGGAAGAGACGAGCTGTGTTAGCAGTGTTAGCACGGATGCTGGCGTCTCAGCCCTGATAGCGGCTCTGGGAGGGTTGTGAACACCTTAACTCTCGGTCCGCTCATCGGAGAGAACTGCTACTCTCTCCTCAGATCCTGAGACCTGACAGGACAGCATGTTACATGAGGAACACCGTGCCCGGAGAGGCTAAGTTCTCAAGCTGTTGGCTAAATGGTTACCATCACTTGGCTAGCGACTACTAACACCCTTGCCACCAACAAAAAGAACAAAGCAGGGCAGTGAACTGTGCCCAGAGACAGAATGGACACACCGTGGGGAGCCCATCCTTGTGTCTACAAGCCTCTTGCTGTTTCCCACAAGCATCAAGCATGTGCTCCTCACCTAGTTCTGACACCATCAGAACTGCAAGGCTTCAGACATGATCAAGGGGAGCCCATGCGACTGAGGCCTTGACTGGTACGAAACATGTCACATCATGTAATGATGGCGTCTCCGTCTTTTCATTGTAAATCAGACTACACAAGAAGCTAGCCAGGGGAGCTCTACTCAATCTTACACTGAGGGTATTCCAAGACCTTCGTGTCCCCAGTAGACAGACCAGTGTGACAAAGAAGAGCAGTGGGTTTGAAGCATTTTAGAGACTGGTCATGCCTTTCACCTCGGCCATGGCAATGGGACTACAGGCTGAGTATGCCATTTCCAAACTGCTTGGCTTCAGAAATGTTTGAGATTTTTGTAGTTTTCTGGTTTGGGAATATCTGCATAGACGTTACCCTTTGAATTGACTGGGGGGCTAGGGACCCACAACCTGTATAGCTCACTTTTTAAAGATGATTGATATGTAAATAAAATAATTTACTATTAGAGAAGATGTTTATACACACATTATGTACAGCCATGATAAGGGATAAGGTAAGTGACCTCAGGGCCCATGTGACCACCGGACCTCCCAACACAGCCCGGCAGGCCTCCTCCCGGGCTCCTGACCTCATCCAAATTCTTGCGCACATTATCCGGGACCTTAGTGTCTGGCAGGTCTTCGTCTACCTCCTGGGCGCCGGCCAGCTCATGGCGCCAGTGCTGCTGGGCGGCTTTCAGAGCTGTCTGTCGCCTCCGCATGGAGCGCGTCTGGCGCACCAAGAACTCCTTAGCACTGCGGACAGCTACACCCTCAGCAGAGAGAAAGTGCCGGACACTGTGGGGCAGAAGAAGCAAGGAAGGAAAACTGAAGACTACACTGAGCCACGGGGCTGGCCACTACCTCAGCACCCGGCCACCTGAGCTACGGTGGGACCAAGAGCTCAGATACTATCGGCAATGTGCCTGGGGCCTGTACTGAGCTAGCCAGACACTCCTGGGCCCTGACCTTCTCCTAGAGGTCATTGGGTGCCGGCATGTAGGGTTAAAGGTCACAGCTGGGAGATCCTAGCTTACTAGATTCTTCCACCCTCGGCCATGCCTTGAACCAGGCCCCAGTGATGGCCACTGTCACCTCAGCCATGATGTAAGTGCTCTCAGCTTTCGTGGTATAAGACGGGGTAGGAAAACTCACCTCTCCATGGACAGGTCGAGCTCCTCCTTACTCAGGGAGAGAGAAGAAGACACCTCTTGGTTCCCGTTCTGCAAACGCATAGTAGAAAAGACTGTGTAGAGCAAAAGCTAAAGAGATCGGGAAGCCCCTCCTGGTGTCTTAGCCAAAGAAACAGCTCTGACAGCCCCTGGGTGCTCTTTATGTATAAGGTACCATCTGAGCGACAGAGAGGGCCGGGGGTGGGGGTGGGGGGGACAAGAAAGGGATGCTAGATCCCCAATAGTGCAGAGCCAGGCTCCTCTCAGGTGTCCCACCTTTCTGCCTCCCCACCCTCACCCCGCTCCACCCCCGCAACCCCCCATCCCTCCCAGGCTCTGGCTCCCGGCTCACTATGCCAAGGGATTTCCTCAGGTCCTCAATGTGGAGACCTGGCTCCAGGTGTGCGGAAGCATCGGTCTCAGCCGCCATCTCTTTCAAGGCGTCCTGCTTCCTTTGTACTTCAGCCTCTAGGCTGCTGTGGTGAGGAAGGGAGCAAGAAGCAGGGAAGTGAGGCCTGGACACTCACACCCTCACACAAACAGGGCAGGGCTAAGGTGCGGACGCCAGGACCCAGAACCCTCCATTTCTCATAGCCTCGACGCCCCATCTCCTACGAAGTGCTGCAGAAATGTGCTGGTTGCTTCTGCCTGGGTTCCAAGCTGGGCCTTCCTCCTCTCCCTCCCTTTGGAGGTCCGTGGGTTTGTGGGGAGCAGTGGCCAGGAGCAGGGAGCCCACACTACCTCACGTGCTTCTGCAGTCTCAGACTCTGCGCCTGCAACAGGTCCACTTGGGACACCAGCTCCACCCGCTGGACACGCAGGTCATCGATGGCCCTTCGCAGCTGCTGCTTTGTCTCCAGCAGGTGCGTGTGCTCTTTCTTCGCTTCTTCCAGGTGCTGATGGGTGGCTCTGGTTTCCTGAGGCAGAGGAAGAGAGAAAACCCACAGACCCAGTGAGGAGACGGTGAGGTGCAGGCAGCATCTGAGGTGCGGGAGACAGGAAACAAGGCAGGGGTTGGAAGCTGGAGCCACTGAAGCCACCGTCTCCAGGATCTTGGGTCTCCTACCACAGAGCTACTTCCTGTGGCTTGAAAGTCAGGTCCACTGGGTAGCATGATACTGGCCAACAGTCTTAGAACCCCAGGGCCCTGGACAAGACTGGTGAACAGGCAGCAGGAGGGACAAAGGGGAAAGGGGCAGGCACACAGACCTCCTTCTCCAGGGCAGCCTGCCTCTGCGCCTCCAGGAGCAGCTGCTTCTCTTTCCGCATGTTCTCCTCCTGAGGGGAGACAGGCCCCGGGCTGACTACAGGCTCCAAGACTGAGGTGGAACCTGCCCTCTGTGTTCTACCCCACCCCCCAGGGTAAGGTAGCCATCACCCACCCTCACCTGAACATTCAACTGAGCCAGTCTGGCTTTGACATCTTTAGTTCTGGACGAGAGTTCCACCTCTAAATCTTGTAATTTCCTTTCCTGGCACAAGTAAAGTAAGCAGGAAGACACGGGTATAGAAGGCATTAGTTGAGGAACAGGAGGGAGATCCAGAAGCCAGTATGCCACACCCCAAACTCTAAGCTTCTCCTTTCCCTGCCCCTGCGGCCTCCCGTGCATCATGCTACGTCTTGCTGATTCCAGTAGGACAAGGAGACATGAACCTGCCTGTTCCAAAGACATAAACGGGCTGGGCTCTCCTTTCAAACACTAGGCCTACTCCAAGTGAGGCTCAGAAAACAAGGAGCAAAGAGACCCCAAAGCACAGACATGGCCAGGGTAAGACCTCAATCCTGAAGGTGTCAGAGTCTGCCCTACAATTTTTGGATCACTGTACATGGCTTCCTACCCTGCAATGGGAATGCCTAAGTGCCACCCCATCTCCCAGGCCCTCACTTGATCCCGGTGTCGACGCCTTAGGTCTTCAAGCTGCTGGTCCTGCTCCTGCCTCACTCTCTCTAACTCCCGCTCGTGGGCCCTTTGCAAGCGCTCCAGCTCTCCAGTCAGTTGCCCCAGGAGGTCAGCCCGCTGCTTTCTCACCTGGAAAGATCAAGGAGTCACAGAGGGAACCTACAGTGGGTTCCCTACATCCCAAAATCAGTCTCCCCAACTCCTGCTGTGTCCGGTCAGTTAGATCAATGAAGGTAGCTATCAGCTTCCCCCAAAGTAGCTTTTACAAAGACGGCAGAGTCGCAGGCCCAGAATGCCTGCCTGCTCTCCCGTGCAGCTTGAGGGGACACAGGCCAGATGTCTCTCTCCCCTAGGAAGACTGTCTCTCCTGCTGATGTATGCTCTACAGCCTCTCCCTCTAGTCTTTCACGAGTCTTCAATAAGGATGGAACTGGTATGGGAAGGCATGCAGCTAAATTTTGTCCTGGGAGAGCTGTTTCTATCGTGTTTTAATCCTGAAAGACTGAAGTCCAGTCGCCGGAGGAGCCCAAAGGTCTGCCGTAGGGGCTGCCCTGTACTAGAGGCTCCCTGCTGTCCCACCCCTGCCCACTCTTCTCCCCCAATGGGACCAAGCCACATTGAGCTGGGGTCCACTCAAGACATGAAACATTCCCACCTCTAGGCCAAAGAAGCTGGGCAATGAGATGGGTGCTATCACTGCCTGTCAAGCTGACAGAGCCTAAAATCGTCCAGGGGTCAGGCTTGGGCTCTGGGAGAGATTTTCTAGACTATGAATTGCCTGAGACCCATCCTTAACATGGAAGGGCAGCCACTTCCGTGGGTTTGGGTCTCAGAGCACCTAAAAACAAGAAGTGGAGCCGAGTGTCCGTTCCCGGCTGAGGACACGAAGTAACCAGCTGCGTCATGCTCTGCCACCTGCCTTCCCCACCATAATAAGAGTATAACTTCATGCTTCTGCTTTCCCCACCATAATAAGAGTATAACTTCATGCTTCTGCCTTCCCCACCATAATAAGAGTATAACTTCATGCTTCTGCCTTCCCCACCATAATAAGAGTATAACTTCATGCTTCTGCCTTCCCCACCATAATAAGAGTAGGACTTCATGCTTCTGCCTTCCCCACCATAATAAGAGTATAACTTCATGCTTCTGCCTTCCCCACCATAATAAGAGTATAACTTCATGCTTCTGCCTTCCCCACCATAATAAGAGGGGTCAAACTGAGCCAGAGTTTAAGCCCTTCCTTTCCCAAGTTACTTCTGACAGGTAATTTGATACAGCAGCAGCAGCAACAATAAAAACTATATCTAGCACATAAGAGCCAGCTCTTGTTTGCCTCTTGTCAGTCTCTTTCTTGTTATCCTGAAATTCCATGCACCCCTGGTGACGTGGTTTTGGGGTGTCTAAACCAGAAGGCTGTGGAGTCGCACAGCTTGGGAAGATGACCTAAACTCCCCTGGCTTCTTAATGTCCCGGTCTCCAAAAATCAAGATAATGACAGCACGCATTCCCCAAGGCTGCCTCGAGGACTGAAAGCTAAAGAGCCCAGAGCCGCACCCTGCATGGAGGAAAACCTTAGTTTCTATCAGCAATCACTATGATTTTTTTTTAATGTGCAGCCACCATGGGAGACCAAGTAACCCTCGCTGGGGAATGGGGGTTTCTCAAACTTCAAGGGAGAAAAGCCTTGTTATTGCGGGGAGCCAACCCTTTTCGTGACCTCATCCTTTCCCTTCCCGACAGCCCGCTGAGGAGGACCCCTAGTGCGCCTATGCCCGGTGCGCTGGATGGAGGCTACCTCAGCTTCGTGTCGGTCTCTGGCTTCGGCCATCTCTTGCCGGTGCTCCTCCTTCATCTTGTCCATCTTCCTCTCATGCTCCCTCTCTACCTCCTGGCGCTTGTCTCGAAGGAGGCTGCTGAACTGTACGGGGCACACGGAAGAAGCATGGCTCACAGGGCTGAGAGGAGTTCGACAGGCCTAGGGATCTGAAGATCTTACGCGTGAAGTGTCCCCCACCTCCAAACACACACAGCACCAAAGCACGCATGTGTACATCGGAACTATTACCACTACCCTTCTCTACAGACACACAGGGGCCTAGGGGCAGCAAAGGTCCTGGCCCTGAGGGAGTAGAGGCCAGGTGGAGGCTAGATGGGCGGCAGACCTTAGCGGAGGTGACAGAGACAGGCACTTACCTCTTGTTCATACTCAATCACCTGATGAACCTTCTGGTGAGCTCTCTGCTCGGCCCACCCAAGGCTCTCCTGTAACTGGGCCTCCTCCTTCTGCTGAGCTCCCTCTATCTTCTTCTGGAGGCTGGAGATCACCTAAGGAGACGCCAGTGAGTACAACGGAATGTGGCCCTCAGAACTGGGTGCGTGGATTCAGCACCCATCCCAGCATCCTGGGGAAGTGGGGGTGGTGGGGAGGGGAAACTCACTCCCTACAGGCCAAGGGTGGGGCTGAACTCTTGCACCAGCATGAAGGGGCCTGAGGGCCCAGGCCCTGCCCCATCAGACCAGACCACCGTTTCCTCACCTCCCGGTGTTTGGCTTCTAGTGAGGAACAGAGCTGCTCCAGTTCAGCACTGTGCTTCTTCTCTAGGCCTGCCACTGCCTGAGGAGAAGCAGAGGGCCTGTGAGAGAAGTCTCAGAGGCCGGGGCCAGCTCCTGAGCCAAGGCGCTGAGGTGCTGAGTAGAGTCAGCTTCCCTCCCTGCACCCCACAGCATCCTCTGTATGCTGTGTCAAGGGGACAGTCTTCCCTCAGTTCACTCACTTCTCTCCTCTCCCCTTCCAGCTGCTCCCTCAGTCGCAGCAGAGCGGCCTCCTTCTCTGCCTCCTTCTCTGCCCTCAAGGCGGCCTGTGCAGTCCTCTCCTCGGCCTCCAGCTGCTCCCTCAGCTGCTCCAGAGCCCTCCTTTTCTGTTCCAAGCTGGCTCTTTCAGCTTCCTGGAGGGTCTCTGCCTCTTCTCGAAGCCTCTGTAGGGCAGCCTGTTGCTCGGCCCTGGGCAGACAGAATGGAATGAGAACAGGCCCACGCACCCAGGTCCCTGGTCCAGGCGGCGCCCAGTGTGGACTCACCTAATTTGGTTCTCAAATGCTTCTGTACTGGACTGCACCTGGGCCCGGAGGTGGGCCAGCCTCTGGCGTTCTTCCTCTCTTATCCGAGTCTCCTCTTCCTTCTCCTCCTCCTCAGCAGTTTTCTGTAGCTGGGCTTTCAGGAGGCTGAGGGAAAAGGTCAGGTAGGCTGGTGAGAGAGACCACAGAGGTCTTTCTTGTATTCAGAACCCATCTCTGAGAGCCTCATGGCCTACCTACAAACCACCCTTGGTATTAAAGATCAGTCGACCTCTCATCCATGTTGGTTCCTCACAGAACTCCATCTACCTTCTGCCACAGGAAGCCAATGGGAGTCTGCTTGGTCCTAGGTTCCCCTACACCTACAAGTTATCCTCCTGGACATGAAAGGTTACAGCCACCCCAGCCAGTCTCTCTCAACCACCCCTCACTCCTCGGTCGTTAGACCCTATCCCAGCCACACCGGAAGACCCTAACTCCAGATTCATCATCCTTCACTTTGTTCCTTGACTACAGCTCATGCTGGTTCTTCAGCCAAAAATCCCACGTCTCTATCTGACGAAACCATACTCACTGCCCAGCACACAAGTTCATCAGTTCACATTTCCCCTCACAATCTGCACGTGGGCCTTCCTTAGCATGAGCTAAGGAAGCATGGTACCTTATAACTTATCTGTTCTATCTGCTTTCCTTGCAAGACGCAGGATTTCTTCAGGGCAAGAATCCTGACTCCTTTTGGGGAAGGGGGCAGGGTCTCATGTAGCCTAGGCTGGCTTCAGACTTCCTATGTAGCCAAAAGTGGCCTTAACTCCTGATCCTTCTGCCTTCACCTCCCAAGTGCTTATGCCACACCTGGCTATAATACTGTCCGTAAGTCTTTTGTATCAAGCACTGAATGTAGTAACAGGCATAAAATGATATTCAATCAAAGTGCCAGGTCTGTGCAGTACCATCTAGCCCCAAACCCCGAGTAAGCCTTAAAAGTCCATGAAAGGCACCTTGATCTGACCCATGACAGCCGTCATTTCCCCTGAAGCAAAGATGTCTGTGCTTTTACAAACTGCAACTTTTCTCTGGTAACTCACACAACACTAGGGGATGTGTGCAGGGCACCCAGGATGCCCAACCCCAAAGAGAAGCAGGATTCAGAAGACAACCTCTTTGCAAAGGTCTAGAGTGAATTCCAGAGCCAAAACAGATCTAGGATTCTTTCCTATTTCAAGTGATTCCCACCACTGCTTTCCTCTGTGGTGAGGCGGGAAATAACCTGAGAAAAATGCAAAGTCTTCCTCTCGGATTCCCTAAAATCCCTGTCTGTTTTTCTGTGGCAAATTTTACACAGCCAACACTGAATGTGGGGCTGACAGGGAGTTTAGAGTAACTCAAGCTCTCTGTTTTACACCTTGCAAAACAAAGGGCAAGAACCTTCCTGTCTTCCCATTCAGCTTCGGGGAGGAGGAGCCATACCCACAAAAATATGTGTGGAAAGAAAAACAGGGGTCTCGAGGTAAACTGCTTCAAGGAGAGCCAGTCGAGGCTCTTAACCACAGAGAAATCACTTAGTCATCACTGGCTAGACAAGAAACACCATTTAAGGAGCAACTACCATGTTGTAGGCCTTGAGGCAGACACTGCCAACACCCTGGTCTCCACCACAACTCGGAGCTCTTAGGAGAAGCCTTGGGGTGTTGTATTTTATCAGTGACCTGTTTGGTCACTGTCCTGAAAGAGGACAGTCCTCAGGGACCCAAGAAGGTTTGGGAGAGGGCGGCACTGAGTCCGAGTGCCTGCGTTGGGCTCATGAAAGATTGAACCTGACCTCCCTTTACTTAGGTGTCAGGTTTCTGGTTTGTTTCTTCAAAATTAAGCATAGACTTGCTATCTGTGGTCTAAAATGGTAACTCTCAGCCACTCTTGGATGTTCTGTTAAAAAGGACAAGATGTGGCGGGCGCTAAACTGTCAAGTCAACGTGGTTCTGAAGCCCTTTGGCTCAGGCTGTGACAGGCTGCTTATGACCATCTTGGTAGCCATTTGCCCTTTTCTTCTGAGACCTCTGCTGGCTAAAGGGCCACCTTTCTAGTGTCCCTGGTCATCAAAGAAGCCAAGCCAGAGATGCTTTCTTGGGTATTCAACACAATACCAGCTCTGGTTTCTGGGTACGACTTCTAGGAGCCACTTTTTCAGGCTGTGGGCATCCCAGCAGGTACCCCTCACTCCCCAAGCCCCACCACAGGGAAGAAACAGACCTGAGGGACTTCTCCTTCTGCTGGTAAAGCTGGAGCTCCTCCTCCTCCTCCTCCTCCTCCTCCTCCTCTTCTTCCTCCTCATCTTTTTCTTCCTCCTCCTCTTCCTCCCCCTCCTCCTCCTCCTCTTCTTCCTTCTCCTCTTCTTCCTTCTCCTCCTCTTCCTCTCCCTCCTCCTTTTCCTCCTCCTCTCGACACTGCCTCTCTTCCAGCTGCTGTGGCTTCTCTTTCTGCAACTCCAGCAGCAGCCTCTGGTCCTCCTCCAGTTCCTGGGTCACTGCCTCTTCCATGCCCTTCAGTATAGCCTCTGAGAATTGCTTTTGAGGAGCTGCAGGCTCTGCAGTTTGCCTGCGTGAGGGAGAGGGCGGCTTACCACTGCAGTGTTAGTACCCACCAAGGTCCCACAGGCCCAGAGCTGGCAGAGGAGAACAAAGTTCTGCCCCCCCCACGGGGGTTCTCCCCTGGAATGGCTTGCACTCCTGTTCCCATGTCCCCAGCCACTCAAGCTCTGCCTGAGAAGTAAGGCTCATTTCAGAAACAGGTCCCAGAGTCTGTTCTCTGCCTCCCAAACCAAACAGAGGATAAGGCAACACGGAAGAGGCTGCAAAGCTCCCTGCCTTGCTACCCAAGGAGCCAGGTGTTTCCCTGAGCCATGCTGGGGGCTTTCATCAGCTCAGGGTTAAGTGGGTATCTGAAAATGGATGAGAAACTCTGAGCTAATGGGTATACAGAGAACTGTTAGGAAGACGACAATGACATTCTTTTCCTGTGTGTCTAGAGCAGCGGTTCTCAATCCGTGGGTAGCGACCCCTTTGGGGGCCACATATCAGATATCCTGCATATTAGATATTTACCTTACAGCACATAACAGTAGCAAAATTACAGTTTTGAAGTAGCAACAAAATAATTTTAGGCTTTGGGGGGAGGGGTCAACACAATGTGAGGAACTGTATTAACGTGTCACAGCATTAGGAAGGTCGAGAACCACTGGTCTAGAGAGTTTTGAGGACTAAAGAAAATATCAAAACGCCAGTGACGACTGTGACCATGAAAGGGGTGTCAGGATAAAGTGTTTTACTTCTTGAAAGGCCAGGAGGCACATGCACGTCCGGGTCCCTACGCCTCACATTCCCACCGGCCTCAGCACAGAATCACTCTTCCTGCACAGTGCCATGGCTCCATCCAGCAGGAATACATACATGGGCTGGATTCTGAGACCTACTTGAGAGTCAAACAGGGGAGCTGTCCAGCCAGACTGAAAGCTCTGGGACCCCTCCCCGCAGCTCAGCCGAGAGGCAGACAGAAGACCGAAGGAGGGGACAGATCAGAGTGGTGAAGAATCTCACCGCAGCCCACAAAGACTAGGGAGAGGAGGACGGAAAAGGCTAGTGACATCCCTGAAATGCCATTGAGACTGGCCCCTCCCTATTCCTAAGAGCAGAACTCAGAAAACAACCCTGGACCACGCTATCAATCCTCAGCTCCTGACTCTGCCCCCTCCCTCCTTCCACGTCCTGGCTTCCTTTCAGTCCTGACACAGCCCAGATGATGGCAGATAGAGCAACATGGCCGCCTCCTCCTCTGAGAATATTGCCCTCCACAAGCACCTTCCCTCCAGCTCTCTGCCTCATCAACCCCCCAACTCATTTCCAAGCCTGGCAGAATCATCTCTTTTTTTCCCAGTGACAGTACCTTTTAATGTCTGCCTCCCCTGTGGGCTGCGGAGCTGTGTGGAGCCCTAGGGACATGCTGCAGGGGGATGAGACACCAGATCCCACATGCTCCAGGCTATACACGCCAGTGAACCTGCCTGCGCACCTGGCACACAGGCAAATGAGGCTGTTTCCTGCCTCCCTGGTTTAAAGACTTGGTTCTGCTGAACCCCTTGCTTAGCTCGAAAGCACTGAGCGATGCCTGGAAGATCTAACAGGAGGGTGAGTGCTCTGGAAGAAGTAGGTCTGGTTTCAGGCCAACCGGTCAGGTATCAGTCTCTGTGAGACCCAGTTTCCAGTTATGGGAGGTAGTGGGGAGCCCAGTCAGGTCGGGCTGGCCACCAAGTAGCTCAGAGATCCACAGGGGTAAGCAGGGTGCGAAAGTAAGGGAGGGGTGAGGAGGTCCCCAGGAGCATCCTGAAGTTGGGGAGGGGGTACTGCTGCTAAGCTAGAGAGCCAGATGCCCCCCCACTCTCTGCAGTACCACTAGGGAATCTAACTAGGACCTTGCACATGCTAGGCAAATAAATGCTCTCCTCCTTAGCTACATAGCCACAATACGGTTGGGATCCATTTACTAGTCCACAGATGCTCACAAAAGATGCCGACAACATGAGGTCTGCCACCTAGCCCTTCAGACTCAGCTGCCAGATGTAGAACTAGCCACACCACACTGAAAACCAACCTATTCCTACTGGACTCAAGCAAAGTAAAGCAGGCACCCAGGAGCCTAGGGAGTCAGTCAAGTATCTGGAGACCCCAGAAGGCATACCACTGAGACAGGAAGAAACGTGAAATCAGGGCACTGAACAGCCACAGTACCTGGAGAGGAACCTAGCTGAGCCTCTACCCCACCCCCTGACCTCTGCCTAGCTCCTCCTCTTTCTGAGAGTTCATTATAAACAGCAAGCATCCTGATCCCTTGTGCCAGCCTCCCAGGGGACTGCAGAAAGCCACATGTTTGTCACTCTAGGATAGTTCACTGTCCGAAAAAAAAAAAAAATGTGGCTGCTGCAGTCCCCCATGTCTCCATCAGGATGAGGATGAAGAAGAGACGAAAGGCTCAGTGGCCTTGGCAGCTCTCAGTGAGTCAGTCTCAGAAAAACTGTCTGCTCAGCAGCCCTGGGTCCTCTGTAAGCCTCATTCACCTGGAGAAACCAACAAACCCAGAGCCTGGCGCAGCTACCTCAGACCGGAGGTCAAGTCAAGGCCCTAGTGAGCAAGTCTGCTCAGTCTGTGACTCACCAGCAAGTCCCCTCCTCCGCCCCAAGCCCCCATTCCCTTTCTAAAACATTCCATGTTTAAGAGAAAACTAGTGCTTGGCGGAGGAGAGAACATGCCTCTCCTGGTTCCTTCTAAGGAGTCGCAAGGTCCCCCTCGCCCACCCTCAGACCTTAGGTCCAGGCCGGTAGCCCAATGACCTGAACTAAGCCTGGGCAAGGGTCAGTGATGGCTGGTGGGCTATGTCCACCCTTCACCCCACTCTTTGCCACCACTCAAGGGGAATGGGATCCACACAGTCCATACTCTGGAAGACAGGAAAGACACATAAAGCTGGCCCTTACACCTCTGGAGAGGCAGGTGAGCTGGGACAGACTGCCACCTTCTCCTCGGTCTCCTCAGCCTCCTGCTGCCCAAGGCCCAGCTCCTCGGCCTGGGAGTGTTTTTCCTCAGCCCTCTCAGGGAAAGCAGGTGGACTCAGGACCTGCTCCCTTGTAAGCAATAAAGAAGCAACCATGTTAGAGCCGGTAGGAAGGGAAGGGCCCAACTTAAGAGCCTACTGGGGTTCAAGGGCTGTGAGGGAGACAAGGAGGGCAGCCCCAGGGAAACTCCCCTGCCTCACTCTCCCATTCCCTTCCCTCCCGGCCTCTTCTCAAGTCATCTGAAGTGAAGATTAGGCATTCCCACCCACATGGCAAGAAAGATGGTCCCATCACCCTAGAAACGCTGCACGCAGCAGGTGCTCAGTGGATACTGTTGATTGAACATTGCTATAGCTCAGCTTCCCCTGGGGCTCATTCCATCTCTATGAATCTTAAGATTAAGATCTTCCTCTTGCCAGGGGAACAGAGGCACTGGCAAATACACTCTAGGCTCTGGACCAGTCTGAGACAGAAAGGTTCTTCTGTGTGGCTTCAGCAGGTCCAGGGGCACTGCATTGCCCTCTGACTGGGCCAGGGACAAATCAGTGCTCCAGCTCAGTTTGTATGAGACTAGAAGGGAGCAGATGCCTGGCGGGGAGATGCTGGTGAGAACAGAGCTGAAAGGGTTCCCTAGCAGGGATGGAGAAGCCAGAGCAACAGTCAAGTCTGCCCAGGCAGGAGTCACACTCTTACTTAAGAGTCCCTGTGGTGCCCCCAAACAGGCTGGCTACCCAATTTCAGCTATAGATGGAGGACTATGAAGAGGCAGGTTTGCCACCTCCAGGGATCCTTCTTCCTCATCCTTACCTCTGGAGGAGGGACAGTGGGGTGGGGCTGGCTACAGAGTCCTTCCCAGGCTCCTCTGCTTCCTTCCACTCAGGCTGCCCCTCCAGAGTCTGCAGAGGCCCTTCCTCAGGGGCCTGGCTGTGACGAGTACCCTGGAGCCATTCCCTGGACAGAAACGGAAGACAGCCTGGTCAGGGCAGCCAGAGGAGCAGGGTTAGAGGTGAATGGAGAGGGCATGGGCGTAGTGGGCACCAGTCCCCCTCTTCAGCTGCACGGGAGACGCTGCCCCCACACCCACAGAGAGTCCAGACAGCGCAGCCACACATGCAGCCCGTCAGCCTCTCCGTTCTCAGGCCCTCCTGCAGGGTTACAGCTGAGCTCCCGGCATCCTGCTGTGTTTGCCTGGTCCAGCCGCTGAACACCTTCACGTCTGTGTCTGTTCTCGGAGTTCATCATCCCCAGGTCCAGGGACGGATGAAAGAATTAAGGGAAAATGCAGAAAGCAAGGGATAGATATGGATCAGTGGTTAAGATAATGCCTTGTAGGGGGCTGGAGAGATGGCTCAGCAGTTAAGAGCACTGACTGCTCTTCCGAAGGTCCTGAGTTCAAATCCCAACAAGGACATGGTGGCTCACAACCATCCGTAATGAGCTCTAGTGCCCTCTTCTGGAGTGTCTGAAGACAGCTACAGTGTACTTACATATATTAAATAAATAAATCTTAAAAAAAAAAAAGAAAGAAAAAACAAAGATAATGCCTTGTTTCTTCCATTGACCTGAGAGTTCAAATCCCAGCACCTGTGCCAGACAGCTCACAACTGCCTGTAATTTCAGCTGCAAGAGATCCGACGCCTCTGTCCTCTGTGGATACTCACATTTATGAGTACACATGTACACACACACACACACACACACACACACAGGAAGAAGCCCACTCAGAACTCTGAGCTTCTGCACTAAGAGCGTGGCTCTCCCGACCTCCAACAGGCCACCTCAGCCCTGGCTCATGGCCAGATATACACTGCCTAACCAACCCCATCCAGTACGGAGGTCAGAGCCCTGGACTAATCGCAGAGCCATGTGCAAAGCCTGCCAAGTGACACTTCGCACTCCTGTCATAGTACACCACCACAGGCAGGGTCCATCCTGCCCACCTCCCACCCTGTGTCACATAAACACACCTTGGACAGCCATCCAGCTAGGTCACCATCTGTCTTCCAGCAACCATAAGGACCAGGAATTCTACCCATGCCCCACCCCCTCCTGACACACACAACCTCCCGCTGTACCTCTCAGAGACTTGGGTCCGCTTGCTCTGTGGCTCTGCTCTGCTGGACTTGCTGTCATCTTGTTCTTCTTGGCCTAACCCCTGGGCCTGAAAGCAAGAAGTCAGGGAAGAAGTGCTTTAGGGGCAAGCATCTTGTCCCGCTGCGTCAAATGGTCAGCAGGTACACTACGGTGCCTCTGGAGAGGACCAGGGCTGCTGAGACACAGGACAGGTCTGTCTGTAGGATGAAGCTTCCCAAGCTCTAGCTAGCTAGGCCCATGACCCACAGCTGGAAGAGGAGATAAATAAATATGCTCACTACATACACAGATAAGAGCCAGAAACAGGGGGAGGGAGGCCTAAGAACCCAGCCTGCTGCCTGGAGCCTGCACTGCTAGCTGCAAAGAGAAAGCGATGATCTCCACAAACACCCTAAACTCACTGAGGTCTGGGTCAACAAGGCCGTGGTACAGGGGTGACAAAATAAAATGGTTAGACCAAATATATTAGGAAGGAAGAATTCTGAGCCACCAGGGTGTAGTGGGGCAGGGGAGGCTATGCCCCAAACCCGAGGGCGCCATCTGACTCCTGGAAGGAGAGCGCAACAGCCCTTCCACAGCTCCACTCCAGGACATGAATCCCAGCCTAGACAATGAGCTCGCTCCGCGCCAACCCCCAAGTCTGGTATTACGGCATCCGTTTGAAAATAAACTCCCAAATCTTATTCACATCCTGGGTATCTAGGCAAATTTAGAAAGCCAGTTTAAAAAAAAAAGGCAATTTTTGATGATTTCAAATAGTTTGTAAAGAAATGCAATGGTGAAATCAGCCTGGGATCCACTCTTTGCTCCAAAATGTCCAGCCTGCAGGAGAGCCCCTCCTCCCCTCAACCATGTCGCTAAAGCATGCCCCCCACCCCGGGCTTCGTAGGGTGAAATAGCCTACACATGAGCACAGCTTCTGCCTGAAGAAGGCAGCCACTCCTCTCTCCTCTTCTCCCTCAGCCTAAGATGGAAGGAAAAGCCCCTTGTCAAGCCCAGGCCCCACTCTAGGACAGGAGCATAGCCTCCTCTGAGACTCAGGTTCACTGGGAGAGGGGGGGAAGGAGAGAGATCTGTCTTTCCCAGTGGGGTCCCTGCCTGTATCCCCCTCATACAGACACTTCTCTGGCCACCAGAACCCCAGCAGGTGTATCTGACTCTGACATAGATCTGGGTGGTTAACCAAGGGCAGGCCTTGCACTAAAACCCAGCTCCCCCAGATTACATTTTGACTAAGCACTGCATCTGTGAGTACCTCTCAGATCTTGAGGTGGAAGGGCTCTCAGTCAGGACTGCCACTTCTCATGGCAAGGACCTGGGCAGAGCCTGGGCCACACAATGACAAGCAGGCACGCCCTCCCTGCCCCACCCGCCCGTCCTCCTCCTGGTGCTCAGTTCACAGTGCCTCTTCCTTACAAAGCACCCAAGGTCGCCCTCTTGCTCTCATGTTCTCAATGAAAGAAGGACCACACAGATCGGCTGGACTTCACCACTCAAATATGAGTAATAAAGTAGGGTGACTGTAATACAAACTCAACTCGAGCCCACTGCCGCAGAGGCCTCCGGGACTGTAAGGACATGGGCAGGCTGGAACTGGCCACAGACCACACCATCCTGCCTGTCTATCCCCTTCCTGCTCCAGGCTCTGTAGTGTTGCAGCAAACTGAGGCAGCCTCCCGACAAAGAAGGAATAACTCGGGGAGAGCCACACAGCGGGTCCTCTGAGTAGTTTCACTTCCCATCTAGAACTTTTGCCCCGGGAAAGGAAGAAAGGACCCCAATGAGGGACATGTGTGGTGGCACTCCAGAAAGGAGATCGAAACGAGGGCATGCCAAGCCTCTGGCCCAGCTAGCTACTCAGGACCCGGCGTCCCAGCCTTACCTCTGCTCCTGAGTTTTGTTTTTAAGATCTAGTCCCAAGGCGGAAGCAGGAGGATTGTCAGTTTAATTTAGAGCGTTATTTTTTTTAAGGGCAGGCCCAGGGTGCTGAGGTGGAGCTGAGTGGCAGAGGGCCTGCCTAGCGTATATAGAGCCTTATTATAGTCAGCATCCGGCAGTGGAAGGGAGGCTGCTATGGTGACTGTACTTATATTTTCAAAGGAATACATGTGGTGAAATTTATCAAAATTTTCTCTTTCAATATGCAGTTTATTGTATTGTATACATTTCTTCTGGTGCTGGGGATGGAATCCAGGGTTTCACACATGTACTCTATACCCCTAGTCCTAATTTTGAGATGAATAAAACCCAAGATAATTTATCCCAAGGCCCGTCCTATCCCTAGCCCAGGGAACCAGAACAGATGGAAGAAGGCAACAGCCCCAGAGAACCACAAAGACGACTGCACCTAAGGTTCTGTGCTGTGAAGCGGCTACTGTTTCTCTGGCAGCTCCACCCCTCCACACCCTGACAACAGGAGACAACTGCAGGCGGAGTCCTGTCAGAGGCACTGCTGGCCAATCAGCCAGAGCATCCGGTACCACCCAAACTCCAACAAGCCAGCTGAAGTACGAATTAGAACTTCCTCTGTCAGGATTGGCTGCCAACAGGCAGTGGCCTCTAGAAACTAAATCCAAGCCATGTCACAGAACCTACGCTGCCCTATGGACCTGGTGGCTTCCTAGTTACTTGTCACCAAAGAGGCCTCACAGTGCTGCTGCTCCAGCCCTCCCTCCCTAACCCTACCTGCCCTCGTCCCTACCTTCACATCCTCGGCACCTCAAACAGTGGGTATCCAAAGTCTATCGGAGACCTGGCAAGGGGGCTGTCACCCAGAAAGGCAGGGGCCAGACCTGAGAGGAGTCTGTGGGAGGCGCCAAATGGAGTGCGAAAACACTGCATCCATGTGTATTCGCATGCATCCCACCACAGGCTCTGGGGCTGGGTTCATACCAAACGTCCTGTTATTTCACCCAGCAGCCGATTCCCATCCACTCAAACCAGCTGCTCCCTAAAACCCGCAGAGACACTGTACCAGATTCCCTCTCCCAGCAGTGCACAGAGGGAAAAAACAAACGTTTTTCTTAAGCTCCTCTAGAGAAGCATCTGTGCCTCAGGCACACCTTTGTACCCTCCCGGGTGGAGGCCAAGGTGACTGACTGACAGACAGACAGACAGACAGACAGACAAAACACTGTAAAGCAAAGTAAGAATCCTGGGAGGAGAGAGGGGACAAGTCACCTCCTCCAAACAGACACCAGAACTGGACCTCAGAGCCTAAAGAAGAAAACTCAGGGGTCAAAGCGGAAGCGGCAGGCCTGGCAGAGCAGTCACATGGTGCAGCGTGTGCAGACTGGTAAGGCAAGTGGCAGGGTCAGCGGCTGGGTGACAGAGCCAGAATGGATAGGTGGGCAGGTGGGCAACCCTCAGTTGCAGAATGAAGAAATGGACACACAGCAGGGCAGGATGTTTCAATGCATAGCAGCAAACCAAAGAAATCATGGCCAGAAGCCCCAGAAGCGAGTGTCTGGCGAGAGGGCAAGTCCAGAAGTCCACACTGTGACAGGCAGGAGTCATCTATGGGTCACCCCTATAAGTAACGGCCAGAGAAAGTGACCTACGGTTAGACCACTCGGACTCACCTCCCAGGGGGGTCCACCCAAGACCGGAGAAAGCGT
The DNA here is from genome assembly GCF_947179515.1 of Apodemus sylvaticus. Lineage (NCBI taxonomy): Eukaryota > Metazoa > Chordata > Mammalia > Rodentia > Muridae > Apodemus > Apodemus sylvaticus. The sequence continues at coordinate 83,440,594 of NC_067478.1, read as the reverse complement.
GTCACCATCCAGCAGGTGCTCCGAGATCCGGCCACGAAAGCCAAAGTCCTGCAGGCGGTGGAGTGAGACGTGAGCTCTGCTCTTGCCATGGTCAGCGCTGGCCAACCCTCTGAAAGGTGTGCGCCGTGTCCTAGGCACTGAGCTCAACACTGAGACATCTCAGTTCTCAAAGCAGGCAAGATGATAAGAGGCAGAGTCAAAACATCGCTGCAGGCCCCAAGTGGGCACTGGAGAATCACTGGAAAATCCTTCTGACTTTTCTGTAGGCCTGGTATTTTTCATAATAAAATTATAGACAAAAATAACCCTGCAAGATTGGCATGCTCACGGTCCACGGACCCAGCTGCAGGCCAGAGAGGGCATGTAATTTGGCTGCTAACAAGGGGCTGCAGGTCAGATGAGGCCTGGGCCTGACTCTTTCCATGACACATGCTGCACAGCAGGGCTCTTCCCAGATCTCCTCCGACCCCTGTTCCCCTTTCATCCTATGCCCAAGCAAGGCAGAAGTGCCAGCAGACCCAACCCATGGGAGGCTTGGAAGTTGAGGCTCGACGGGCTCCTTCCAGCCCACTTCTTCCATCTTCCCATAAGTGGTGCCCTCTCTAGACAATGGGATTCACTAGCAGTGTTCTGTCCAGAGTCCTCTTGAGGACAAGCAGCAGATGCCCACAATTCCTCACTCCCCTTCGGCTGCCACAGGACCACACCATCCCCCCTTCCTGGGCGTAAGATCCCTGCTGGGCTAAGTGAAGGATTGCTATCTGACTGCATTCTATCGGGCAGTTTTGTCATCGGTCTGATGGATGGCAGGATGCCCAGGCAAGGTCTGCCGCTGTCTCCAGCTTCCTCCCTCTATACCCAGAGCGATGGAGAATGCTGACTGGTACAAGCAGCACATGGTAGCAGCTTTGGAAGGACCAGGCCACTTGTTTCCAAGAGTTCCACGACACAGTTATCCATCAGTGTCACGTGTCTTTGTAGGGTTTCTGCTGCCCTGTTTCAGGGTTTGAATAGGCATTTCGTTTTATTTTGTTTTGAGGGTTTTCTGTTTTGTTTTGACCGATAATGATTTTTTTCTTATCTTTCTAGCCTTTCTAGTTTGTGGGGTTGTCTTGGATTATGATATTTTCCCTTCAGTTTGATTTCTATTCCATCTAATGCAGCCACCATCTGCTTCCAGAGCCCCCGGCTCAGTGCGGGGCCACAGCACTCTGCTGTCTACCTCCCCCTCGGCCCTCCTACCCTCTCTGTTCATCCCTGACCCTCTCCCACTAATCCCTTCCCATACCCCCTCCTCCTCTGAACAGATGGAGGGGGGCACACAGAGGTAACAATGGGCCAAAAGGAGCCAAATCTTCCCTTTAAGACCCGGGCTTGGCAAATGGACGTGAGACCGAGCGGGCTGGATGGAAGGCCTAGGAAAGAGGGATCGCGGATGAGCTGGCAGTGCAGCACGAAAGCCTTGACTTTCAGCATGCCCAATCAACAGCCTGGAGCCTTGAGGCCCCAGACAGCCCAGGTGGCCTCTGGACAAGTGACAAAGGAACAGCACTGACAAGAGCTTGTCACGGTGCCTAAGCGCTGCCTCACTTAGCTCTGTGGCAAACTGATAAGGTGGGCAGTGCTACCCCTGCCTACTGAGCTAGAGCTGGAGCTCACAGGGGCTGATTCTGAACCCGGCCGTGTGAACAGGATCAGAATCCCTGGTAAAGAACTTCTCTGGGAAAAAAGAAAAGCCAAACCCGTACACGGCGCCCTGATGTGCCTCACGGCAACTTACCAGGCCAAGGGAAGACTTGGGGCCAGAAGCTTCGGACTCTGAGCGTTGGGGGTGATCCTTCAAGTGTTCGTGGGTCTCTGACTCCTGCAGGGACATATCACAGAGAAACCCGCCAGCTGTTCAAGGCTGCCATCAATGGAATTCCCATCAGGCCACAGGGCTGACACAGAACTGAGCCCAAGATGAGCATCTACCCATTTTGAAAACTAACAGATGCAAACATGTACACAAGAGTGGGCTAGGGTCTCATGGCAACAGTGGACAAGCAAGGCCAGATCAGATCTGCAGGATTTAGACAGAACAGGAGAGTAAAGAATGGCAGAGACAGGAAGTCAGCAGCATACGTGCTTGACGCTGCTATCTTAAAAAATAAAGTGTATCTTAATGGTGTGTGCGTGCTCATGTATATGCCGAGTGTGCAAGTATGTGTGCATGTGTGTGTATGCATTTAGGTATATGTGAGTGTGTGTGTATGTATTTAGGTATATGAGTTTGAATTTATATAAATAAATATATATGTGTATATATGTAAATATGTGTGTGTGCGTATACTTAGGCATAGGTGTGTGCATGTTTATGTGTATATATCTATAAACACAGACCTACTTCTGACCACTTGGATTATTACATAATCTGGGAATGTAACCACTTACATATTTGGGGTTTTTGGGGTTTTTTTGTTTTGTTTTGTTTTTTGTTTTTTTTCAAGACAGGATTTCCCTGTGTAGCCCTGGCTGTCCTGGAACTCACACTACAGACCAGGCTGGTCTCAAACTCAGAAATCCACTTGCCTCTGCCTCCCAAGTGCTGGGATTAAAGGCATTTGCCACCACTGCCTGGCCCACTTACTTATTTGTGATTGGAACAATTGTTCCAATGGATGAGAAGTAATTTGGTTATCTGACTTACCTATGCTGGGGCAGAACACTCAACACTGGTAGCCCTAATCCCAGCCCCACACCAACACACACACACACACACACACACACGCACGCACGCGCACGTACACTCCTACCCTTCCCTATAGGAAGCAAACCAAGACAACACAGGGCCAGGGCAAAGGGGTGAGGAGGACCAAGGAACACGAACATCTCAGGGGCGCTGATGGAAGAGCACATTTCTGCTCTGAATCCCCAGTGCCAGCAGCCCTGCAATTGCATTCAGGATTCTACTGCCTGCTGGGTCTGGGCATATTTGTCACAATTAAGGACTCTGGCTGATGTTGACAGCTGAATGCAGTTCCAGACTCAGTAAAACAGACACTGGGAGCAAGAAGTTGTAAGGGGCTGAGACAGCAGTGGATTGCAGCTGGCAACGTCACGAGGGACTTACCTCACTGACATCTGAGGTGTTCTCCTCCAGGGCAGAAGCCTCCTTTGGCTCCTTGGCTGCACTGTGCCTCCTGGAAGCCTCCTCTCCTGCCTCCATTCCGTCCTCTGCCTGCTCCTTTGTAGAGGCCCTGGAAGGCTGATCACCCCCAGGGTCCAATCCAGGAGGCACCTGACTTGAAGAAGCCTTGGGACTGCTATTCTCATTTTCTTTCTGTGGGCTCCAGGGACTCGCCCCTCTTCCTTGGGACTTGCCGCCATTGGCACTGCCCTCACTACTGTCTGCACCCTGGCTGAACAGCTTGCCGGGAGTTGGGGGGCGGTCGGCATCTGAGTCGAGAGAAGCATCCTTCTTGTCCGGCTGGCTGGTTCTTGGAGACTCCTGAGGAGCGAAGACAACTTCAGAAGGAGCCAAAGTGTAGAGACTGACACAAGCGAGTGGCCATTCCTTGACTCTCAGGGGACCTGCTTGAGCACTGCCCCTAATGTTATCCCACATAACTGTGCACGTGCGTGAGTGTGGAAACCAGAGGCTGACATCACGTGTCTTCTTCAGTGGCTCTGAGATAAGGCCTCTCACTGAATCTGGAACTCACCAGTTTTGTCCAGGGATCCTCCTCTCTGCTTCCACCACTAGGGTTACAGATGAATGCTGCCAGACCTGGGTTGTTTTTGGTTTTTTGATTTTTTTTTTAAAGATTTATTCATCTTATATATATATGTAAGTACACACAGACACACCAGAAGAGGGCATCGGATCCCATCACAGATGGTTGTGAGCCACCACGTGGGTGCTGGGAATTGAACTCAGGGCCTCTAGAATAGTCAATGCTCTTAACCGCTGAGCCACCTCTCCAGCCCCAGACCTGGGTTCTTAAATGAGGGCTGGGGAGCAGAACTCACACCCACATACTTGCACGGTGAGCACTTTACACACTGAACTGTCTCCCTGGCCCTGCCAATCGCTTTTCAAAAAATATTGCTTTAAATACGGAGGGGGTCGGGGGAGAAGCGGGGCATGTGAGCACAGCTGTCTGCAGAGGCCAGAAGCACTGGATCTTACTGGAACTAGAATTATGAACTACCCAATACAGGCCAACTCAGGCCCTGTGCAAGGAAGGGCAATATGCGTTTTTATGCTTTGTGAGCCATCTCATAGTCGCCCAGTTAGCTCTGCAAAACACAGACTGTTGGCCCTTGACCCATATCCAGATAAACAGAATGGAAATTTCTATGGTAGTATAGAGGTATCCAACCGGGGAACTGTTCCTGATGGACTTAGAGATTACCACAACTCTGCCATCATCTGCCACACCCTCCAGCCCCATCAGACAGATCCCCAGACCTCGGGAGCCAATATTTACTCAAAACGAAGATATACCATGCAGAGAACAATAGCAAAGACTGGAACTTTTGCTTTTTCACTTTTCAAAGACAGAGGGGAAAAATATAAGGGTACCCCTCCTCCCCAGGTCTCCCTGCACAAGCCAGCAAGCCCACAGACTCTCTTCTGACCAGGACTCTCAGCTCTGAGATAATCTAAGCCAAGCACAGAGCTCAAGCAGGCTGCTGTCTGTGAAGTCTCACACCAGGCAAGGAAGGCCCTGTGTCCAGGCACACTAGAAGGAAGCAGAGCCTTGGCATGAACAGGAAAGACCACAGGGCCAGTAGCTGGCAGTTGTCAATTTTCTAAACTGTGCTCTGGCTGGGTCTCCTCAAGGGAAAGCTAAACTGCATGTTTAACACAGTGACCACACCCTGTTTTTCCACAGACAGACTCACTAGTAAAAACCTGAGGCTTCTGCTAAATTCTGCTCAGAGTTGACCAAAATAGAGTCAGAAAGCCTTCCCTCAGAAATATAGCTGGGTTTGGGCTCAGAGACTCCTTCCAGAAAACCATCTGCATTGGCACTCAGTAGGGCTGAGCACCACCTGATGGGGGCTCCTGAAGATTAAACAATGAGTAAAATATAGTTTGGATCTGAAGTGTCGTCCCCCCCACACACACAAAAGACTCACATGATGGAGGCTGGCCTCTGGGTGGCATTACTGAGAGGAGTAGAACTTTTAGGATCTAGGCCCTAATGGGAGGCCCAGGGGCGTGCCCTTGACAGAGGCTGTGGGACCTCACACCGTTCATCTATCTCTTTGCTCCTTGGCTTACGATGTGAACATCTTTGCTGGGCCACAGGGTCCTGCCACGGTATGCTGCCTTACCAGGACACAAAACAAGGCGGGGGAGTAAAGGAATCAATCATGGCCTTCAACTGCAAAACTGCAGGCCGATATGAATCTCTTCTTAACACGGCTTGAGGTTTAATTCAGACATTCCTTCCACTGTGGGAGTGGGAAGCTGAGCATCTCAAGGCAAGTCAGCAGCTGAGGGAAAAGGCGCCGACACGCAGTTGCTGCTCTAGTACGGTGTCTGCTGAAGCCAAAGGCAGAGCCACTGCCGATCTGGCAGCCAACTGGCGTGCCAACCCAGGCTCCCAAGGAATGCCGAAGGGAGGCAGGACATGCAATTTCAACCAAATTATTTGACTACAGAACGTCGGTTTCTTCCTCTTAAATGCAAGGATTCCAAGGAATCTACCTTACGGGGCTGCTTGGAGGGTTAAAGAAATTAACCCTTCATTAAGCAAGGTAAGGAATTGAAGCCAGGCACTGTCTACGCTGTCAGTGCCCCAGAAATGATCACTAATGTGCTATGATGATGAGACCCACCCATTCACCCTCTGAACATCCTCAGTGTGCCAGACACACACTGCCTTAGGGGACAAGAGATGACCAGGCTGATGCTGCCTGCGGGGAACTAGGCTAACACTGAGAAAATGTCCCATATGGACCTAGCTGTGAAGCACTAGGGCGGGTGTGAGGCTGTCGCCGTGCCTGTCCCTGGAAGAAAGGCAGGTGGAACGGAGGAGGCAGAGACTAACCAGCACAGCTACCACTCTCAGAACTCACACAGAGTAACTCCTGTACCCCTAAACTGAGAGAAAGGGGTGCGTGAGTCCCTTCTCTTTCGAAAGGTAGTTTCATTCAAGCTGGGGCCACACCGTAAGTACTCAGCAACAGCCTCACACAGGTCTACCAGGCTCTGTGGCTCCGAGAAGGGTCAAATATATGGGAAGCAGGTAGAGGAGAGAGAAAGAGACAGAGAGAGAGAGAGACAGAGAGAGAGAGAGAGACAGAGAGAGAGAGAGTGTGTGTGTGTGTGTGTGCACTCACCATATGACTCATTCAGTAAGTAAAGTCAGCCCCTGCTCTCCAGGCTCATCCTGGAATTAAGGAAGGTTCTCCTGTCATCCTGATTCAATCTGGAGATGAAACCTAGTCCTAAAAGGGTTACCTAGCAACCAACTTAGAATTAGGAGACAGAGAAAGTGTTGGACTCCAGATAAACCCCTCCCCGCTTCCCCCAGTTCATCCCAGTCATATCCTACACCTCCTCCATGTGCTTAAACAAGGTGCTATTACTCTACCTGGATATGCACGCTCTCTGTTGTCTCTAAGGAGGTCAGACTTGGCGCATGCTAAGCCTGTACTCTACTACCAAGCCACATATTCCTGAAACACACACTCCTCCTCTCCCCTGACAAACTACCACTGGTCCTCACAGTATCATCTCTTCCAAAAAACCTTCCTTGGTCTTTGATCCCTGGACCCTGGGACTCTCTACAACAATAACTATAATAGTTTTAAGTTTCTCTATTTTCCTCACTAGACAAACTCCTGGTTGAGCTCAGAACCCAGTTTCTAGCATACAAGAATGTTCATTAAAGTAAGTCTTGACTGAGATTTTTAGAGTTTTGTTTTGTTTTTCTTTTTTAAGAATGCATGGGGCAGGGCAGTAGTGGCGCATGCCTTTAATCCCAGCACTTGGGAGGCAGAGGCAGGCGGATTTCTGAGTTCAAGGCCAGCCTGGTCTACAGAGTGAGTTCCAGGACAGCCAGGGCTACACAGAGAAACCCTGTCTCAAACCCTGTCTCGAAAAAAAACCAAATCAAAAAAAAAAAAAAAAAAAAAAAAAAAAAAAACTTAAAAAAAAAAGAATGCTGGGTCTTACCAGTGGTGATGGTGTATGTCTTTAATCTCACCAGAGGCAAGTAGGTCTCTGAATGCAAGTCCAACCTGGTCTACAGAGCAAGTTCTGGTATAGCCTAAACTACACAGAGGAACTGTCTCAAAAACACAAAACACAGCCAAGAAGGATGAATGTGTGAGACAGTGGTAAGAAGGATGAATGTGTGAGACAGTGGTAAGTGTTAAGGCCTCCTCTCCTCCTCTTCCAAATGGAGGTGTAATAGCTATTTGCCAAGGTCATATGGGGCTTAGACTGTTTCACAGTGCTTATGAAATGAAATGTTAACTCTTAACTACTCAAAATGATGGAAGGGTAAGTAGGCCGTCAAAACTCAGAGGGTAGCCAGGTATGGTGGCACAGGCCTCTAATCCTGGCTCTCCAGAAGCACAGGTAGGCAGCTTTTTGCAAATTCAAGGCCTGCCTGATCTACATAGTCAGTCAGGGAACACTGTAAGACACTGCCTCGATAAATAAATAAGCAAGCAAGCAAATAAATAAATGGATAAATGAATGGACACATTAACGAATTAGTTAGTTAATTAAAAAATAAAAATCTCGGGGCTGGAGAGATGGCTCAGCGGTTAAGAGTACTGACTACTCTTCCAGAGGTCCTGAGTTCAAATCCTAGCAACCACATGGTGACTCACAACCATTTGTAATGAAATTGGATGCCTTCTTCTGGTGTGTCTGAAGATAGCTACAGTGTACTTACATATAATAGATAAATAAATCTTAAAAATAAAATAAAAAAACAAAAACCTCAAAAGGTATCTGTGGCTGGGAGGCAGCTCAGTAGTACAGCAAATGCCTAGTACGCCTGATGCTGGGCTCCATTCCCAATACTGATAGGGAGACGAAAGAAGGAGAAGATAGCAGATAGAGGGCGATTCTCATTCTTTTTTCTTCCCTTAAAAACATAGGTGTATTTTTTTAATTGGTTTTATTCATGTGTGTGTGTGTGTGTGTGTGTGCGTGTGTGTATGTGTATGAGTATCTATGGAGGCCAGAAGAGGGCACAAGATCTGCTGGAACTACAAGCAGTTGTGAGCCTGTGTGGTTGCTGGTGTGGTTACTGATGTGGGTGCTGGGAACCAACCCCCAGTAGTCCTTGGGGAAAATAGAAAGTGATTTTTAACCATGGAGCCATCTGCCCTAGATTCCCATACTCACACTGGAGAGAACACGGCTACAAGAATCTTGAGCTTCATCTAGGCAACACTCCAGCTCAAACCCTTCCAAGGATGGCTTACAGCTTGGAGCACAGCTCGCTGGTAGAGTGTGTGCGTAAGGCATAAGGCCCCAGCTTACCACCGTTAGCGTCCCTTCCTCCCCAAAGAGGAAGATTTCCATGGACTGGATGATCTCAGTCTGCCTACCTAAACATAAAATTGCTGAAATAGGGCAGTCACTAAAGTAAATGGCCTTAATAAGATAAAATAAATGGCCTTGGTCTGTATCCACATCTATTGACTACATCACTAGGATGGCCTGATTAAATGGGTAGACAAAGCGGGGGAAGTTAAACACTGGCTGTCTATCATCTACCAAAGGATGCAGGAAAGCTAATACCTCATCTGACTCTACGTTGTCCCTGTTCACCCGGGCCCTGCTCTGTGGCACGTCGCCAGGCCTGGGCCTGAGGCCCCCGCCGTATGCACACTCCAGGCACCTGGGCACAGGCTCCTGCTCCAGGCTTTGTGGGTGTGCAGCTCTGCTCCATGTCTCTCATGCTCAAACTCCCAACCTCCCCCTGCCACAGTCCCAGGTCCTTTTGCCTCTCACGGCGTATTTCAGGACGTCGCCATCTGCGCAAAGAAGGGGTGAAGAGCAGTGACTGTCAGAGCCAGCTTGTGAAGAGCTAACACTTTCCAAAAGTCACGAGGCTCCCAGGATGCAGCCCCACCCCCTCACCTGCCCAGAGCCCCAAGGCATGGGCCTCACTGAGCCACACAGGACAGGAGGAGAATAATGGGGGACTGGAGAGGTTGCCTTGTCAGGTCAGGCTCAGCTTCTAGGTCTGCTGCCCATTCACTGGGTCTCAGTTCTTTGCCCAGCTCCCTGGGTACGGTGAGCACTTTGCAATCACACTGACATCATCCTGTGATTTCTACGCCGAGGCTCCCTCCCTCTCCTTTGATAGCTGATGGCTTTTTCATCGGCACTACATGACTACACAACGCCTGCTCACCACCTCTGCCTCCCCGGTTCCATGAACCTTTCCCTTTTAGTAATAGACTAGCAAGGGGCTGGGGTTTGGGTTGGGAAGCTGAGGTGGGAGCAGAGCATTCTTACCATCCTACTGCCCTCTCATGGCCGTCAGAGCAAAATGACACAGGGCAGGGTGAACCCAGGGAGACAGGCTGGAACGGAGCGGGGAGGGGCGGGGCATGACTGTACAACTGTACCGTGGAACAAAAGCTATTTTCAAAAGCAATGCCCAAGTGGAGGGAGTTTTGCTTGCCTAGAAACCTACATTTATCTCCTCCACCACTAACATCTCCCTCAAGAAAATCCCGACTATCTACCTGAGGTTCGAACATAGGACTCCAACACCCTAGAGTTGGAGTGGGGGAGGGGTATGGGGTGTAAGCATCACCTACTACAGATGTTTCCCCACAGCACGGTGGTGCCAAAGCAAGCAAATGTCTACGAAGCTCCCGCACCCCCACCACCACCAAAGGGGAAACGTCACAAGTCCAGATCACCTCAAAAGAGAGAATACCTTTCCTGGTTGGCATCTGTAAGCCATTAAGAAGTCATCATGATCAAGCTACGGTGGAATTTCAACATAGCAGCTGATGGTAAGGCACAAATACTTACTGAACCCAGAAGCTGAGAAAGCTGAGGGAAGGCGAAAACACCACCCAGCCTGTCTGAAACCCCTCCCCTCCACTCCACTCCGTCAGCTGTTAAAGAACTTGCATCCAAACACCACCTGTGCCCCAGGCAGTGAGTGGGCTGGGGGCTGGGTACACAGACATAAATCATATAGCATCAATATACCCAGCCCCCCACTTCCCGGAAACTACCCTCTTTCTGCAAACATTCAAGTCTTCCTGAGCCCTTCTCCAGGTGCAAAAGGAGCTCCTGCTTTGAGTCCATCAGTCAGTCTGAACTAGTGAATGGTGGGTGAGAGGAAAACCAAGTCCTCCTGTCAGAGAATCAAAGCCGACTCTCGACTCGGGAAGACCAGCTCCTGCTCAGAAGGAACAGTTTCAAGGCAGACATGTATCAGCTTGGAGCTACAGACGGGACAGTTGGAGAAAGTGCTGCATTTGGCAGAAGGCGCTGAAGTCACAATCAAAACATATCTGACTGTGCAGAACCAAAAGAAAGGCCGGACAGACTCCGGGGTAACGAGCAAAGTTTTATTATGAAATGGTTACCCACAGTGAGGACTCAAGTACCAACCCAGAGCTTGTCAGCCAGTGTGTGGACTGAGACAGTCCTGGCCTCCAAGGGGTGGTGAGTAAGAAGAAATGCAAGTCAGAAGTAACAACAGATCGGGCCAGGAGGACAGCTCGGGGGTAAAGGCCCTTGTCACCAAGCCTGACAACCTGAGTTCAATCGCCAGGACCCGCATGGAAGGAGAAAACTGACTCCAGCAAAGTGTCCTCCAACCTCCACATGTGCAGACAAATAAATTAAAATGCAATTTTAAAAAAATAATAAGGACCTGGCTGTGTTGGTACTTGCCTTTAATCCGAGCAGAGGCAGGCAGAGGCAGGTGGATCTCTGAATTCAAGGCTAGCCTGGTCTACAGAGCGAATTCCACGACAGCCAAGACTACCCAGAGAAACCCTGTCTCAAAACAAACAGATGATGATGATGTTGATGATAGAGGCTGAGAAGATACCCTGGAGGGTAAGAGTGCTTGCTGTGCAGCCCAAGTACCCAAGTAAAAAGTTAGGTGTGGCCATGCACCTGTAACCACACACCGTGGGAGGAAGATGCGGGAAGGCCCCTGGGACATGCTGGCTGCCAGCCTAGAGCCAGGATCAGTGAGAGAACTATCTTGATGGAATAATTAGGCAGAGAGTGACAGAGCAGAAGACCCGATGTCCTCCTCTGGCCTCCATGGGCCCGGAGCATATGTTCCAGCAAATATACATGCGGAACGTACACAGTCACACGCACGCAAAATAGGGATGATAATGAAACCAATTACAATTCGTGGTGGGGGCACCTTTGCTTTTCTGGCCGGCTTTGTGGTCATCCTAATGATGTAAAGGTCATTCTGTGTTTAAGGTGTGGAAGGCACTAATAAGAATGTAATATATAATGCCCGGATGAGGCTTAGACCTTGCAGTCAGTAAATGTCTGCATGAATCTAATTTGCAACTTTGCGATTTGCTGCTTATAACAAATATTTTAGGACTATTTAGAGAACTGTTAATTGCTTAAAAGTAACCCATCAGACACTAGACAGAGAATATACAGTAGATGTTCCTATGATTTCTGATCCAGGCTCCGAAGCATGCACTGAGGTTCCGAGTCCGAAGACATGATGAGCTGGACTGCCCTGTGTGCTCTCCAGGAAAAACAAGATAGTGGCATTGCCGGTCAGACCGCCGGGACAGGCGGGGCCGTGGAAGCCTGTTCCCAAAGCTATTCCCACCCATGCGCCTTTTTCTACCCTTAAATCTTTGCTTGGGCTGTTCGTTTACCTAGACTATCCCCCGTCTAAAACTTAGCTTTTCTTCAAAACCCAGGGCAAATGCCACCTCTTCCTACAAGTTTGCCTGATGTCTAGACAAGAAATCTCTTCTCCGTGCAGTGCACAAGGAGGGGAAGGGCCGTAAGCATGCACGTCTCATTATGCTCAAAGCACGCACTAATGCGTGGACTTCCAAAAACTGGTCACGTGATGGCTGAGAAAAATGAATGGGTTCCCTGAACCCCAGAAATCCCGGGCAGGCCCAGATGGAGCAGTTCCCTTTCTAAAAGCTTCTTCCAAAGGGAAAAAAAGCACTGCAGCAGGCACTTAACAGCAGGGGCCTCGGGCTCTTACCTCATACTCAAAGTTACCTCCCAGGGCACCAAGGTCCAGATGCAGGTTCTTGAGAAGCTCGCTGGAGCTCCGGACGCTCTGTGAGGAAAAACAACTGAGCTCAGTCTGGGTTCCCATTGAAGTGATGGGGGCCAAGACCTGAGCTCAGGTCACATCCCCTGACTGAAGGAACGCAGGGTAGGGACTAGAGGCAAAAGCTGATGCAGGGGCCTGGCAGAGGTGCTGCTCCCTAGCTTGCTCCTCCTGGCTTGCTCAGCCTGGTTTTATTTTTGTTTGTTTTTTTCTATATTTATTTATTGTTATATGTAAGTACACTGTAGCTGTCTTCAGACACACCAGAAGAGGGCGTCAGATCTCATTACTGATGGTTGTGAGCCACCATGTGGTTGCTGGGATTTGAACTCAGGAGCTTTGGAAGAGCAGTCGGTGCTGTTAACCACTGAGCCATCTCTCCAGCCCACAGCTCAGCTTGCTTTCTTATAAAGCCCAGGACCTCCTGTTCAGGGACAGCGCTGCCTACAATGTGCTGGATGCACATTAATCACTAAGTAAGAAAATGCTCCACAGGCTGACCAATCTTATGGAAGCATTTTTCTCAGCCAGGGTTCCCTCTCCTCAGATAACTCTAGATTGTGTTGCCAAGTGATAAGTCTAAAGGAACTGGCCAGTCCAACACGAGGGCGTGCAGAGGAGAGTGGGGTACCCTGGCAAGGCTCTGAAGGACTCTGGGCAGGCTTTCCACTAAAGCCTCACTAAGCAGCGAGTGAGCAAAAGACCAACCAAGCATGCTGTGTTCTCCAGGTCGGACGTAAGCTGTATACAGGCTGGTCAAGAAAGGAGGTTATCGGGTGGAAATGTCACTCTAACTTCCTTTGAAAATGGTTGGGGGAGGAGTGGCTCGGAGGTTAGCCAAAGTCAGAACCCACCCGTGTACCCACCCACAGAAGAGTACGTGAATGGAACACGGGGCAGACACACACCAGGCTTTGCATTCTCGACGCAGCATGCTGAGCGAGAAGGTGCCAGACATAGGAGAAAAACACTGTGTGAGCGTACTCACATGAAAACATCTAGAACTGGCAAGATGGTGAGGAAAACAGAAAATAGGACTTAGAGGTTACCAGGGGCTGGAGGAAAAAAGAATGCTGTACCGTCTAGTGGCTGGAATCTGGGATTACAAACAAGTTCTGAAAATGCACAGTAGTGATGGCAACATAACGTTATGAAGACAACTAAGATCCCCGAATTACTATACAGTTAAAGTAAGCCACAACTCTTACAGCACGCGCCTGCGCATGCGCAAGAGGAAAAGGCAGCTCAGCGTTACCTGGTTGTCACTCTCCTCTTCGTCCTCCTCATTGGTCTCTTCCCCTAAAGTCAAGAGGCTGAGAGCATTCTTGCCCTCATGGACAGACGCCAAGAGACCTTTTGTACAAGCAGCAGCCTTGAGACTCTGTGGAAGCTCCAAAACATAAGGGGAACAGGGGACTCAGCAGGAGGATCTGCAGAATGATCCCAGCATGCTCCCTCAGTTCCTCAGATGGGTCCCCAGTCAAGTTCTACCATGTCCATGAATCTGAGTCTAATTCACAGGTCTTACTCCCTTCCCAACTCCCACTACCCCAGCCACATAGATAGATGGGCAAATCATCACAGGTAGACTACAGCCCAGTCCGCTCCCACTGCCAGAGCGACTCAGCTCAGACGAGGTGACGAACTCTGAAGGCACGGCTTGGGTCTCAGTGACAGACCACAGTTCCAGGTGTGACACCCAAGAGGCCCCCACAGTAACAAAACACATGCACAGCAGAGAAAGGACTCACCAGCGTGGGCTCCCCAAGATGCCCAGAATCTGCCGAGCTCCCCAAGCTCACACTCTGGGATCCACGGAGGGCAGAGGGCGGGGCATCCCCAAGGCCACGTAAGGGAGCCAGGCCCCAAAGAGGGGCCTGGACTGGGGCTAAGGGGGAACCCAGGACCTGGGCAACAGAACACATCTTGTTACAAACCCCAGAAACCGGTTGTAAGGCTCTCAGGGTGTTGGAGGCAGATATCAAAATAAAGCATCTAAATTCTGCCCATTCAAACACCTCCGGCTTGGAGGCTGCTAATGAAACACAACATCCGGAAATAAGCATTGTGCCGACTGGGTGAGAAAGGGCAGGCCGGCTTCCTGATTCTGCTAACATGTGTGTGAGCTCACATCTGGCAGATGCTGAGACTGGGGGCCACATAACAAGTGAGTAGGAAGGGGTGGTGGAGATAAAACCCCAGCCACTAGAAGTCTCTTGATGCTTGAAACTGATGAGTCAAGAAAAACCCGTCTCAACATGCTATTGACGAAGATGGACGTAAACACTAGAGCAAAGCAAGGGCCTCCTGGGAGGACTCTGCACACCGGGCGGCTGCTGTGCTTAAGTGTGCGCTTCTGCATTCCCTTTGGCTTGCTCTCCCCGGTTCTCAGGGCCAAGTGAAGGCTTCCTCCATGCCAGTGAGGACTGGAGTTAAAATCCCGGCAGGGTCAGAACAAGTGACCCTCAGGCCACTCCCTGCCCCTCATACCTCCAGTTCTTTGGTCTGCAAGGTGAAGAGGGTCTGTGCTTGTGGCCCTTTGAGGTCTGCTAAGCAGCCCAAAGGAGATGAGGAACACAGGGGCTTCTGGAAAGGGCCCAGAGCTGTAGCAACATACAGAGTCACTCTTATTACAGGGATGTGCACTATGAGCATCTGACTTAACAAAAAGCAAGAGGCCAGCGGAACTGCAGAGAGGCTCACTAGCTAAGAAAGCCATCTGCTGCTCTTACAGGGGATCTGAGTGCATTCAGTTCCCATAACCCACTTCAGGCAGCTCGCACACAAGTGCCTCCAACTCTAATTCCAGACAACCTTTGACACCCTCTCTGGACCTCACAAGTACTTGTAGTTGCACACACGCCACACACACACACACACATGATCTTAAAAAAGACATCAGCATAGCATAATGGAACACATTACAAGACCCTTCAAAACTTTCCTCAAATTTACAACATATAAAAGAGTGAAAATGTATTTTGTTCTGCTCTAAGCCCTAAGAGTAACCAAAAGGGGGATCCAAAGGTCAGAGTCACCGCCTTCTCAGCCAGTCTGGCCCATGGAAGAGGTGTCTGGGCCAGTCCCAGTGTGGCCTGTCTCTGCACTCAGAGGACACCTGAGGTAAGATCCGATCCTCACCTCTGTAGTTCACCGGTCATCCTACCTGTTGTGAAACATCTTTGTCAGGAGAAAAGCCACTGGCGTGTAAAGCTGCCCAGTGATGCTCAACAGTGGGCCCTGCTCATCCTTACAACCACTTATGGTAGGCTCTACTGCTATGTGGAGACCCCGCTGGGGAAAAAGGAGGTGGGCGTGGTCGAGAACCCAGCCCAAAGTCACAGGCTTAGTTGGGCAGAGAGGGGATTGGGCTCAGGAGTATCTAACGCAAAGGAAATATTTCGTGTGCTCTCATGTCTACGGTTGGAAAAAGCACAGGAAGTTTCTCCCAGTCAACTGTGAGCAAACTGAGCCTGCCCGGCCTGCTCAGCCCTTCCGCCAGTCCAAGCATATCAGCAAAATCCTTCCCACACTGTATTTATAGAAAATTACAGACTCCTAACATGGCTAATTTGCTAACATGCTGGGGGCTTGAGGGAGGGAGACAGGCATGCTGGGACTTTGTTCTCTTGGGCCTTTTCTGAATCGGTGGTTAGCAGGAAAATTATAGATCCCTGGCTCCTAGCTGATCATCTTCTATAGATGGCCATTAACTCTGGGCATGGGGCTGTACGTGCCGGTGTCCTTCAGAGCAGATAAACTTGACGCCATTGGGCTAATTAAAACTTTCAGGATAATCTGTGGCTTATCCGATATTTATAGTACTATACTAGTGATTAGAACTAACGGAGAACCAGTGCATGTCGGCAATTAGGGACCGGAGGGAACAACTGGGTAAAGCCGCAGCTGGGCCACAGCAAAACAGCTAGGGAATTCTGAGTGAGCCCTGAGCTCTCTGTCCAACTTGACTCCTGAAGGAAGGACGGGGCGTGTCTTTTCAGTGAAGGAATGGCAAGATAAGCCCAAGCCCCACCATTTGGAAAATACCAGTGGGAAAATGAAGTCAAACACCTAAGACAGGGTCATGTGACTTTCTGGGTACCCTGGGAGGCAAGGAGCAGAAGCAGCGGACTGGGTGGTGGCAGCAGCAGATTGGGGGCTCCAAGAAGGGAACATGCAGAGCTGAAGGACTGCTCTCCAGGATCAGCTGCTGGGAAAGGCTTCCCAGCTCCTGGATTCTATACAAGGGCAAGGATCAGTGCCACCGCGCCCACCCTCAGAAGCGATCCCCTCGAAGCACGTGAACCGCCCGTGAGCATGGTTATATCCAGGGAGGAGGATCAACGGATACCCTCAGCTCTGGCCTGCAGACAACGGAACAGAACAAACTTGAAGTCCGGATCATCTGGTCAGGCGTGACTATTAGGGTAGGTAAGGGATCCTCTGAAGAGGATAAGCATCAGGAAAGCAGGCCTGAGGGCTTTGGAACATCATCAGCTCCACCCCCTCCCTCCCCACTGAGCTGGGGGAGAGGGACAACCCTTAGGTCCTGCTACCTAAGGAGCCTACCTGGCTGAGAAGCTGCGTCTTGCTTGGCTCTGCAGCAAGCCCAGGGTCGGAACAGGGCTGGACCAGACCCTGCCTGAGGCCGGTGCTGGGCTGGCACTGTGCTTGCTGAGAGGCCCCCTGGCCAGCAGGGGCGGAGGCAGCTCCTGGAGGATGTTCCAGCAGTTCTGGCCCCCAGGCCAATGACCCTGAGTCCCTCTCTGGAGCTCTGATGGCCTTGTGTTCACCCTCACTAGATATCCTGGAAGACTCATTGGCCATGTTACAGACCATGCCGGCGACATCTTTGCATGGAATCTCCTGCAGGTTCTCAGGCAGCCCCAGGCCCTCCAGCCGCCTGGAGATCTTGACCATCTGCAGAATGTGCTGGTAGAATCTCTGGTCCTCGGAGTAGTCTTCGCTCTCGGACTGCTCCTCCGCAGAGCTCATGTGGGACAACTGGGGCACCAGGAAAGGGCAGAAACGCACATCTCTGGGCCCTGGGCCTGACTGGCCCATGACGGGAACAGACCCCTGGGGGTTCTGCAGGTCCCAGGGGAAGTTGTTCACCTCACCCAGGACCTGTGAACCAAGGGGTGAGGCCAGGCTGCTGCCCCCTCCACTACTGTCATCCGAGTCAGCCCCGGGCACGCTAGGCTTCCTATCTTCATTGGGAGGTTCTGGAGATTCAGGTAGATGATGCCTGTCGTCGCTGGCAGGATCCCCTGCAGGGGGCTTTGGAACTGGTTCTGATGCCAGGGTGTCAGGCGGCATCAGCGAGGGTCCCTGTGGTGCATCTTCAGCTGAGGCCTCTGCAGCCTTGGGAGCAGCAGGCTCCGTTTCCTTGCATCTCTCTGGGGTGTCCTTGTGGATAAGCTTGGAGACCTGTCCCCTCCATAGGCCTGGAGACTCCCTCCTCCACCTCTCCCTGCCCAGGTCCCCACCTTCCCCGGGAACTCCCTGCCAGCTGAAGTCTTCCGCTGGGCTGCTCTCGAGTAAAAACAGCTTCTTCTTCCTGGCAGGCAGCGTGTGGTCAGATGAACAAAGGGACAGGGAGGGCTCCTCCTCAGAAGGTGGCAAGGGAACGGGGCTCTGACCTTTGTCCCCTCCAGGACCAGTGCAGTTCAGTGTGGCTAAGCTGTGGTTATTATGGTGCTCCCCTTTCAGCGGCAGGCCCCTGAGAGCCTCCGAAAGCTTAGAGTGAGCAGGGGTCTGGCTCCTGCATTCCGATACATCCTGCCCATTGTGGAGTGGCTCCGGGTTCTGAGCGCCCCCGGCGCCAGGTCTCTGCTGTCTGGTCCTCAATTCCATCTTTTCTATTTCGGGGTCTGAAAACCCCAGGTAGATTTTCTCTGTGGCCTTCTGGGCTGACTCCAGACCCTGCAGGTCTCCTAACTCTGTCTTGCATTGGATCGAAGGCCTGCCTAAGATTTTCTCCACATCAGCAAAGATCTGGTGGGTTCGAGAGGCTTGGCCTTTGGAGAGCGGCTGCAGCTTACCAGGAAGGGCGCCCACTAGGGGCCACGGTGTGTCGCCCAGCATGCACGGGCTCCTCCCTTTCTTAAAAGCCTCATTTCTAGCCTGCACCTCTTGGTCTAGGTCCAGATCAGCAAGCCCAGGTGCTGAGAGAGGGGACAGGCCACGGAGAAAGGAGGAGGAAGGCAGAAGTCCCTGCTCAGGCTGTGGTTCCTGAATGGGTATATAAACATGCAAAGAAAACTAAGACTGACCTTCTGATGTATTCTTGCTGCTCAGCCCAAGACCCGCAGCAGAAAACCTCCCTCCTTAAGGTAAAGCAGAAATCAGGAAGAGAGAGGAAAGACCAAGACTCCTTAGGTTAAATGGAAGGCTGCAGTGTGGCGGGAAAGAGAACCAACCAGGGATCTCAGAGAAGCCCCGTTTGTTTCTGAGCTGGCCACCACAGAGCAGCCGTCTGAAGGTGTCACTAGTCAAAGCTTAGAACCCACAGGCATGTCACTGGCCCCCAAGCTTCCGCTAGTCCTCAGGCTCAGGACTAGCTACTTTTATAAACACCGCATCAAGGACTCCAGAAACCTCCTCTGAGGAAGGGAAGAGAAGAAACTGGGGAAACTCAGTCAAGTGCCTTCGACCACCAGCACAAGCTAACACTGCGTCAAGACATCCAGTCACAGAATCTTGGGGCTACAAGAAAGCCCTCAGGCAATCAACACCCTCTGCAAATAGCCAACCAGGAGCACACATTTCCAAAGGGCCTGACCACTGGACAAAACACATGCTTAAGGTGCCTAACCTGAACCCTAAAAATCCCACTGAGGACCTGGTCCAGAACTCCTCTTTTCCTGCAACTACAACAAGAAGTTCCTGGGACTCACACACACAGAGCCATGTCTGTCACCCAAGCTCACCTCGAGTCAGGTTGGAGCCAAAATATCATTTCGGATTAGCCTGGGCTAATGAAAAGCCCACCACCACCTTCTGCTTTTCAAATACATGAGAGTATCGGAAAACTCCAAGATGATATTTGGAAAGCACTGTCTTCATCTTTCTGTGGGATCAGGCGTCTCACCCCGTTCCTCAGAACAGTGCGTGCATAGAGCTGGGGGTGGCAAAGGGATGCAGAGCCGCAACAGAGCACGAACAGGATGGAGTGAAAGGCTTAACAACTGCTCAAGGCCACAACTGAGGCCTCAGGGAAGAAAGAGGGGCTGGGAATGGGGCTCACCGGCAGAACACCTGCCTAGCACGTGTGTGGTCCTAGGGATCCGCAACATGGGGATGGATGAACAGACACACACACATACACACGCACATGCACGCACGCATGCACGCACGCACGCACGCACACACACGCACACACACACACTCCAGGTGGGATACAAAATTGAAAAAAACCAAAAAGGACAAAACAACTGGAGCACTAAGAGTTAGGAGAGTCTTCCCAGTGCTCCCCACAGGGCTGAAATCAGCTGCTTCCTCAGGCTGCCAGCCCCGAGCCTGCATGGCGGGAACAAAGTCTATATTCTCAACCATGAGGCCTCACAAGGCTCTCGCTCAGCTCCTCCTGAAGTGAGGGTGACAACTTCCACCTACCATGCTCAGACACGCTGAGGGCAAAGCCCTAAGAACTCAGTAAAAGAGCTACTGGAGACCAAGCAATGACGACGCCTCTGCTGCTGTCCCCTCCTCTGCTTCCTCCTCTTCTTTCTCCTCCTCCTCCCCTCCTTCTTTCCCCCTCCTCCTCCAAGGACACCGGCCACAGAGACCACCAATGATGTCAACTGAGCCAACAGCATATATGCATCAATCACAGGCTGCCCGCAAACACTCCAGCCTCAGCCTTCCAAGTACTAGTCCTGCAGGCATATGCCACAAATCCCAGATTTTTTTAGGAAAAAAAAAATTGAAAGCACTAGTGTTCCGGGACAGTTTTAAGATAATGGCAGATAAGAGTCCGAGGCCAACGGCCAACTCAATGGTTCCTGTCTCTGTTCCTCACTCTTCCAGAGTGACAAATGCCACCACTTCTCCAATCAAATATAAGAAACGGTCCTTGCCCTGCTGAGCTCACACTCAATAATACTGTCAGGTAACTCAAGCTTCTCAGGGAAAGAGAAAAAATTATCTACAGAAGTAACAACTACCAGAGGCTGAAAGGAAAATCTTTGAGGTAAAATGAGATAATGTCCTGCCAAGACTTCATTGTTTTACCCCCCTGACACCTCCCCCCGAACACCACCCCCACGGGTCCCCTGGGTCCCCCTGGGTCCCCTGCGTCCCCCTGTGTCCCTAGACCTCTTTGGGCTGCAGCCCTGGGTAAGAGGCCACCTCAGGCTAACTCACCAGAGGACTTTTGGAGGTTTCTTTGTCCTTCTTATTTTTCTTTTCCTTTTTCTTTTTCTTGTCTTTCTTCTTAATGGCCCCGGGAGCCGACCACCTCTCCCGCTCTTGGATGACCAACTTCCGATAGTGCTCGTCACACGGATGGTCCCAGATGGACTGCCCAGTGTCAAAGTTGAAATAGTAAAGGTCACCTGTGATGTTCTGGCTAGGGGTGAGAGAGTTGGGAAGTCAGTCCCTTCTAAGACCCAGCAAGAACAAAATTCATTAAGAAAGAACGAATATTGGGATTTATAAACTAACTTATAGCAGTGAATAGTTGTTTTTTAAAGTGTGCTAAACATCAAATTTGACACTGAAGAAGAGACAAATAAAGGATTGAAAAATAAACCTAGGAAATTACCCGAATATAACATGGGAGATGAGATGTTGTTTTCTATAGGAGAAATAAAGATGTGGCGCATAAGACAAGGACATTTAAAGCTACAACTACAGCTGGCTTTCTTTTTCCTTTCTTCCTTCATTTTATTTATTTATTTTCTAATACAAGCAACAAACTTCGGAAAGATTACTCAAGGAAAAGAGATACCTGAAAAATAAGCTAATTGATTTTTTTTCTTTTTTTGGTTTTTTTTCGAGACAGGGTTTCTCTGTATAGCCCTGGCCTCGAACTCAGAAATCCGCCTGCCTCTGGATTTTTTTTTTTTAAATGGGACTGGGCAGATGGCTCAGCAAGAGCACTGACTGCTCTTCCTAGTTCCAGAGGAACTAGGTTTGCTACCCAGCAGCACCTATGTGGTGGCTCACAATGCAGGAAGTCTCCAGTTCCATCCCCTGCCCCCAACACATCATCAACATAATGTTAAGTCTTTAACTGGGGCTGGAGAGCCTGCTCAGTGGTTAAGAGCACTGGCCGCCCTTAGAGAAGATCAGGGCTCAGTTCCCAGAACCCAAACAGCAGTTCAGAGCTGCATGTAACTCCAGTTCCAGGTCCCTGACACCCTCTTCCAACCGTCTCGAGCATCTGCATCCACGGTGTACAGACAGACAGGCAGACGCACATATACATATGGATCATTTTTTTAAAGTATGCTTCTCTACACAGTATCACAGGCACAGTCTTCGAAACAGTACTTTCTGGTCTGAGACGGGGAGGTGGTCAACCTCTCTGATCTCCGCACTCAGGATGAGGAAGGCGGAGAACCAGATTCAAAGTCATCATATTTTTCTATTTGAGGCCAACTTAGTTTACAAAGTCAGTCCGGGACACATGGAGAGACTCATCCATCTAAAGGACAAAGCAAGGGGAAAACTGGCCTGAACACTCTTATACCCACCGAGGGCAAGAATGAGAAAGAGCCTTATGTGGAACTCCCTATGGAAACCAGGCTTGGCTGGGCTCGAACTCACAGCAATCCTCCTGCCTTTGTCCCTTGTTTTTGTACACTTATCCACACACAGCTTTATTTCTATTTTTAGAAAGGGAGTTAAAGTTAAAATTTTTCCCACAAAGAAGTTACCAGATTATGGCAATAGTAAATTCTACTGAATATTTAAAGCAGAAACAACAGCAATCCTTGTTCAGCAAACTTGCCTACAAACCTGAGGAGGACAAAAATTTCATTCTGTGAGGACAATGACAACATGGCAGAAACAAGATAAAGACATTATGAGAAAATGATACTATAGACCACTTTCCCCCATGAACACAGATGCAATACAGCTTAATGTGATTTTAGGAAATCAAATCCCATAAAATATAAACAGGATCATACATCATGACCAAGTGGAGTTAGTCCAGGAATGACTTTTTTTTTTCAATGTTTGAAAATCGGGGTCAGAGGGACTGCTCAGCTGGTGAAGGTGCCAAGGGACTGAGTTCTCTTCCAGGAGCCCACGAGGCAGACAGAGAAAACCAACTCCCACAAGTCATCCTCTGACCTCCATACTTACAAGTGCTGGGGTATGCCCACACCCACAAGCATAAGTAAATAAATAGATAGGTAGGTAGATAAATATACAAACTATACAAACATAAACGCAATTAAAAATTAATTGATAGCCAGGCGGTGCTGGCACACACCTTTAATCCCAGCACTTGGGAGGCAGAGGCAGGCAAATTTCTGGAGTTGGAGGCCAGCCTGGTATACAGAGTGAGTTCCAGGACAGCCAGGGCTACACAGAGAAACCCTGTCTCAAAAAAAAAAAAAATTAATTGATAAAAGTACTTGAAAATCAATCAATAAATTTGACTCTCAGAAAAGACTGAAAAAGAAAAACTGACAATCTCGTCAACAGATGCAGAAAAGCACTGGATCAGACCCATCTACCCCTTCTCCAAGGCCCAGCCAGCCACAGAAGGAATCTCCCTGATGAAGGTCATTTACAGGAAACCCACAGCCAACAGCTACCTGATAAAGCAAAGACATCCATAGTCACTACCTCTGCTCAATGGTGCTGACGGCACCGGTCACTAGGCAGCCAGATTAGAAAGGAGGAGGCAAGAATGCCTTTATTCCTAGGAGTCAGAATCGCTTCTGTAGAAACTGCTATAGAATCTTAAAATAAGTAAATAAATAAATAAGCTACTCGGCCTGACATAATTGATTTTAGCAAGGTTGTACAGTACAAGATCAATATACAGAAACCAATTTTACTTCTCCATAAAAGCAACAAACAATTGGAGGCTGAAAATACAGCACTTACGGAATCATCAAATATGAGGTACTTAGGGATAAGTCTGATAAAGAGAGTCAAGGCATGTACACAAAGGCTATTAAACATTTCTTAGCGATATTAAAGGAAACCTTAATAAGCGGAAATAGACATTGTTCATGGGCTGGAAGATTCGATATCATTTAAGATACCTATTCCCCCAAAACTGATTTATGTGCAGCCCCAACCCAAATAGTAAAGTGACCAGAGAGTGCTTCAATTCACAAGGAAACGCAAAGAGCTTAGACTGAGACCTCGAAAACGGGAACAAGAGGCCAGAGAGGCGGCTCAGCATTATGAGCACTGGCCCCTTTTCAGAGGACACGGGTTCAATTCCCAGCATCCACATGGTGGCTAACATCCATCTATAACTCTAGTCCCAAGGGATCTAAGGCCCTTTTCCGCCTCCTGAGGCACCAAGTATGTATGTGGTACACAGCCATAAATGCATGCGTAGTATCCATAAACATTAAATAACTAAGACTATTAAGAAGAAGAAAATTGAAACAAGATTGGAACATCTGAAAGATTTCAAAGATTTACCCTGAAAGATTTCAAGACTTATTACAAAGCTGTGTGCTCAGGAGAGAAGGGCATTATGCATATGATTACATCAGCGGCAGGGAGCAGAGAATACAGAAACTGATTGTGTTTTTTAATATCTATGGGTGTTTTGTCTGCGTGTATGTTGTGCACCACATGTGTGCCTGGTGCCCTTAGGGGCCAGAGGGAACATAGAATCCCCTGGAACTAGCGTTACAGACCACTGTGAGCCACCACATGGGTGCTGGGAATCAAACCTGGGTCCTCTGGAAGAACAGCCGGTGCTCTTAACCACCTAGCCATCTCTCTAAGCCTCCAAACAGACTCCCTTGTGCATAGTTACTCTCAAAAACATCTAAATGCTCTTTAGTATAAGTGGCCTTTTTTATTTGTTTGGGTTTTCGGTTTGTTTTTGTTTTTGTTTTTTTACAATGTGGTACACTTGAAGTGGCGACACACACAGTTCAGTTACAGAGTGCTTGGGTAGCATGCACAAGGCTCTCATTCACACACACACACATATACACACACATAATGTGACAGGTCTAGTATGAGAAAGTACACAACTGATAAAATAAAAAGATAAGGCAATGAAACTATAGTTTTAACATCAACTTGCCACAACCTAGAGTCACCCAGGGGTACAGTCTCGATTGAGAGATTTTCTAGATCTGGTTGGGTGACGGGCATGTCTGGAGGAGATTGTATTGTTAACTGGCACAGTCCATTATGGGTAGCATTATTTGCCGATTTGGTGTCTGAGACTGTTTTTAAGAGTAAAAATAGATCACGGTAATACATGCCTTTAATCCCAGCACTCTGGAAGACAGAGGCTGTGAGTTCAAGGACAGTCTGTTGTGCACAGGGAGTTCTAAACTAGCCACAACTACAAAGTGAGACCTTGTCTCAAAAAAAAAAAAAAAGAAAGAAAAGAAAAGAAAAGAAAAAAGAAAAGAAGAAAGCAGAGAGGATGGCAAGCCACACAGATACATCTCTTTCTCTGTGTTTGACTCAAGCTCTTGCCCTTGGACTTCTCAACACAGTGGAGACAGACTGTAACCTAGAATTGTAAGCTAAAATAGCTCCTTCCTCCCCTAAGTTACTTTTGGTTAAGGTATTTTATCACAGCAACAGAGATGAAATTATTACAGGCAGATAAATCAAGCACAGTGGCACATGCCTATAATCCCAGCATTCAGGAGGTGGACAAAGGAGGATCACAAGTTCACAGCCGGCCTAGGCTACATAGCACAACTTTGTCTTAAAACAAACAGATCAGGTTCACACCTATAATCCCAGCATGTGTAATAGGGTCAGGAGCTCTGGCCAGCCTGGCTACAATATAAGGTGAAGGCCAACCAGAGACCTGTGAGGCCTCATCTCAGCAGAGAAAGAGAGAGAGAGAGAGAGAGAGAGAGAGAGAGAGAGAGAGTGAGAGAGATATTATACCTGTAATCCAAGAACCCAATCCAGAAGACTGAGGCAGGCAGAAGGATCACAAGTTTAAGGCCAGCCTGGGTTACATAACAAGACTCTATCTCAAAAGAAAAAGGGAGAGACATACATATTATACTGACATAGAACAGTGCACATGATGGTATAATGTAACAGTTATGATTAAAATAATAAGTCCACAAATAGGGTGTGTGTGTGTGTGTGTGTGTGTGTGTGTGTGTGTGTTTTAAAAGTTCTAGAAGGAATTTACCAAATGACAATAATCACACTTGGGAAAGAGAATAGAGTAAAAGATGATATGTACAAATAACTTTTTTAAAGAATATATATTTTATGTATATGAGTACACTGTAGCTCTCTTCAGACACACCAGAAGAGAGCATTGGATCCCATTACAGATGGTTGTGAGCCACCATGTGGTTGCTGGGAATTGAACTCAGGACCACTGGAAGAGCAGTCAGTGTTCTTAACCACTGAGTCATCTCTCCAGTCCTACAAATAACTTTTAATGACTTACGTTATTTCAGAAAATGAAAAATAGCTCATGTCCTCCCTACAGGACAAGACAGTGTCAGCTACACTCGCAGGTACAAGCAGGCAGCTGGCACAGGGCCTGGCACGCATCTGGCCCTAAGCCAGACAGCTCTCCCACCCCTATCAGAGAGGGCACCGGCACAAAACAGAAAGTGCTAGCTTCCAAACACAAGCTTGAGTCTCAGCACCGGGAATACTGTCGGAAGCGCTAACAGATTTCCTAGAAAAAGATGCGAAACTGGAGCTGGTCCAAGGAGAGGCAGCCAAAAGACCAACGGAACAAGGAGCCTGCCGAGTGCGGGAAGCTGAAAAGAGCCTGTGCCTCCAGCTGAGGAGAGGCAGGTGGGTAGGCGCAGCCATTCTGAAGTTCAGTCAACCCGTTAAATGGCTTGGGTAAGAAAGGGGCAATTACCTAGGCCACCAAATGGGCTCCGCCCATGATGAGAGAGGAAGTAAGGTAGAGGATGGAGCAGATACTGAACAGTGTCCCTGAGTGGAGATGACACTATCCTCAGGGCCAGGGAGGTGGCAGCAGCGACTGTGGCTTATTTCAGCCCCAGAGCCCCAGGGCACTGTTTTCTCACTATAAACCTCTGTGTGGGGAAATGGCTCAAATAAAGCACCTGTCATGCAAACATTAAAAAAAAAAAAAAAAAAGAAGAAGAAGAAGAAGAAGAAGCAGAGGACTGGAGAGATGGCCCAGGAGTTAAAATTGTGTACTGCTTTGGCAGAGGACCTGATTTCAGTTCCCAGTATCCATATCAGGCCGCTCACAACCTACTGTAACTCTAGCACCAGGGGATGCAGCGCCCTCTTCTGGCCTCTATGGGCAAGTGCACTCACATGCACATACTCTCACACATACACTTAATGTCTTAGTTTAAGGTTACTGTTGCTATGATGAAACACTAAGACCAAAAGCAACTTGGGAAGCAAAGGGTTTATGTGGCTTACATATCCCAAGTCACAGTCCACTGAAGAAAGCTAAGGCAGGAACTCAAGCAGAATGAGAACCTGGAGGCAGGAGCTGATTCAGAGGCCATGGAGAAGTATTGTTTACACCTTATGGCTTACTCTTTATGGCTTGCTCAGTCTGCTATAAGAAAATAAAACACTAAGGGCTGGAGAGATGACTCAGTGGTTAAGAGCACCGACTGCTCTTCCAAAGGTCTTGAGTTCAAATCCCAGCAACCACATTGTGGCTTACAACCATCTGTGATGAGATCTGACTCCCTCTTCTGGAGTGTCTGAAGATAGCTACAGTGTATGCACATATAATAAATAAATAAATCTTTAAAAAAAAAAAAAGAAAGAAAGAAAAAAAGAAAAGAAAAGAAAACACTAGACCACCAGTGTGCAGTGGCATCACCCACAATGGGCTGGGCCCTCCCCCATCACTAATTAAGAAAATGCCCTCCTGGTTTACCTACAGCCCTATCTTACGGAGGCATCATCTCCATTGAGGTTCCTTCCTCTTGGATAACTCTAGCTCGTGTAAGGATGACAAAAAACTAGCCAGCACCACAATTAAAAATAAATCTAAAAAACAGAAATAACAACAACAACAACAACAAAGGAAGGCTGGAGAGATGACTCAGCAGTTAAAAGCACTTGCTGCTCTGTCAAAAGTCTGGGGTTTATTTCCCAATATCTACGTGGTAGCTCACAACAGTCTCTAACCACAATCCCAAGGATCTGATGTCTTCTTCCGGCTTCTATGGGCACCAAGCACATACACGGTGCACACATATATATGCAGAGAAACATTCACACACTTCAAAACAAAATAAGACAGGCAAGGCAGCACATATCTGATCTACACACACGAACACATGTATTCTCACACACACACACACAAACACACACACACACACACTCCTACATTCCAAAGTTACGTCCCTCTGACAGGCCAGGTTAGGGAGCCCCTGTGATGACTTACCATGGTTTCCAGCCCTTGGGCAATGGGGCCTCGATACCCTCTCTTGCCAGCCACATCAGTTCTGGCTCCTTGACGGGGTCGATACCAATCACTCTGGCAAAGTCAAGGATTTCTGCAAGAGAGAAGGAGGGGAAAAGAGGGGGCAGGGGGGTAAGACAGAGAAGGATGGAGATGGGTGGAAGGAAGCGAAATTCAGACAATTCTATTCTGAATTTTCCTTTTTCTCTCCAAGTTATCCTCAGTGATAAAATATAATATCTCTAAATGTAAATGATAGACATATAAAACTAAAGCCAGATGTGGTGGTGCACATCCAAAATCCCAGCACCTGGGAAGCAGAAGCAGGAGGATCGGGAGTTCAAGGTAATCCTCAACTCCCCACTGAGTTAGAGGCCGGCTGGGCTACTTGTTTAACCATCTTGTTAAACAAACAAACGAACAAACCATACAGAACGGGTTTCCTTACATCCCAATTTATAAGAGCCATCGGAATCAAGCCAGGCTACCTCTAAACTCCCACCAATATAATCTGAAGCCACAGTTTAACAGAGGGGGTGAGGAATGAAACCAAGACTTCACAGTGGGCAGGCCTCAGGAAGGACCCAAAGCCACAGCCGGAACCATCCAGGATGAGGGCAGCCTCAGTAGCAGATAAACTAACTCCAGAGAGACTCACAAGAGCTGGTCCCTGATGCACTTGGCCCTTAAGCAAGTTCCATCAGCTACAAATGACTGAGCTCTCTAAGGACCTTGCAAACACGCAGAACATGGAAGGACAGCGTGTGTTGTGATGGCAGCACGTACCATGTGTCACTGCAGCAGACAGAGGCAGTGTCTAGTTCTCTGAGGGACAGGCAGGCACCCAGCTGAGAGAGCAGATGACACTCGGTGGCCTCCTCCCCATCTAGTGAACCCCTCTTCCTACAGGCGACCGCCTCGTACTCAATTGTAGTTTATATTCTGGACTGTACTTCTGCTCTGCTCTCAGAATCAGACAGTTGGAGAGCCCTTTGCCAGAGAGCTGGAGGACAGAAGAGACCTACGCACTATGCTAAGAGCAATCTCATCTTTGGGGAAAAGGATAGGTGGTGATACGTCCACCGGAACATGTCCCTGGTGGCCACAGGAATAAATACCCAGGCTTGAGCTAGTCCAAGCTAAGCAGGTACGGCCAATATGTCATCTCTGTGGAGAAACAGAGGGTGGCACACTGGGGACTAGGAAATAACACTTTTTCTAAAGAGCCTGCTTACGCTTAACTGGCCAGGGAGTAACTTATTGAATAGTTTCACCTGTTTTAGTTCTTTGAGACGGGGTCTCACTTAGAATGTTCTACGTGGCACATGGCTCAGGCAAGACTTAAGCTTACAAACATCCTGCCTCAGCCTCCCAAGTACTTTTTTTTTTTTTTTTGGTTTTTTTGGATTTTTTTTTTTTTTTTTCCGAGACAGGGTTTCTCTATATAGCCCTGGCTGTCCTGGAACTCACTCTGTAGACCAGGCTGGCCTCAAACTCAGAGATCCACCTGCCTCTGCCTCCCAGAGTGCTAGGATTACAGGCGTGCACCACCATGGCCCGGCTCCAAGTACTTATTACTTGGCTCCAAGGTGTATGCCACCAAGCACAGCTTCTCAGTGACCACCTCCTATGAAGGGGTTACTCAGAACCATGAAAAAAAAAAGAGAGAGAGAGAAAATATTCACTGTTGTAACAGCAAAGAAGAAAATATAAACACACAGGCTGGAGAGCTGGCTAACTGGCTTTAACCCTGGATTCCCCTTGCAGAAGACCAGAGTTCAGTTCCCACCATCCCTGTTGGATGGCTCAATACCAGCTGTAACTGCAGCCCCAGAATGCCTCTGGCCTCTGCAGCTATCTGCAGTCATGTGCGTGTGTGTGTGTGTGTGTGTGTGTGTATGCGCGCGCGTGCATGCCACACACATACACACATTTATACACAAATTAAAATGAATCTCTAAGAAAACATAAATACATACAAAGAATCCTTGCTCTTAAAACTACAGTGGAGTGAACATCAAGATGGAGAGTATGGCCGTGGAAACCCTCTAGGAAATGGGGACACTAAACTAAAGAGCCAGCGCAGTGAGCCTGGGACAAGACACGGCTTAGCGCATCTGGGCACTGCCAGAAACCAGCACGCCTGCACAGCTCAACCGGCAAGGTAGGAGGGCCAGGTCACAAAGAACCCTGGAATCTTACCAAGGGTACTGAATACGTGGAAGGGCATTGGCTCCAGCCTGGACATGATCCATTTCTCCCTGTGTCCACTGCTACTCGGTAGGACACAGACAACGCAGGAACACAGAGCTAAGCAGGAAGCCGAGGCAGAGACTCTGTGGCTCAGACTAGACATCGGAAGAAGAGTTTTTATAATACATGCCTAGGAAAACCTTTCCGCAAACCAAGCGAGGTAGCGATGCCTGTACCCCCCGATGCTCCAGAAGCTGAGGCCACAGGATCACTGCCAGGCTCAGGCCAGCCTGACCTACATGGCAAGACCCTGTCTAAAAAATAAAAATAAATAAATAAGTCCCAGCGCTCAGGACACGGAAGAGGTAGGAGGATCTCTGTGAATTCTAGGTCAGCCTGGTCTACACAGCAAGTTCCAGGGCAGCCAGGCGAGCAGAATGGGAGGGAAATCAAGCACCCTTTCCCCAAAACTCTTGGGACCAGACATGTTAAAGATTTCAATTCCTTTCTGGTTTTTGGAGTATTTGCATAGACTTTATGGGTCGAGAATCTCCTCATCGAAATGTCTCATCTAAGCTGGGCGGTGGTGGCGCACGCCTGTAATCCCAGCATTCTGGGAGGCAGAGGCAGGCGGATTTCTGAGTTCGAGGCCAGCCTGGTCTACAGAATGAGTTCCAGGACAGCCAGGGCTATACAGAGAAACCCTATATAACCAAATCCAAAAAAACAAATCCGAGGGGAAAAAAAAAAAAGAAATGTCTCATCTAAAAGGCAGATTTGGGGCATTTTGCATCTTGGAAGAGGTGAGAGATACACATCTTCAATTCCAGAAACAATGAAGCAATGCATGGGGTTCCACTTAGGAGATGGGGGCCAAGGAATCGGAGTTCGAGACCAACACGGGCTACATAGTGAGGCTGAGGCCAGCCAGGCTTAAGAGGAGAAAGGGAAGAAAGGAAGAAAGGAAGGAAGGGAGGGAGGGAGGGAGGGAAGGAGGGAAGAAAGGAAGGGAGGGAGAGAGGAAGGAAGGAAGGGGAAAATAAAGAAAAGGAAAATGCATACACAGAGAGAGTGGCGGAGAGAGAAAGGGGGAGAGGGAGAGAAAGTGAGAGAGCTTAAGGTACAAATTCAGAGTCTGCCAAGGAAAGAAAGAAAGAAAGAAAGAAAGAAAGAAAGAAAGAAAGAAAGAAAGAAAGAAAGAAAGAAAGAAAGAAAGAAAGAAAGAAAGAAAGAAAGAAAGAAAGAAAGAAAGAAAGAAAGGAAGGAAGGAAGGAAGGAAGGAAGGAAGGAAGGAAGGAAGGAAGGAAGGAAGGAAGGAAGGAAGGAAGGAAGGAAGGAAGGAAGGAAGGAAAAAAGGAAGGAAGGAAGGAAGGAAGGAAGGAAGGAAAAAAGGAAGGAAGGAAGGAAGGAAGGAAGGAAGGAAGGAAGGAAGGAGAAAGAAAGAGAGAGAGAGAGAAAGAGAGGGGGGGAAAGGGAAAGGGAAGGAAAGAAGGTTTGCAGTCAGTTGGTAGGATGGGTTGTAAGGACATTTGTTTGCATCCAAGCCTAATGCTCGGAGTCCCACCCTGGAGCCCACATGGTAGAAGAAGAGAATGGACTCCTGCAAATTGTTCTCTGACCTTCACACACATGCTACGCACGCACGCACACACACACGGGATAAATAAATGTAAAAACCAAAGAAAATCTGAAGTCATTCAAGGGCAGCACAAAAAGACACATAGATGAGGATATGAAAAGCCACAAGTATGACAGTCCCTTCTGAATCAATGCGATGCTCATCACGACACCCCCAGGTACCTACCAACAGTCCTCCCAGACACTGCCCTACCCAGAGCGTGACAGATAATTCTAAAGTCATAGGCCACTCACACAAACAAGATGGCTGAGGAAACTGGAAAGGGCAACAAGGGCTTCAGTCCTACTCAGCATTAGAATCTGATGCACCTCGGTAATCAGAGTGACACCGGCACATGACCAGAACAGTCCGGTGGGAGAGAGGAGACACACCCAGATGCCCGGAACACTAGCTGGGCCTGCAGGGAGATAAGCTAGCCCATCGATGGTGTAGGAACTAAAATAAACTGGAATATGAGAGAAAGCAGCTCTACTTTTGGTGGAGAAGGCTTTTCTAACCATGATACGCACATAACTCAGAGACCAGTCACCAACAGACGGACAGACAACAGAAATGTACAAACTATAGACTACAGGAATGGCTCAAGAGCACTGACTGCTCCTCCAGAAAACCCAGGATCACTTCCCAGCACCCACATGGAGGACCACAACTGTCTGTAACTCCAGTTTGAGGGCATCCAGGACCCTCTTCTGGTCTCTGTGGGTACCGGAGGCACACAGGGTATGCAGACATACGTGGGGCTGAGCACACAGCTCCGTGGTACGGTGTGTCCTGGATGCCTGGGTTCAATGTCTTAGGCAAAGAATGAACAATAAAAGCACAGCTGGGTGGTAACTCAGATCTGATCCCAGCACCTGAGACTCTGAAGCAGGAGGATTGCTATGAATTGGATCTCACAAAGGGACGTGGGAGTGGGGGCAGCAGGATAGTTCAGAGGTAAAGATGTTTGCCACCAGTCCTGAAGGTCTGATCTAGTAATCCACACAGTGGAAGGAGAAAGCCCAAGACTCACACACAAGAAGGGAGAATTCTCACAAAGGGTCCTCCGACCTCCACATGTGCACTGTGGTGTGCACACCATGCCACCCTCCAGTACACAGGTGTTTAGAAACTAGCTGACAAATAAAAATAAAAAATATATACTGTTTTAAAACCTCTACATGGCAACAGGAAAACACATTACGCTATTAGCAAATTGCAAGGTCTAAAGTGGGGCCCCTGGTCTCCCCAGGGGCATGTGTTCTTACCCTTCTCTGCCAGGTCCACAAACCACCTGGGGGGGGGGGCACCACTTGGGTCCAGGTCCACAACTCTTCAGAATGTCAAAGCAAATTTCAGTCCACAAACCCAATCCACGAACCGCAGAGCACACACAGACAGCTGGGCAGCCCAGCTGTTACCCTTCACAGGATGTGGAACTACAGGGACAAGGACCTCCCTTAACCTCTCTGACAGACAGGGACAAGGCCAGGGCCTGGCCCAAGGAGGTACTGTGGGGTTGCTTTTTGGTTTTTTGTTGTTGCTGCTTGAGACAGGACCTAACAGTAGAGCACTGGCTGGTGGGGAACTCAGAGGTCTGCCTCTGCCTCCCATGTGCTGGGGTTAAAGGTAAAGACATGACCCACCACCATACTCAGCTTGCAGTGGGGTTTGAGGGGGAAAGAAATACAAAGGGTTGTTTTCTTTTCTTTTCTTTTCTTTTCTTCTTCTTCCTTTTTTTTTTTTTTTGAGACAGGGTTTCTCTGTGTAGCCATGGCTGTCCTGGAACTTACTCTGTAGACCAGGCTGGCCTTGAACTCAGAAATCCGCCTGCCTCTGCCTCCCAAGTGCTGGGATTAAAGGTCTGTGCTATCACCACCAGGCTACAAAGTTTTTAAAACAGAGAAAAAAGTAACATAAATAGATAATGCTACTTTTCTCCTTTTTTCCATTTTAAGAAAGCACCTTAAACCCACAGCCCAGTGACTTCAAATCCTCCCTGTTGCCCCCCCACTACTACACTACCACACCTGGATTTAAGAGACACAATCACTAACCAGGAGTTC